>NC_091124.1:80956250-81305000 GCF_040183065.1 Periplaneta americana | reverse complement strand
CGAATATCATACGTATGAACAAATTTTGAAGAGAATATAAGCTGGCATGCAATTTAATACACCAGTATGTAACTATGTCATGAGGTTAAAAACTTAAGGGCTAAGAAAGCGGTAATGTATTCCGTTCTAAAAGTAATGGCTGTATTTTCCTTCCATGAATTTTCTCTTGTATTGTTTCAAGCGTCAATGTTCTGCTATACTAAAATTAAGAAGCCATGCTGTTTGAAAACTGTCACTGTTCATTTACAGGCTAGTATTCACAAGAATGCGGACCCATTGTGACGATAATAATGGTAATGAAGTTTTGGAGATATGGAAAAGGCGTTGTTCTTTTGAAGTGATTACAGTTTGGCAGTATGATTTATGGTGGTGAATTGTGATGGTAAGATCGTGAAAGAAACGCTAACAGTAATTGTTTGAAGGTGGTGGTGATGATAGTTGTAAAATGTTGGTTGTGGTTATATGATACTGGAGGTGTTAATGATTACTGTTTTTTATTGATAATGTAGTTGAATTATAATGATAATGGTGACGGTATTGTCGCTGCAATTGGTAGATGAAAGAAAGTCGCGCAAGGAGGAGGGGTGGGTACAAGCGACAGTGTCTGCACCCTTTCTACGCGTTGGATAAAATATATATTTTGCTGTATTTGGTAGAAGCAATACCAGATGATCAATGTTACTGAAATATGGAGAGGGAGGTTATAAAGCCTTTAGTTACTTGTTAATACTTTAACAATTTATTCATTTATTCTGGCATAGTTAAGGCCATGAGGCCTTTTCTTCCACATCACCAAAAATACAATTATAGAAATAAAAAAAATCACACCATAATAAAAAATAAAGCTATACAACTTACAGTCACACAAACTTCAAATGTGTGACTAAGTAACATAATTAATTATATTCCAGTTAATTAACAAACATAAACAAGAAACTTGCCATTTTAATCTAGAGTAAAAAACACAAATCAACACTTCTAGTAGGTCTACCATCTATAAACTATGGAATAAGACTAAATTTCCCAATTTAATTTTGGATTGTGATAATGTACGGCAATCCCTGACGTCATTAGGTAACGAATTTCAGAGGAGAGACATTTCTACAGAGTAGGAGGATGAATATAAAGAAGTTCTGTGATGAAGGATAGAAAGAAGTGCTTGATGCCGGTTTCAAAGAGTTGCAAGAAATTGAAAGCGCGATAGCAGATAATTCGAAGTAAAAGTCTCCATGATTTTACTCGTAAATAGACAGTGAATCTATTGTTCTTCGTTCCTTCAGACGCAGCCATGAAAGCAATCTTATTCTCTAAAATAAAATCAGATAAGAAGAAAACAAGTCCATTCTTCTAAATAAATAATGCATAAGTTAACATTTATATTTCATACAACAAAATGTATACAAATAAAATTCCGACCATTTCACACATACATAAATAATACACCGTATTTCAAAATTACGATAACACTTTCATATGATGATGATGATGATGATTATTATTATTATTATTATTATTATTATTATTATTATTATTACTATTATTATTATTATTATTATTATTATTATTATTATTATTATTATTATTATTATTATTATTATTATTTCTAAGTATTAATGAGAAGTTAGCATGGTACTGCACTTCATTTGATAGTCAAGCTTTCCAAGTTTCAAATTATAAGACTGGAGAATTCTGGGTTTGCAGCGAAAGACCTGCCCTTGGACAGAGAACTATGATTGGAATAATAATCATAATAATAATAATAGGCCTAGTAATAATAATAATAATAATAATAATAATAATAATGATAATAATAATGAAGCCGGAATGAGCAAATTGCCTAATCTTTGAAGCGGAGAAGAAGATATTGATATCTGCAGTATTTATAGTGGCTGTAACTTTATTTATTGAGTAACAGAACTATAACAATTAATAATTCATCAGCGTATTAATCGCAATCAGGCATTCAGTTTCTCTCGGTTTCAGTCACATTTGATGCAGTTAAGTGAATTCCGTGTATTGAATGGGCAGTTAATGCACCACAATATCACACAATGTTATGTACGCCGGATATCAATAATTGCATAATTATGAGAAACTGGAGTGCTGGATATTACCCCATGTACATTTCAACTGAGAGAGTTTGGAATGACTTCTGGGAATCACCACTGAGATTTGTTTTCGACGCATTATGCTAATGGTACAATATTCTCACAAGGTTTTATTCTGCCAAAAGTTTTTTTAGTTGGTTATCTTACGACAGTATCGCTGGTATATCAGCTGCTATGGTTAGCTAGTATCTGAGCGAGAGAGGTTAAGGTGATGATGCCAGGGTACCACGCAGATAGTTACCCAGCATTTGCTCTAAATGGGTTGAGGGAAAAAGTCGGAAAAAAAAATTGCAACCAGTTATTACTATGATGTACCGAAGTACACATGATATTTTCGTGCAGGAATTCTGCATTACTATATGGTGAAGAATAGGTGGAACGGAGAAAAATTTTCTCCTGCACCGGAACTCGAACTCTGACGCTTTATCCACTAATCCATACCGGATTCTAGCTCCGATGCCGGATCGAATCCATCTCAGTTTAAAGTCTACCTCTCTGATCTTCCTTTGGTGGCCTACCCTCATGTACTATGTCACAGAATAACGTCGTTGTTCCTGCAATAACTCCTATGTGCAAAATATACATTTTTTGAGTAGGAAGAAAAAAACACATTCATTCATCCTATGACAGCCGTACATAGGAGATTGTGAATTCTTACTTATACGAAAGAAAGAAATATAATTCCATATAGGAGATTTTATTATTTGCTCTACCACTATTTAAGTTATTTAATAGAGCAAAAATCTGAAAATCGATAAATATGTCACATAGGAGTTATTGCAGGAACAACGACGATATGTGACAATGGCACAATGTCCAACCGCTATGTACAGAGGTGCACTCATTACGAGTGACTAAGTGGCCGGGAACTGGTCACTCGTAATGAGTGCAACTCTGTACATAGTATGTTGGACATTGTGCCACTGTCACGTATTCTGTGACACAGTACGTGAGGGTAGGCCACCAACGAGGAACAGAGATGTAGAACTTAAACTGAGAAGATTAAATCCGACAATAGAGCTAGAATCCGGTGTGGCCTAGTGAATAAAGCGTCAGCACGTAGAGGCGAAATCTCGGGATCGAGTCCCGGTTCCGAAGAGAATTTTTCTCACTTCTACTTATTCTTCACTCAATCAGGTAGGGCTAACTTGTCCCAACCAGGATCTGAATCCGACTGTCGAAAGAGTTAAATAAATTTATAAATCATATAATTTCACAATATCCCCCCCCCCATGTTTTTCAATTTCATATATAATTTTTTAAATTATTTTCTTTTTTATCTCAATCCTACCTTCTTTCTCTCCTAATTTATTCCTTTATCCTTCTGTTTTTCTCTCAATCTTGTTTTATTTCTCTATAGTTGTTTGAAATTCTTCCTATCTTTGTTTTTGTTATGCTCCGTTCTTTAGTTTTTTCCCCCAGTCTTATTTTATCATTTTCATTCCTTCATTCTCTCATAGTTCTGCTCTTATTTCAAGTTTTCTTGTCTTGTTTTATTTTTATTATTTAATTCGTATTTCATTCATCTTCAGGAGTGATTTTCTTCTCTACCGGTGTAACTTTTTTTTTTCCGTAAGCGCTCGTATTACACGACGGTTTTCTTTTCTTTTCTTGCATTCTTCTTACGAAGAAAACTCCTCGTCTCAGTTTTTTCTTTCCTTTTTTCCATTTTATTTCTCTCTAATATTTTATTTAGTTCTTGTTTTCCGTTACTTTCTCTCTTCACTTTCTCTTTCCTTTCTTGATTTGTTAATATTTTGTGTTCACTTGTCTTTCTTTCTGCTGTGCAAAAAGCCTAAGTAAAAGAGTAGCCTATCACTGTGAATATCCCACAGTGCCAATACTGTCAACAAGCCACAGTGCGCCGGCGCGACGACGTGTGGTGCAGACAACTGTCGTATTTCGGCTCCGTTACGAGTTGCATATAAAGTTATATGATTTCTGTGCCGTCGTCTATAAAACATAGGTACAAATTTCCAGTCATAACTATGAACCGTTTATTGCCTGCATTTAGTTTTAACACCCGACTTTACTACCTGGCTCTCTTTATTGTTCTTTCTAGTGGGCGCGCGGGTACTTTCTGGGTCACACTTTGCAGAAAGACTATCTATGTTGCAGACGTTGATGTTCATCACGTGATACCTACAATAAATTGTCGAATGCCTTTTTTTTTCTGTTTTTATACACTCTTAATCTAGCAGGTAAACTGTCACGAGACTAAATTTAACAAGAAAAAGAAAAGTAGGAGCTGGTGAAGCGTATAAATCTATTTTCCAATAGTAAAATACAATTTATGGCTGGGGATATTATGTTCTCTATATCGTCCGCTTCTTAATGGACGAACACCCTTCAATAAAATAAGACTAAAATCTTTAAAATTTCTCTCTCTATGTATCATAATTTTGATTTTCTATGTAATGTCAAATAAAAATAGAATATAACAACTATAATAAATATTTACATAAAGATTGAAATAAAATCAATAAATCTTAGAGCTATTTTATATCCGATGCATGAAGATACCATCTAGAGTCGATAACAGTAAAAGCACAATTTTTGTAGATACTCCGTTAAATACTACTCTATTCTATTCAACGATGATGATGATGATGATAATGATGATATAATTGTTGTCGGCTGAGAAATTGAACTCTAAAGGAATAAAAGATAACTCAAATACGCAATATGATTAATTCTGAAAAAAACAAAAAGAATATCGCTAAAAGAAAGAGACCATTGTTGTTTAGTCTAATGTCCGATAACAGGTCTAAATCCCACAAGTGACACCATTAAGGCATCACTCATGAGAAAACTAGGCCAGAGATAATGTGGTAGAATGGCCAGTTCCTTTCCCTCTTCATTGCACACATCGCCGATTGGCTACATATTACACTAATCAGACATCAGAAGTATACAAACAATTGTTCTTCCTGACACATCGTCAAGTGAGATGTACTGCCTCATAATTAAATAGCCTACTACAAGCAACAAACTTATAGACATAATTTAAATTGAACAGGTTCAAGATCTCATTAATACTATAACAAAATATCACAAATTTGAGAACTGAAACAAATGTAAAACTAGACATAATATTGGCTTCTCAATCTTTCTTGTATGTAGTCAAATACTGGGTCCTCATAGTCAGCGACAGAAATATTTTTCAGTGTCTCAAATGTAACTTTGACGATGAGTTAGGTGTTGGATACGACAACAAACAAGTGACAGGGAATTTCAGAAAATTCCTAACAATTATGCAGGAATTAGGATAATGGAATTAGTCCTAAAATTTGCTATAAAATTTAGATGTGTCTAATAAACGGAATAAAAGAAGCCATGAATAAGAAATAATAATAATAATAATAATAATAATAATAATAATAATAATAATAATAATAATAATAATAATAACAATAATAATATTAAAGTCTCCGGCGTAGCTCGGTCGGTTAGGTGCTTGCCTGCCAATCCGGAATTGCGCTCGGGCGCGGGTTCGATTCCCGCTCGGGCTGATTACCTGGTTGGGTTTTTTCCGAGGTTTTCCCCAACCGTAAGGCAAATGTCAGGTAATCTATGGCGAATCCTCGGCCTAATCTCGCTAAATATCATCTCGCTATCACCAATCCCATCGACGCTAAATAACCTGATACTTACTTACTTACAAATGGCTTTTAAGGAACCCGAAGGTTCATTGCCGCTCTCACATAAGCGCGCCATCGGTCCCTATCCTGTGCAATATTAATCCAGTCTCTATCATCATACCCCACCTCCCTCAAATCCATTTCAATATTATCCTCCCATCTACGTCTCGGCCTCCCTAAAGGTCTTTTTCCCTCCGGTCTCCCAACTAACACTCTATATGCATTTCTGGATTCGCCCATACGTGCTACATGCCCTGCCCATCTCAAACGTCTGGATTTTAAGTTCCTAATTATGTCAGGTGAAGAATACAATGCGTGCAGTTCTGTGTTGTGTAACTTTCTCCATTCTCCTGTAACTTCATCCCGCTTAGCCCCAAATGTTTTCCTAAGCACCTTATTCTCAAACACCCTTAACCTATGTTCCTCTCTCAGAGTGAGAGTCCAAGTTTCACAACCATACAGAAGAACCGGTAATATAACTGTTTTATAAATTCTAACTTTCAGATTTTTGGACAGCAGACTGGATGATAAGAGCTTCTCAACCGAATAATAACACGCATTTCCCATATTTATTCTGATACAGCGTCGTTAAATAACCAAGTAAAAAGAATAATAACAATAGTAGTAGTTGTTTAGTCAAGTGTCCGAAGACTGGTCTGAACCTCACAAGTGACACCAACAATACACTACTTATGAGGCAACTAAGTCAGGAGATAATGGGGTATGGCAGCCAGTTTCTTTCCCCCTCCGTTACATACATCGCCGACTAGCAACATATTCCACTATACTTATACAAACAATATTGTTCTTTCTCTGATACATCTTGAAGTGAGATGTAGTGCCTGATAATAAATGTAAATACCAGAAAGAATTTCAATCAGAGGTAAATAATAATAATAATAATAATAATAATAATAATAATAATAATAATAATAATAATAATAGTAATAACAATAACAACAATAATGCATTAAAACAAAATGAATTATTTGGAATACAAGCAAAAATCTGTTTTCGAGCTACATACAGAAAACAATTAATAAAATTGGTATAGGCCTACTGTATGAAAGCATATTACGAGAATATGATCTAGGCCGTAAAAATTATCATTCGTCCATCTCTATGTGAGAATGCTACACTTAAACTAACTTTCTATAGGCTAATTACGCATTACGCACCAGTGACGCAGCCAGGAATTTAAGATTGAGTGGGGCCCAAATATTGGGAACATTACTTGACAATTTTATTTTGTCCATAATATGCATGAAACATATTTAAAAGACAATAATAATTTTTGTTTAATACAATGGAATTTACAATTAATTTAGACTCCCCAAAGTTGTTATAAAAGAAATCCGTTGTCCGTTCTTGCAGAGTGAATCAGCATAGGTAGGTAGATTTATTGATATTAGCTCACAAAAGTACAAACTTAATAATTTAAAATGATCTATATACGAAAAAGCAGTTATGCATAATAAATATACAAATTCATAACTAATTAACCTATCACAAATCTAAGTAATTTATTGGTTCAACTTGCACTTACGTCTGGTTTTAGTGCATGTTTAAACCAATCGTGATAACCATAAAACTTATCATCGTGAATCACCCTGTATAAAAAAAATCAGGTCACTCGAATAATATAACTTTTTCCTATCTAGTAAATTAAGCTGTTCCTAAAAAAATTCAAGAAACGTTTCTTTGACTTTCATTGAGGTTTCATGGCACTTAACACACTTGTCATTAAACTACAATAATATAATTTATTGTCATCTTGATTCCTGTTTAGTTGTTAGACCTACAATATTTACTGACAATGTCAATGATTTTACTGATAATGTCTGTGTTTGTCACATACAATGGTAGGGCGAATTTGTTTCCAAGATGATACAGGAGCAGATTTGCAACCTGTGCAGTTGTCTTCAGTTCTTCATTAACAACCACTGATGATTTTATAATCAGTACAGGATCCTCATTATGTTCAAAAACAGATTTCTACTTTCCTTGCTAATCAAATACCCGTTTTCTGGAAGTGTGGCATAATGAAGTTTGGACTGAAGCTACTCCAAATTGGAAAATTGTCGTTGGGCGTTATATTCATCAGTTTCTTTCATACTTACTTGAATGGCTCGAGTCAAATGATCATTTTCCTTCATCTCCATCGTGGATTCCGAAGTCTCTCTTCGAATCACCTCACTTAACAAATATGATTGGCAGTTTGGCATTAACGAAGGAATCGCAACATTTTTGAGTCGAAGAAACCTGAAAGGTACTGTGTTCGTTCTGGCAGTTTCTTTGTAGAAATTGTTTCCTTCCATAAAGTTGCTTGGTAAAAAATGAAGTTGACAAGCCTTAAACAAACACAATTTAACTAAATTAATAGATAATCATGAACAGATAGGCCTACAATTTCAGTTACTTCAGACACCATTGTTAAAATTAGTATATTTGCAGCGAATAAAACCAGTCACATAGAACCAGGAATTTATCTTGGGTGAGACATCAGGATATTATGAAAAATGAATCAATATGATATTTTGATAATTACGTATAATGTTCTGGTAAGTATATAGAGTGGATTTTAACTTCTGCACTAAAATGAAACTGGTAATAGATCATGGGGAGAGATTTGAAAAATCTAAATAAGTTTTTATCTAACATTTACCGTTTTAGAGGAAATCGTTAAGTTTCTATGAAGCATTTGGCAACATCACGGTTGCTGCAATAACTCTAAGCAAGCGCGGCCTGCATTCCTTACCTTCCCCTCCCCCTCTGCTGTACTCAGTCGGTAATACGCGACGTGTGCTGCGTTGCAAGATTTATTTCTAAGATGTTCACTATTATTCAGTTTAAATTCATAGCTAAACGGTTTAATTTGCAAAAAAAAAAAAAAAAAAAAAAAAGGATTCAACACATTAACTGTTAAGATTATTTTCACCCATCCCGCTCCTTGTATAGCGATCACCCATTTCTCTTGGGCCATTACCGCAACAGAGTGCTGCAAACATTGGGCAAAGACTATTTTTTTCCTGCTTAATGGTGATTCATCTAAGGAAAAGAGTAATAAAAGTTTTGTTATATTTGACATGTAGAATCACCACTTAAATTTTGGTGCAGAGGTTACCATAAACAACTGTATAAGCCATTACGACTTAATAATAATAATAATAATAATAATAATAATAACGATGAAGAGGATAATAATAATAATAATAATAATAATAATAATAATAATAACGATGAAGAGGATAATAATAATAATAATAATATTAATAATAATAATAATAACGATGAAGAGGATGATGATAATAATAATAATTATAATAATATTAATAATAATAACAACGATGAAGAGGATGATAATAATAATAATAATAATAATAATAATAATAATAATAATAATAATAATAATAATAAAAATAGTAATATGTTTTATTATTTTCGTCTCTCTCTAAACGTTAACATTCGGCATCCCTTTGTTTGCTAGCTACGCAGAGGAAGTTTGCTTTGTCGAGCCGCTCCAATCAGGATGTCACTACCGCCAATTAGATTCCGTTATTCTTTAGTGGCTGCTGCTAGTCTACGTGGAGTCATATCCATGTTGCCAGATTGCGTCTTAACAACGTATTATTTCATAGGTCAGATCATCTCAAATTCGTAGGCAAAGTCCTCCTGCTCATTTGATTTCCAGGCGCCATCAAAGGGACTGGAAAGTTTTTGAAGCAATAATAAACAAATTAATTCTCTAAGCATTAACATTCGGCATGCCTTTCATTATTTTCGTTATTGATTTTACATTTGAAACTATCGCCGAGCGTTCCTTTGTCGTGTCGTGTCAATCAGTATGTCGTCGTCAATCAGTTTGTTATTCTTTGCGGCAGATATTACGCCCACGTGGAATCACATTTCCATAATTCCAGCTTGTATTTTATCTATTATTGGCGCTTTTTATGTAATATATTAGGTACATACGATTCTATTGTTTAGCAATGAAGGAGAGGGACGTGAAACTAGAAACTCACATCCCCTCAGCTGTTGTTAATTATTGAAAAAATCCGCTTCCCTTTCATAGACGGCGTTAACCTTTATAAAACTTGAAGAATTAGCGAAGGAAGCCGCCTGGGTATCAAATGAGCGAGCGGACTTTATTAGCAATGCTCTGTGTATGTATGTATAATTAGAGGCACATAATTCTATTGCTTAACAATGTATAATTCGAGGTTCATCGGTTAAAATTATTATATTGTTTAACAGTAAAGGAGAAAGACCTGACAACAGCGCATAGCTAGAAACTTCCATCCCCCCGCCTGGTATTAATTCTTGAAAGAAACTCCGCTTCCATTTTATCTGTCAACGTTAACCATTTTGAAAACTGCAATAATAATAACAAAAACTTTGAATGTACTTCTAAGTCTAACTAGCAATGTCTCAGTTCGCCGGCAGCAGCCGTGCAGTGTACATCGTTCCGAGTGACTAGGAAGCGGAGCGGTTGTTGTGATAAGTTATAGTTCGATAGGTAATAGCAATATAATGGCAACTAAAATAGTGCGTCAACATACATTGAGAGCAACATTTGACAAAGAACAACAACGACCTACAGCTTTAGATGTGCACCGTTGGATAGACGAAGTATTGAAGATAAAGGATGAAGAACTACAAACCATTCAGCTTGTTGGTAAGCAAAATGCAGCATATTTAAAATTTACATCCTCTGCAAATTACGAACGCTACGTACAGAGACATACCGGTACATCAGTAGTGGAATTACTTAATGGTGCTACGACGACAGTGACAATTACACCAGCTGAAGATGATTATGTTTCCGTCCGGGTTTTAAATATTCCACCAGAAGTTCCCAATGATAGGATCCGTAATACTTTACAAAATTTTGGGAAAGTGCTTCAAATAGAAAATGAAAAATGGTCTCATAGATATCGTTACAAAATAGATACTGGCATACGAGTAGTGCAAATGGTGATCAAACAATCTATTCCCACGAATCTAACAATTATTGCCAATTATGAAGCGTATATCACTTACCCTGGGCAAGAACAAACTTGTTTCTTGTGTGGTAGTTCTAGTCATTTGCGGCATACTTGCCCTAACAGAAGTGTCAAAATGCCGATAAACACTGTACCTCGTACGCGACTGACATTTAGTGACATACTCCAGACACATGCTAATGTAACTACTGATGTGAGTGAAGATGGCATCCCACCTGAAATATGTGATGTACTTGGGCCATCTAACATGTCTACAAGATTAGTGAACGCTGATAATCAAAATAAACCAGTGAAAACAAACATCGAAAATGAATTGCATGCAGTTACAGACAAACCAGTAGGCAAAGAGGTTACAAATAGAGTCATCACAACATATGACGTGGATGAAACGCAGAAAGATAATGGGACTGTAACTCAACCAATACCTGATTCGGACACTGATTCAGCTGAAGAACTTCCTTCAGCTGATATGCATGGAAAGCAGAAGACAGAGGACACGAGAGGAACAGAAAAGCAAATGGGAACCAAGTTGAATAACTCTGCCATAGGAAAGATGCCTAAGAAGAAACAAGACAACAGTGCTTCAACAGCTAACACAATGAAAGAGTCCGGTGATTTGAGCAATTCTCCTGACAATATTCAAAACATCAGTAGCCTACAATCTGGTTCGATACCAACATCCACCTCGAAGAACCTGCAGCATACGGAGGATTGGTATCAACAAATGGAGCAGGATGACACGACTAAAACACAGTTTGAAGACAAAGGTCAGCAAAATGTAAAGAAAACAATTACTGTTACTAGACACCGTACACATCCTTATAAGGGGGAAGGTAGTAAATTGGGGTTCCCCTTGTTAAAACACAATGAGTAATTTAACTGTTAATATATCATGTTAAGATTTTGCCCGATGTTGTATTTACCGTATTTAAGAATTTAATAGATTCAATCTATGTACAATAGATGTCAAATTAAGTTTTGTATATTAAGTACAAAAGAGTAGAGATATTATAGATTATTGTTATAATATTGTATATATATTTTTTATATAAGAATATGTTACTTGCTATTATTACTTTACAAATGTCACTTGTAGCTATAGTCGGAACACTAAATTTTCACGGAAATTCTTCGCCTGTTAAAATGAAATTGCTGAATATTTTCTTACGAACAAATGATGTTGATGTGCTCTTCCTCCAGGAAGTTAAAACAAATGATTTCTCAGAGATCTATGGTTATACAGCTTATGTCAATGTTGGGTCAGAATCTTTAGGCACTGCTATTTTAACGAGGAACGGGATTGATCTTCACTCTGTTGAAAAACTTCCATCAGGGAAAGGTATCAGTGGTATGTATAAAGACTATATGTTTTTAAATTTATATGCACCTTCGGGGTCTAATAAAAGGAAGGCTCGTAACTTGTTCTTTGCCCAAGATGTGCCATATCTTCTTCGGTCCCTACCAAAATTTCTAATCATGGGTGGAGACTATAATTGTGATTTAAGACCAGTAGATACGACAGGGCATTTTCTTCCCAGTAATAGTTTACAGACATTAGTTACCGACTTTAAACTTTCAGACGCTTGGATATTAAAAAACAATACGGTTCAATATACTTTTTTCACTGGGAATTCGGCCTCTAGATTAGACAGAATGTATGTAACACCGTTATTAACATCGCACATTAGTTCCATAGAAACGGTTCCGGTTCCTATTTCCGACCACTCTGCTGTGTTATTACGTATTCGTTTAGATGTTCCTTGTCCTGTATTTGGAAGGTCATATTGGAAGCTAAATGTTTCCTGCCTTAGTGATAAATCACTACAACAAAACTTTATAGAACAATGGCATCAATGGCTGACAAGGCAAACTAAATATGATGACTTAGTGGATTGGTGGGAATTTTATGTTAAACCAAAGATTCGTACATTTTTCAAACAATATACCTACCTTAAGCATCAGGATGAGGAAAGACTGATTAATTTTTATTATCGTTGTATATTAGAAGTTCAAAGTAATTATATACCTACTCCTGAGAGTAAGAAAATGATATCCAGATGTCAAGCTAAGATATTGTCTATTTATCGAAAACGTATGCAGGGCCTTATGGTTAGGAGTAGGGAAACGAATTGCACTAACAATGAAAGAAGTAACTTATATTTTCTGTCCAAAGTAGTCAAACGACGTCAACAAAACACGATTCTTGCGATAGCAAATAGAGCAGGCCGGATTGTTACAAATAAATCTGAAATATGTAAAGCAGTGAGAGAACATTATAATGACATTTTTGTAGAACATAAACAGTTAAATGGGTCTATTTCTAACTTGAAGCTACCGGCACAAAAACAGATTTCAGAAACTGAGAATAAAAAAATTAGAAAGTTCTGTAACACAAAAGGAAATTTTTATAGCTTTACAGCAAGGGAAAAGATCTAAAACACCAGGAGAGGATGGGATACCCCATGAGTTTTATGCGGTTTTTTGGGAGTGTATAGGACCCACCCTGACAAAAATATTCAATCAAATGTTATGTAAAAAAAAAAAAACTAGGTCCTTCTCAAAGACGTGGAATTATAGTACTTATTCACAAAGGAGGGGATAAAACGGAAATTAATAATTATAGACCGATATCCTTGTTAAATTATGATTACAAACTACTTGCAAGGGTTTTAACAAATAGAATTAAACCTCTGCTTTCGGATATAATACACCCCTCTCAAAATTGTGCAGTATCTGGGAGATCAATATTTAACGTAGTATGTCAATTAAGAGACGTTGTAGCAGCTAGCCTACATGGTAACTCCCAAGGATATCTCGTTTCTTTAGATTTCCAACGTGCCTTTGACTGTGTTAGTCACAAGTATCTATTTGAAGTCTTAGCTTGGCATGGGCTCAATCCAACATTTATTGGCTATTTGAAATGTCTATATACTGATATCAGTGCTGTTATACAAATTAATGGGTTTCTTACTGCTGCTTTACCTATTACAAGATCTATTCGACAAGGATGCCCGGCTTCTATGATTCTATTTGCTCTTGCACTAAATCCGCTCCTATATTTATTACATGAAAAACTTTCAGGATATAGGATCGGAAATTCTAGGCTAGTAGCGACAGCGTATGCTGATGATGTAAGTGTAATTATTAATAATGAAGAGGATAAAGCTCAATTGGAGAAAGTATTGAAACCCTTTGCAGCAGTATCAGGGTTAGAAATCAATAAAAGGAAATCGACTGCCTTGCCCATAGGGGTGTGGACAGAGGAACCAAGTTTTGAAAATATAAAAATTGTTGATCAACAAAAAATACTTGGTATATATTTTCATCGCCTTCCCAATACTATGCAGAGTATAAATTGGAGTAAGGTTGTCCAAAAAATAAAAAGACTTACACAGATATATAAATGGAGGGATTTCTGTCTTTATGAAAGAGTATGGTTTATTCATACTTTTATTTTATCTGCCTTATGGTATTTGACACAAGTATTTCCAATTATGGTGAGTCATAGCAGACAAATCACAAGTGTCATGTTATGGTATTTATGGAAAGGATGTATATTTAAAGTACCACTATCCACCTTGTATCGTGCTACTGACGAAGGTGGGTTAGGGTTATGGAATGTAACTCAAAAATGTACAACGTTATTTCTTTATCGAAATCATATTCTTCAAAATAATACAGATACAATATAAGCGGTGTGGTTTCAACGATGGAGACAAAAGGTCGACCTTAGGAATCCACCCGATTTACGAAACATACCTTCCATGTTAAAATATTTAAGATTATACATGCAGGAAGGGAGTTACATAAATATGTTGGATGTGGGAAATACTTGTCCTACAAAAAGGGAAATCTATGGACACCTACAGCAATATGGGGAGTTGGTAACAATGCGGGTAGTCAACATCCTCCCTGTAGGAGTTAATCTAGTGCAATTGTGGGAAAATATCACGAATAAAATACTAGATGCGCCGGTCAAATCATCGTGGTACTTAGTTATTCACGATTTAATAGCCACCAGATACAGGCGTTATAGGATAAAATTGTTAAATGATCCAAATTGTGAGTTTTGTGGTGAACCTGAAACGTTGACTCACATTTTTGGACGAAGCACCAGAACACATGCTATTTGGCAACGTATGGAATACTATTTACAGGGATTGAAAATTGATCGATACCCGTGGTTTAGTCCTTATATACTAACGAGGCCAGATTTTAAAGTAGTCTCTAAGTTTAAACAGGACGCTTGTATTTGGATTCTTGGAAACACGGTGCATTATATTTTACAAAATGAAATATGTGATTGTGATGGCTATGAATTGTACATGAAATATAAAAAGAGTCAAATACAAGTGAGCAGGAACAATGCAAGAATTATACACTATCTTTGCTGTATATAGAGGGGGGGGGGAAAGAAAAGTACCAACAAACTTGTATCATAGTATTAGTTTGTATGTAAATACCTATGTATATGATGTAACATAGTGTGTAAAAAAAAAGTTTGAATGTCCATTGCGACACACAATGGCTTCTTCACGTTATTCAATAATTTTGATTCTCTAACTTTTTATGTATTTTTCAGTCACTCATTTTCAGTCTATCAGTTTGGTAGTCTATCTGTATGTCAATCAGAATATGTTTGTCATTAAATCACTGTTCAGTGTAAAAAAAAAAATGTTATAATAATAATAATAATAATAATAATAATAATAATAATAATAATAATAATAATAATAATACATAGCCTATATTTATCAATAACAAACTATGAAATAAATCTAAAAAGTAATGAATTTATAAACAAAATTGGCCAACCTGTAAATTTACTTCTACACTAGCCTAGGCATAGTTCAATAGTTCTGGTCTAGGAAGCAAGTTATAAATAATTATCTTGCTATTACATGTAATAGCTACATATGTATCCCAGTTACGTAATACATAAAATATTGTAACTTACCGTGCTGTGAGAAGCAGGTTCAAAATCTCTCTTGATTGCTCGTATCTACTTCTAAATTCGGTTTCCTTCGAAAAATTAAACACTGTCACTTTCGAATCATTTCTGTAGTTCCTTTTACAATTTGGCAACGAAAAAGTAGTCCTTCATTGTATGGTTGCATTAAATATTAATCTTTAGAAATATACACTCGCAAAACTGATAAAACTACAGATAGGCTATTAAAAAAATACTATAAACAAAGTTACAACACTGCTACATCAGAATATAACGCCATTACACTATCAGCCAGAGTTGCCAACTGTCAAAACATTTTGTCACTAGATCAAGGAATAAAAATCACTAGATGGTTACTGAAATCAGAAGCGAAAATCATAAAAAAAAAATCACTACATTCTACATTTTGTAATATTTCGCATAATACAGTAGTTGTACGTACATTTTGTTCTGTGTATATTTAGATCACGCTTGCCTTTACTGACTGAAAAAGATGTATACATACGTATAAGATGATCAATGACATCAAAATGAGGAATATTCCGATGTAAATAGATCTGTTTTTGCGACAACTACATTTGCGTCACTTGTTATATGTTTAAAAGATAAAGTTTGTTGCAATTTGGACGTGAATATTTCGGAGGCCGTTTGTTTATTTGTGAGTCTTCTGTTTTTCTAGGTCTACCAACTTTGCTGCAGCCCCTACAACTTCGACTTTGCAATATGTGCAAAATGCCCTTGTGACATTCTCCGGTACTTTCACCAGCCACTTTGAAATTATTTCAGTCTTCAACCATGTGTTACGAAAGCTTTGAGTATATTGAATTTTTTCCATATGTTATTAATTATTAATAATTATTAATCCGATACGAAATCGCAAAACACAAAACTAGCGTAAAAAAGAGAAAATTGGTCTGATCTGAACAACCGGTATTTAACACACTGAAATGTGCACATCTGAACTACCGTTATGTCCACTGTGATCACAACAGCAATTTAAATACAAACAGTCTAGATCGCTCTATCAGGCCTTCTTAATAGTAATAGGCCTACTAGTGACAGATTACAGTCACTAATCACCATTATCTTTGTTTACGATTACCAAAGATGTATGTTTTTTTTTCATTTCATTTTATTTATTGTACTCCATAGATCTTAGATTAGCAATGAAGTTTTAAGACGTGGAACAAGTAAAAATTTTACAAGATTACAATTACAATTTTTTTTACAATTTTTTGGCGAGATCTAGCGACATGAGGTGAGGACGAGCATTCGCCAACAGATTACCTGGCATTTGCCTTACTGTTGGGGAAAACCTAGGAAAAAATTCAACCAGGTAATTAGACTAAACGAGGATGAAGTGAAGTGAGGCCGAGTACTCGTCACAGAACACCCGGCACCAGTCCTACGGCTGGGACAACCACGGAAGAAACCAACCAATCAATTCAATAGGGGAATCCAAAGCTCCGGATCAGCAGGCCAGCGAGTCTGCCGACTGAGCTACAAGGTATGTACACTGTAGATCGCGCTTGGTCCTATCAGGGCAAAAGCTGAATTATTATAGAGGAAAGAGTTTCCTCTATGTTCACACTCTGGGTGTTTTTTCACCTCCTGGCAACAGCTGAAGTTCATACTGGACTGTGCCTCAGTATTATCTAGTTATGGAAACAGAATTAAGCTCCTCATTACGATCGGGACGTGTACACACGATTAAGTCCATAATCGCGATGAGTGACTGTAGCCTGTCACTAGCATTATCTACCACTCACTGACCTATGGTTTGAAATATAATCAGAAGCCACAAATTATTGCGAATGAGTAGTGTTTGGAAAGTCAATAGATGTCACCAAAAAAAAGATTGTCTCAATTACACTTTTCTTGTCACCAACCATGAATGTAAAAACACCAGATCGAGTGACACAATTATTAAATTGGCAACACTGTTACCAGCATGCCATGTGCCCAGAATGAAACAAAAATGTGTTCCTATCTTGCTGACGTCACACGCACTGTCCACGCGATGACCAAAACTCGACGGCAGTGATTACACGCGACAGAGAATCTAAGAAGTAAGGAGACGGGGGAGAGGAACATGGCATGAAAACTACAACCAGTGGTGGTTCGTGCACTAACATTGATTTCTTCATCAACCCCGCAAATAAAAATAGCAAGCTTTAATGTATCAGTAATGTCATTAATGTCATTAATGTCATCAAGAACCAATAAAGAAATACATAAATTTTCTTGCTTTTAAAAAATATTTCTCAATGAACACAATCCTCTTCTGGACATTTAATCGAGAAATGCGCAGGTTTTCAAAATGAATTAACAACTTTCACTGGACAAATTATTTCAACCACCTTGTTCATTACGCTTATAAAACGCTCGTTCGTTGGAAGGCTTAAGAGAACGAGCTATTTCGTTCGCCACTAGATAGCTGGCTTCCTTACATTATTTCTTTTCTCTTCATGACGGTGATTGAAGGCAGATTTCAGTTCTTGGAGCTTAATAGTTCACTTCATTACTACACTAGCACGTAATATTCAATAGTTTCTCTATATTATTATTATTATTATTATTATTATTATTATTATTATTATTATTATTATTATTATTATTAAATCAATAACTAGTAAATAACTGATAATAGTCATCAAAAGATAAAAAAAAAGATATTAAAATGGAGATATAGCATAGTAATTATTTTACCATTCAAGGGAAGATGTAGGCCTATATATTGAGGCGCGTATGTAAGAATTGTGGTAATACTTGCTGATAAATAATAATAATAATAATAATAATAACAATAATAATAACAAATAATAGTCTGCTAATAATACCTGATATACCTGTATATTCAGCGTAATGCTCTGTAATGACGCTTCTACATACTAACCTACTACTAATTGAACCGTTGAGCAAAGCAACATATTACATTTTCTCCGACGGAACAGCGAATAAATTTCTCTTCCCATTCTGTACGAAACCTTCTGTTCCTGCTCGTAGAGACAGAGGGTTTCTAGAGCGACATGGTACCGACACTGCTTACCATCAGTACGTGAGCGAGACAGAGAGCAATGTACACGAAACTCCCCTTACCAGTATGAATGTCTTTGATTACACGACGTAATCACGATACCCAGTTTGGACACCGCTGACTTAAGCTCTCGGATGGTCACGGATTAGCATGAGGATTCTCCCCAGCTGTTATGGCTTCTTATAAAAACTGTATTTCCTTACTTATCGTAGCTCTCCAAATCCATCACGTTGCTGTGTTGACACTGGTCTCTTATCCTGGTCGCAATTTCACGTGGACTCGAATTAGCGCTCATTCACTAACACGAGCCATATATGACGCCTTAGGACATTGGCCGTCAGCACTCGCTGAAATGGGTATGGGGTAAGGAGTGTATCGGAATATGCACGGTGGTGCAGAAGGGAGAGGGGAAAGCTTTCTTAGCTGGTGCGGGATCATTGGAGGGTAGTCTGTAGCTTGAGTCGACGGCAATTCGGAAGGCGGTAGTCTGCTGGCGTTTGCATCGAGAGCAGCGTACAACATTGCCACATCGTACTTTACACGCACGTACAATACAAATAGCGCAGGAGAGAATTTAAATTATCAAAAGACAATAATGACCTTAGCCGTTGATTACTGTAAGCATGAAACAAATCCTCTTTCTTTCACTAACAATATATTTCGCGCGGTTCTCAATCCCACACCACATGTTTCTGCAGTCGTTTCTTGCGCGTTGGCAACGTTGCAGCCAGCATCAAGATGGCCGGCAGCGTTCTGCTCGTCAACGTTTTTAAAATAATTCATACACCTTAAACACTATTTTCCGCGCCTGCCTGTGCAATACTTGTCTTTTTACAGTCTCTTCTTCCATTTATTTATCTTACACACATAGTAAATGTTAGTTTTACTTATATTCAATGTATTGAAACACTCACACGTGAACAAACGATCTCGGGAAGTGCTTGTTATAGACTGATTCTGATTGTTCTACTCTACAAGCTTGTGACGTCACAGACCAGAAATGCTAAGGCGCATATAGTAGCTAACCGCCTTCAGAAATGCCGTCTAATCTAGCAGACCAGGACTCTATTTGCAGCATCGTTAAATATTATCATTTAACAAAAATAGTTCTATTACATAAATAACATTTATGCTGATGAAACACTAGTATGACATACTTTGAAATTCAGAAAAATGAAAAGAATGTTATAGCAGTCTTTATATTTATTATTGGGATTACTGCCACTATTATCATCATCATCATCATCATCATCATCATCATCATCATCATCATCATCATCATCATCATCATCATCATCATCATCATCATCATGTGGTCTGAAACTGTCTTGTTTAATTTTCCAGCCCTAGCACAAGAGCCATTCAAACCAATTACGATTTCATATTGCTATCTCCAATTTTTTTTCGAGCACTTCTAACTCTAAAATAAAATAATTTGTGCCAATCCTCGAATCTATCTATCTCCGGTTCTAATAATCCATATTATTTAGTCTTGGGCTCATATTGAAGGTAAAAGCCACACTGAAATAATAAGATATTCTATATATCAAGATTTTTAGCTTGTTCCCTTCTTTCACTGGACTCGTCAATTTCACAGGAGACATATTTTTAAGTTATTGACATATGAAGGAACATGCTGAGTGTTTATTAATTATTACGCATATTTAAATGCATACGTCAACATAGTATGCTTCATTAAACTATTAGTACTATATTCCACTATCAAGTTACGTAATTTCATCCGCCAGCAACCACGGATGCACTAGAGCATGGATGTCCAAATTCCTATAGAACAAGGATATACTGCACGTCAAGCATGCTCTGCTAAGGTCAATAACTTTCCATATAAGATAGGAAAAACGACCTTAAAGAATATGCGCTGCGGGTTGCTTACGCCAGGGGTTACTTCGTACGAGTTACAATTATTGGACATCTATGCACTAGAGTGCTTGCGGGTAAGGGACGCTACTCCGGGGTGCACTGTGTTGATGACCGCTGCCTTAGGGCTTAATGTATGATGCTACTGTGCGATATTCAGAATGTAAAAGAAGAAATTAAATGACACCAACAAGACTGTAAATACGACACAAATAAAGTGAAGCAAACAGAATTCCCATACCAACCAATACTGTATGACGAAGAGATCTGGTGCGACCTAGAAATAGTTTGAATAGTCAGAAGCACCTTAAAGAGCAGCAAACGAACCTATCCCGAATCGTTCATGATAATGAAGTCACAGGCTTGAGTTGATCACTAGAAGCCGTTCCACGGTAGTTGGAGCATAGTCTTGTCATCTCGCACAGGTTACATGGGCAGCAGTACGTAAAAGTCTTACAGAGTAGACCAAGGATGTCGAACAGCGCTCTCAAGCTGTGAAACGATTAGTACTGTTTCCTATCTGAGCTGGAACGACAGTCGGTCAATGAGATCGTCTATCCTAGCTGTATTAGTGTGTTCTGTATGCAGTATGTGTATTAACTCTGGCGGCTGGTATGGATATGGAACGATGTTTCAATAGTGAGTGGATAAATAAGTATTTATTTATCTGAAAGGACAGAAAGGCACATTGCTCTATATGTAGAAAGGAACTTGGATATATAAGCCATCATAATATTACAAGGCATTTTAATTCAACACATGCTCAGCTTATGCACCAGAAAAATTATCCGGCTCTGCTCGTGAAAAGGGTTAGAGGAATTAAAATCAAGATTAAATTCAGAAAACCTTCCATCATCATCGGGTGTTAGTTGAACAAACTTTGTTCGTGCTAGCTACAAAATTTGTGAAAAACTGCAAGGGCTTCAAACCCATTTATTGACGGAGAATTTGTGAAGGACTCTCTCGTAGCTGTTGCAAAAGAGATATGTCCGGAATATGTTAATGCTTTTAAATCTGTTTGTCCCTCCTTCTGATATGCAGAGCTATATCAGAATTAGGAGATAACTTGGAGGGACAACTGATAGTAAGAATGCAACTGATAGTAATTTTTACTTGTTGCTCACTAGCTCTTGATAAAAGTACCGACCGCAAAGATACGGCGCAGCCAACTATATTCATAAGGAGCGTCACTTCAGATTTCAATGTTCATGAAAATCTAGTAGATGTCGTTTCACTAAAGGATCGAACTTGAGGAGACGATATTTTTTAATCATTAACAAAAACTATGATCAAATTTCAACTTCCATGGAAAAACGTAGTGTGCATAGCAACAGATGGAGCACCTTCTATGACCGGACGTGAAATAGGATTTTTGGGAGGAGTACGAAAATTCTTAACTGAACAAGGGCTCGATGCAGACAAGGTTAAGATAATTCATTGTCTTATTCATCGTGAAAATATGTGTACACAGTCTGTCACTTTTAAAAATGTTATTCGTTCACATGCTTTACGTTATCGACAGTTCCAACAACTTCTTGAGGATATAAATTCTGATTATTAGGATGTATCCTACCACTGCCAAGTCAGATGATTTAGTCATGATAATTTCTGGAAAGGTTCTTCCATCTTCGCAGTAAAATGAAAACATTTCTAGAAACTCAAAATTTCTCAATTTCAGAATTGTCAAGTGAGGAATGGATTTGTGATTTGGCAATTTTGACGCATTTGGCTTCGTATCTTAATTTCCTGAATATAAACTTGCAAGGTAAGGGCAGAATCATAATTAACATGATACATGACCTGAAGGTTTCCATGGACAAGCTTAAAATGTGGATTAACGAAATTTATATCGGGGAATTACATCATTTTGCATGTTCACAAAAAGTGTTATTTTCGTCACTAACGAACAACATTCATGGAATTACCAAGTAAATAAAACGCTATTATTATTATTATTATTATTATTATTATTATTATTATTATTATTATTATTGTTGTTGTTGTTGTTATCATCATCATGCATCTTCAAGTAGACCTACATTGTTTGTTCATCAGAGTTTATCAAGTGCAAATCTAAAAAAATTAGTTCCTAATAAATTGGTAAGATATATAGAAGTTAGTCTAACTAAGTACCAGCCGCCGCATTAGTGGTTTCGCTTTTGTTTACTGTCATTCGCCCGGTCTGTCTCCTACCTGTGTTGAACGGTTGCACGGTAAGGGAGGAATGAAGGCTCTGCAGTTCACAGCTCGGGAGCGCTGTTCGACATCCCTAGACGTATTTTCGTCCACAGCGCATCCAAGGTCATGCTTCAACCACCGTGGAACGACTTCTATCTACAATGAAGTGTGTGTTGTACTGTCTACTAATAATAAATCAGTATGACAATATGACTGACGACAGGATTATCATACCTGGTAGGCCTGTACAGTATAGCTGACGAAGAGAAACGAATCATGGAAAGTCGTGTGAAGTGCGGTTCTGCAAAGCCTGACAAGAAGCTACTACTTTTTTCTGCGAAAGTTACCCTCATAGTGCCAGTGCTTAGTACTTTCTGCCTTCCCTGCAGTTGTTTTTTTACCTTAACTTCCTTATGGGGGGAGGTACGCCCATCTCTAGTATAATTTTATCTCAATTCAAAATTCTTTTTCCTCAGAATCAATAGGACCTCTGGAAACAAAAATTGGCATGCATAATATACACTATATTTATATCAATAAATAATTTTAATGTTTTTTTTTAATTCAATAGTTATTTTTTTAATTATGAAACTATTTTAGAATTTAGCTCAGTGGGGCAGCGTTTGCATGATAATTACTCAAAATAATATTAGAACTTTTATGTAATTCCTTTGATCTATTTTTAATAAACATGTCTACAACAGGCAGTAAAATCTCTAACATATTAGTTTTAAAAATATTTTATTTTTTTTATTTTATACCATTTCCTTTTCAAAATATTTTTAATAATAAAACCATTTTAGAATTTAACTCAGCCGGGCAGCGTTAGCATGATAATTATTCAAAATAATATTAGAATTTTTATGTAATTCTCTAACATGTTAGTTTTAAAAATATTTTATTTTTTTTTATTTTATATCAATTCCTTTTTAAAAGTTTTGTTCAATATTAAAATAAATAATTATACATTCTAGCTTAAAAATTTTACTGTATGTTGTTGTTCACATGAAAGAACTTTACATATATGCACGTATCTTAAGTTCGTTTTGGGTTATCAAGTAAACACTACCTGGCTGAAGAAAAGTCTAAAAAATATTGCATAATAAAAAAAATTGAGTTTTCAAAAATATTAAAATTATTTATTGATGTAATTATAGATAATGTAGGCTATATTAAGAATGCCAACTTTTGTTTCTAGAAGAAATATAGATTCTGAGGAGAAAAAAAATGTTCAAATATAGCCTACTAGTAAAATTATACTAGCGAAATGTGTGCCTCCCCTCTTTAACGGATGTGCTAACGGTTAAAAACATCGTTACGTATTTATTCTAGACGCGTTCGCATTTTATAGGCGTGAAAAGTGTCTATTTATGACGACCTGTTGTCCATTCTGTCTGTCTGTCTACTTCTCTGTCCGTCTTTCACATACTGTCTAGTCTAATCGATCAGGGTGCGTTGACGAATAAAATTGTGGCAGAGTAGTGGCTTTCAACAGAAACTCCGTCATGCTTGTCATAGTCTGTTTCGTATAATATACAAGGTGTCTCAGTAGTAATGTAAAATACTTCAGGATAATATAGTTTGGGTTAACCTACATCGATTTAACCTGATATACCTATGTTCCAAATGTAGACCTAACGGTTGGGAAGTTATTGAAGGGGGAACTTTTAAATGGAGAGAGACATTATAGACGTATTTCTACGTTTTAGAACAATGCGATAGAATACATTACTCAAAACGCTGCACCTTGTGTAGTTTATTTTATAATTAAGTATAAGTACAAACTCAGTAATAAAATAAAATAATTACGCAAGACAAATTACTAAGATTGCCCTTCTTACGGATTCATTGCATTGTAAATTCATATCAGGTTCTCTTTCCGACGTCAGTGAAACACTTGGTAGCTTAACATCCGGTAAACAAGGAAAACCACAGCCAGCTGGAACCCTTCGATTGGGAAAACGTCGTCTGTATTTCTCAACAGCAGCCAATGCATTGCCATCACAAAAACCATAAGCAAAAAAGAATGTCTCCCTATTCACTATACGAATACACGAATTAAATGTCAAGTGGACGTGTTTTCAGTTGTGTGTGTTGCGCAGGCGTTGCGGTGCTCAGATGCTGCCGTGTACAAGAGATATGGCATAACACATCAAATATAGTACGCAGAACCGCAAGCAGTTCCAGTATTCCTTCTCTTATTTTCTTCCCAACTGATAGACTTCGGACATAGGTATATCAGGTTAAATGGATGTAGGTTAATCGAAACTATATTATCCTGAAATATTTTACATTCCTACATTATATCTGTAAATAGTCAATGTTAACGAGTTAGGTACAGCTTACAGCAGTAAAATTTTTGGAAATATTAAACATTTTTTTCCTCCATTACTCTATCTTGTACAATAACGAAAATTGGTAGGGGTAAAACATTGTCCTTCTGCTATATGAAAAAAAAAATGTTTGAAGACTAAAAAAAAATATTTATATGCTGTATATACGTGTATATATATATATATTTTTTTTTTTTTGAAAATTCAAAACGCTGACAGTTCACTGTGCAGTGATGAATGGTTTTCCTCATAACTAATAAACTTGTTATCTTTTTCATGTTCTCTCTCTTTATTTTATTGCTCAAACTCATGTTTACAATATCATGCTCTTCCAACTACATTCCTTAATAAATAATATATTTTTTAAATTTTGTGTTACACTGGTATTTGACAATTTTTTTATGAATTTATTTGTATTAGACAATCTGTCAAAGTTAGAGAAGTAATTTTGCATCATATTGTACATATGACATGCGTAAATACACACAAAAAAGTTCATCACAGAATCTTGGATAGTTTTTGAGTTATGAGGGAAACGCTTCATCACTGCTCAGTGAACTGCCACCATTTTTAATTTTGAAAAAAAAAATATATATATAAATTATTATTTTTTAATCGTGAAAGTGTTTTTATCATATAGCAGAAGGACAGTGTTTTACACATACTAATTTTCATTATTGTAAAAGATACATTAATGAAGGGAAAAATGTTGAATATTTCCAAAATTTTACTGCTGTACGCTGTACTTAACCCCTTAATAAGGTAAAACTTTAGACATCCTCTTCATGGATTGGCTCTTCTATATGGTTTTCCTTGTGTTACCTTTGTTCTGCTCTTTTTTTGTTTTCCTTTCTTTTTTTCGTTTCCCCTTTGTTCTCCTTGTATTGCTCTTGTTCTTTTTCCCTTACTTAGTTCTGCTTGTCAACAAGTGACACGATCATTGTTAAATTGTTTTAATCGGTTTTTACTTAAATTCTATGCTTTACATTAATATTTCAGTTAAATTTGAATGATGGATACCCATTTCCGAGGGAATTGATAAATTTTTTGTTATAAAAATAATGTTTTTTCCTTTACACGTTTTCATAAAAGAAGAATTAAACATTTAAAAAATAATTACATGAAGGCTAGCGACTTATGATTATTTATGCTCGACCATGCTGAAATGTAGTAATTATACACCTGGTAGCAGTCCTTTAATGCATGTCATTAAAGTACACCTACTCATTAAAGTACAGGTGTTCAGCCAATGACAAGTCAGCTTTGTACCATTATAAAACCTCAGCCAATGACAAGTCAGCTTTGTACCGTTATAAAACCGCAAGTATCGATTACTCTTGGATATGCAATCGAAAGAGAATTAGCAAAAAGTCACGGAGGCTGGAAATCCAATAGGCCTACTGTTGCAGAAGGTTACGTTCTGTTTCTATAATAATTAGCGTTAATTGTAAATAATATTCAAATACATTCAATTTGTCATCTCGTTTTTCAATGTCTAATTTAATTTCAATGTTATATCAAAGTTAATATTTAGTTTACTCTGTAGATTCTTATAGGCTATCAAGGTCAATGTGGACATCTGTTCCTCGGAAAAAATCAATACTTTCGCGTCTGCGCACATCTCACAATTTACGAGGTATTGGTCTAGGTCAGTTAGATACAAATAAAATGAATAATTTCAAGTTAGAAATATGGTCGAGCATAAAAAGTCGTTTCATAAACATCCATACTCTCTTCTTAATTACTATCATTATAGGCTCGTTGCATAATGTACTATTAATTTATTAACCCCTTATTATTCACAGTGATAGACTGATATACTGAAATATTTCTTTGTCATGTAACATAGAATGGGAACAAACATATGAGGATTTGTTTTTTTTAATAATAGTTTCTCAATGGAAAAAAATATGATTTTGTACGTCTACAGACCTAAAGAACCTAAACTTTATAGGCTACGTTATGTACAGTAGTGGCAAAAAAAAAACCGGACCGACCCTTGTAGCTGATTTCAGAGGCTTGTTCAACTCCACAGCTCGATAGACTGGTAACTAAGACTTTCGTGGTTAGAATCCTGCCTGGGAAGGAAACTTTTTTTGTTCCTTATTCAAATTTATTCCCAATACTTTTCTATTGCTGGTAAAATTCACGTACTGGGAATAATAAGTTAATTAAGTAGTAAAATATCGCTGCAATCGAATTGTTTAATTTAATTTCAAACTTGAATTAAAGTTTATTCTGTATATTCGGAAAATGTAAACAAAGTAATAAAAAGTAAATAATTTTGGATATGGATGTATATTGTATGATTCAATATTGTTGCTATTTTGTTTGTGCTAGTTGTATTATACTCGAGACATTATACATGCACAAAATATTTGAATATAATATACCTATTTACTTTCATTACTGTGTATTAAAAATGTACATATAGACCTATGTATGCTGACGTATTTTTGAATATAGTATAATATATTATGTTCAATTAAATCTATGTTAATGTAATAAAAAAAGAAGGAAAATAAAGTCCAACAAACATTAATCCTAAAAGTAATATTTTCCGAGATGAGAGAACTTGTTCAACATCGTAGGAGATGCTCAGTGTGGTTTCCGTTTAGAAAAAGAGAAGCATTCAATATTTTGAGAGATGGTAATATCAACCAGAACAAGAAAATAAAGTCCAACAAACATTAATCCTAAAAGTAATATTTTCCGTAATGAGAGAACTTGTTCAACATCGTAGGAGATGCTCAGTGTGGTTTCCGTTTAGAAAAAGAGAAGCATTCAATATTTTGAGAGATGGTAATATCAACCAGAACAAGAAAATAAAGTCCAACAAACATTAATCCTAAAAGTAATATTTTCCGTGATGAGAGAACTTGTTCAACATCGTAGGAGATGCTCAGTGTGGTTTCCGTTTAGAAAAAGAGAAGCATTCTACATTTTGAGAGATGGTAATATTCACTAAAGCAAGAAAAAAAAAGAGTGTAATAAACATAGGTTCTAAAATTAAATTTTGTAAGAAACAAAAGCTTTGACTTGTGTATTTCGGATGTAAAAGAAGTTCTGCGATCAAGCTACACAATTCATTTGCTGAACATTTTAACCCTCTGCTCAGAGAAATTGCGGCAAACCCAGCACGAAGAAGACTAAAGGAAAACCAGTGCCTTGAGACCGAACGTGCAATAGAAACATCAAAATTTTATATTCTTGTATATTTGTCATTTGCTTTTGTTTGTAAGTTGGGACTGCCAATGGATATGAATCCTAGCACATGTATCAATTTTATAACAATTTAGCAACATTGTAATATACTATAACAAGTACAATAAAATTATCTTATATTAAGAAAAAATATAAATAATAATAATTTTTACTCCTCTTTGTTCTGATAAAGAATTAATTAGCTTCTGATATACTAAATCAAACAATCCACAACCGAAAATAATTCCAAATTATATTTGATCTTATATTAAAACAAAAGTATCTGTGTTTAATGGATATACAATGAAAAAATTATATTCAGCTTAACTTACAGATGTGTGAAAATTATTAGAATAATCTTAATTTTAAAGGTTTTTTAATAGTTCCTACTAATTGAATTGATGAATATTGGTATATATTACTATACTGATATAGGATATATTTACTACTAACAATGCCGGAAAGCATTATTGTACATTGGTATTTTTCTTATTTCACAATTGTTATGGGAATTCAGAAATTATTACATTATGTTGGCGGAATTGGAAACATAAAAAATTATATGCACAAAACAGATGTGTACGTTCATTTGAACCTTCACAACAATGTAAACGCAAAGAACAAAATTTGTTTAAAGCATTTCTTAATTAATTTTTGATGTTTCCAATTCCGCCAACATAATATAATAATTTCTGAATTCCCATAACAATTGTAAAATAAGAAAAATACCAATGTACAACAATGCTTTCCGGCATTGTTAGTAGTAAATATATCCTACATCAGTATAGTAATATTATATACCAATATTCATCAATTTAATAAATATTTGTGAAGGAACTATTAAAAAACCTTTAAAATTAAGATTATTCTAATAATTTTCACACCTCTGTAAGTTTAATTCTTTCCCTGATATTTACACAACTGACGCTGAATGGGCCAAACAGAATTACGAGAACACTTTTAAAATATGCAAATTTGATTCTTAAGCTAAATAGGTGATTTATAAATTCTTATGTAGCATCAGTACATAAATATTCGTCATGTTATGCTATACTGAAGCTTATACATCTACTTCTTCCTTCGTAGACCTCTACAATAAAAGCAAAGCTTATAGTCGGCGCACTCGTTCATCTTCAAATACGAAATTAAATTTTGTGGCTGTATACCATAAAAATGAAAGGCCGACATGCAATAACTGTCACGTTATGTAACAAAATTGCCATTATTTAAGGATATAGCACACAACGTCCTGCATGAGTACATCTTTGTCGTACTCGACAGTTTTATACAATGCGAATTTTATAGTATACCATCTTCCAGCTGAAGTTATTAATATGTGCTGATATAACACGAAACAATTTGTTGCTCTTTGTAGGAAATGAAAATTCGTATATCGTGAAAAGAAAATATTTACCTTTAATTTCAAGAGTTCTAAAAATTCTCCAATCTTTCCTATTTTCCGCCTTCCTCTTTGTATCCGTATATGACCAATAGGATATTAATGTCGTCTACCATCTGATATCTTCTTCTGCTCCGAACATTTCTTCCGTATACAATTCCATCTGGTACACCCTTCAGTAGGCAGTTTCTTCTCAGACAATGACCCAACCAATTCCTTTTTCTCTTCTCGATCAGTTTCAGCATCATTCTTTCTTCACCCACTCTTTTCAAAACACCTTCATTTCCTATTCTGTCTGCTCACTTCACACGCTCCATTCTTCTCTATATCCACATTTCAAAATGCTCCTATTCGTTTCTCTTCACTTCGTCGTAATGTCCATGTTTCTGCCCCTTATAATGCCACACTTCACACAAAGCACTTCACTAGTCTTTTCCTTAGTTTTTTTACAGAGGCCCGCGGAAGATGTTCCTTTTTCTATTAAAAGCTTCCTTTTGTCATTGCTATCCTCCTTTTGACTTCCTAGCTGCAGCTCATGTTATTCCTTATAGTACATCCCAAGTATTTTAAGCTGTCCACTTGTTCTATTGCCTCGTTTCGAATTCGCACGTTTATCTTCTTTATTTTCCTTCCGATAACTAGGTCTTCGTCTTGTTAGCATTGATATTCATCCCATACTGCTCACAGCTGTCACTTATCTCCACTAGCATCAAGATGGTTGGCCTCTTGTCTCGCCATGTTTTCAGCGTTCCATCAAGAAACATAAGAGAATTTTTGAAGAGAAAAGCCGAAATTGCAAGTAACCTAATAAATACCAAATCATCAGGAAGTCAAAAGGAGGAAAGCAATCGTCAAAAAAGTTTTAATAGAAAAAAGGAGCATCTTCTGCGTACCTCTGGAAATAGAATTAAGGAAAAGACTAGTGAGGTGTTTTGTAGCATTGTACGGAGCAGAAACATGAACATTACGACGAAGTGAAGAGAAGCGAATAGAAGCACGTGAAATGTGGATATGGAGAAGAATCGAGCGTGTGAAATGGATAGACTGAATAAGAAATGAAGCTGTGTTGGAGAGAGTGGATGAAGAAAATATATGGCTGAAATTGATCAGGAAGAGGAAAAGGAATTGGTTGGGTCACTGACTGAGAAGGAACTGCTTATTGAAAGAAACACTGGAAGGAACGGTGAACAGGAGAGGAGTTCGGGGCAGAAGAAGATTTCAGATGATAGACGACATTAAGATATTATGGATCATATGAGGAACCAAAGAGGAAGGCAGAAAGTAGGATAGATGGGATGAAGATGGATTTTCAGTAAAAGACCTGCCCTTGGGCAGAACACTATGAATGAATGGATGAATGAGGAGGAAGAATATCGCAAGGACAATCCGCAGAATTCTTGAATAGCAGCAAGGTAGATTTATCGGAGATATTGGCAGGATGAGTTTTCTTAAATAATTATAAGGCTAGACAATTGGCTATACAATGATTGTAATATAGCCCGATCGTCCGTGAGGACATAATGTGAGATAGGATGAATATTATTCTATATTATAATCAAGGGGTGGGAACGAAAGTGAGTTTCCGGTTTAAACGGTGGTTTGAGTGTGGCATGTTCACACTTAATTTCTACTCCTTCGTGTCAGAGTGAATCGAGGGGAGAGGACTATAGGGAGAAGTGCTTATTTCTCTCCAGTTTCACATTCTTCCAAGAGAGAACGCCACGCACATGTCTTCATGATCACTGAGACAGTTGAATATCTGGAGAGTGGAAGCTAACTCATTTTGCCAAGTGTTCTTTTTGTGAAAAGAAGGAAAGCAAGGAAACGCCTCATTTTGCTGCTATAAAATAATTGCAAAGGTATGTTACAATTTTAATGCATCCTTGAATTCGTAATAACTGTCAAACCTTTGTTATGGATATTGTAGTAAAGGTTCTAAAGTTTGTACTGTTAACAACAAACGACCTTGTTCCGCCATCTTAGGTTGCGTCACAGTACTAGGCATCTTACCCTGATACTTGGGGAAGATGCTCACTTCTTTTCTGGGTAAGATGGCAACTTGTTGCAAGAGTTTTATTTTTGTTTGCAGGAAATACGTAATATTTGCGTAAGGTCCTATGATAGAAGTCAGTAGATTGACGACAGCCTTCAACTTTCGATGGAAAATGTTAGAACAGGGGGTATGGACTGTTCTAGAGGATCGCAAGCATACGGGATTCCTTACCCTACCCTTAAACGCCGCCTAAAAAAGAATGACAAAAATGTACTGAATTCAATTCATTGTATGCAAGAAGTGATTTCACCAGTCTTGCACTCGGTAATAAAATATGTGCAATTACTAGGTTGCTAAGTAGTGATAAACGAGTGAGAAAATGTCCATGAGCTTTAGATTGTCATTTTTGTTATATACATGTATCAAACCATGTTCAGGTGAAATATATATCAGTAAATGTGTTAATTGCATTTGCCATCTTATCATGAGTCAAGCCCAGTCATTAGTAAACTCACTCATCTGGAAACATAACTTAATTCAAGTAACAGACAGGACGACACGGGGAGGTTCGTTACTAGACATATTTCTTTTAAGACCCTCAGAAATAGTTGCAGGTATTGAAGTGATTCCAGGTATTAGTGACCACGACGCGGTAATTCTTGAAATATTATGGAATGCTAAGTACAAGCAAAGCGGAAAAAAGAACAAAAATATCTTGCAGTATAACAAAGCGGACAGAGAAGGCTTCCAAAATTATCTTAGAGAAAAGTACTCATTATGGGTAGTAAAGGGCAGTAGTGTAGAAGAATGCTGGGCGGAGTTCAAGCAGATTATATTAACAGGAATACAGAAATTTATCCCGATTAAACGCTTATCAAACAATCCCGATCCGGAATATTATAATAAATACATACGGAAACTGAAAAGAAAACTAAGGAAATCCTATAGACAGCGCAAGGAAAGCCTTGCAAAACAAACAAAATTCACACAACTATCGAAAGAACTGCTTAATGCGAAGAAGATAGAGCAGGAAAATTACCTAAATAAACTTTTCAAAGGTGAACAAAACGGGTGGGGGGAATTTTATAAATATGTGAAGAGGCGACGCAAGGAAAACTATTCGAGCCTCCCCCTAAAAAATGACCGCAATCAATTTATCGTACAGGACAGCGAAAAAGCAGAAACATTAAATTCCTATTATGCCACTGTTTTTGGGATGAGGACAATAGTACCACACTTAGCTTCTGTGGAAAATACGGGTCAGTTTTCTATCAAGCCTAGGGACATAAGGAGAAGGATCTCTAAATTGAAAACTCATAAATCAGTAGGACCTGATGGTATTGTCGGAGACGTACTAAAATTCGGAGGGGAAGTCATGATTCCTTATCTAGTTGGTATATTTGAAATATAAATTAACAATGCTACTGTCCCGCGAGATTGGAAAGATGCAATAGTGGTGCCAATTTATAAGTCAGGGTCTCGCTCAGATACAAAAATTACAGACCGGTCAGCCTCACCTCTGTGGTTTGCAAACAGATGGAACACTTGATTTCAGCTTATCTAAGGCAGCATTGTGATGACTCAAATTGGTTACATAACTGTCAGCATGGATTTCGGGAGCGCTATTCATGTGAGAGTCAATTAGTAACGGTATGTCAGGATTTAGAAGACGGAATAGATTCCAATAGCCAAGTAGATGCAGTGATTATTGACTTTTCACGCGCATTCGATGTAGACCCACCCGATATATTGTTGGTTAAACTACAATCAACGGGGATTGACTTCAGAGTGCTCCAGTGGATCAAGGAATTTTTAACTTGTCGCACTCAGAGAGTACGGGTAGGGGAGGAATTATCGAACCCAATTGAAATTACTTCCGGGGTCCCGCAGGGGAGTGTCTTGGGGCCTCTTCTATTCTTGGCTTTTGTAAATGATCTGCCAGTTAATATCTTGTCTAGGGTTCGCTTATTCGCGGATGATTGTATGGTATACAGGGAAATAAAAAGTCATCAAGATACTACTCTTCTCCAGAATGACCTCAATAGAATAAACGATTGGGCAATAGCCAACAAAATGAAAATAAATTCTCTAAAGAGCAAAGCCATCAGCTTTACAAGGAAAAGAAATAAAATAGTCGCATCGTATACGTTAGGGGGTGAAACCATTCCGGAAGTTAACAAATGTAAATACCTCGGAATAACATTTAGCAGCGATCTCGGCTGGTGGGAACACGTTACAGACACAGCGGGAAAAGCATGGAGAGCGTTACACTTTGTGATGCGGGTTCTGATAAATCCAAAGAGATTGCATATAAATCACTAGTATGTCCAGTAATGGAATATGATGCTGCATGTTGGGATCCTTACAGATTAGAACATATTAAGACACTGGAAAATATTCAAAAACGGGCTCTTAAGTGTTGTCGGAAAAATTCACTATTAAAATGGGACACATTCACGGACAGGAGAACGCGAATTCGATTATGCGCACTGTTCAAAACATACAGAGGTGAGCCTGCCTGGAGAGGAATAAAAAATAGGTTGCAGCCGCCAAATTACTCTTCAAGGAACGACCACTCATATAAATTGAGGGAAAGAAGGCAGAGGACGGACACTGGAAAGCTTTCTTTTCTCAATCGTACTATCAGGGACTGGAATGCTTTACCTGCAGACTTACTAAAGGCTTTACCAACAACCAAAAATGTATTTAAAAATAGGCTTAAGGGCCTTACTAATAGACGGTAATTATACACAGTATTTAAAGGGTACGTTGTTATTGAAGTGTTGTATCAGTGAAGAATTATGTTGTGTCAGTGAAGTGTGTTGTATCAGTGAAGAAGTATGTCGTGTCAGTGAAGTGTGCTGTGTAAGTGAAACGTGTTCCTGTCAGTGAAGCTTTATAGTTTATAGTGGCAGTGCATAGTATTTGAACAGTGAAATGTTTTTGAAGTGTTAGTGAAATCAGGATAGAATCAGTGAAATGTGTCGTAGTTCCAGTGCAGTGAGTGAGTTGACAGCGAAATGAGTGTAATTTGAAAGGTACTTGTGCAGATATGAACATATCATACTCGTGGGTTTTAGTTCGATCTTAGTTTTAAAATACAAATTAGATTTATTTCAAATGTTATTTTAAGTGATCGTTCCATTTAATTTAGTATATTCCCTGTTATTATTATTATTATTATTATTATTATTATTATTATTATTATTAATTATTGTTAGTATTAATTATTAGTATTATTAATTGTATTTTTAATTAATAAGTTTATTATTGTCATTATTGAGTGTAATTAGTTACCACTGCCACCGGGTATATACCCACTGCAGTGTGAATAAATACATACATACATACTGGACTATCGGGGAAAGATGCCTACACTGCAGGTAAGGAGAAAACCTGTATCTGTAAACAAGGTAATTAATGTTTTCTGTTTTGTACCAAAAATATAGTTTCAAAATACCTTCCAGACTTTGATATTTCAATATGAAATTCAAAACTAAATGAACAGTATATTTAATTTTCAATCAAAGAAAAAGTTAGGCATTTTCCCCCGATCCACTCTATATACTCGTACATCACAAGGAGACGTATGTAGATACTTTATAAGTTACTATATTCGTAATATATTGTTACTTTATAATTGCATTTAATTCCACAACTTTTTTTATTGCTTACGACAACTCAACTGGAATATTATTCAGCGAAAGCTTCGGAGATTGTTTCCTCACAGTTTTAATAACAGCGTTATAAGACCGTATCATTAAAAGATGAAGGTATTAATGTAATAAAACTACCGTCTCGGCTATATGGGATGAAAGGAGAACAGACGACGCTGGAGATAATGCTCGCTAATTTTTAACTCGTCTTCTTCATTGCCTTACGCTTGTCTTCATCTTCACCATCCTGAGGAGGAGGAGTGATAAATTAAAGGAATTCTTCCACAAACTCTCCAAGTTGACTTAGACATAGATCAGGAGAGAAGAAAAGCGGACCAAGTTTGAACTTGAACTTCCAAGCACCTGAGACGCATACAGATATTAATCGAAAGTACTAGATCGCTGAATGCTTACTTAAGTTGAGAATGAGGTTAAACATTTAAACTCTTGCCGTATAATTTTCTTTATTACAGCATTACTCTACATTCTTTCTCGTGAGACACATAATTATTTCTCTGAGGAATTATGCAAATAGACTCTCTTTATATTCTTTCTCTACGTATTAGTTTTTATTTCTAATTTTCAATTACACGAAACAGACAAAAATCAGTTTATATACAAAATAAATATTTTTAACTATCTTTGAAATAAATATCATTTTAGGGAGATAAAAAGTTATTAAAAATAAAAGCACTCTCAAGTCTAATGATTGTGGCTTCATGATGCGTGCTGTTGCATTACCTGGATTGATGAATGAATGAATGAATGAATGAATGAATGAATGAATGAATGAATGAATTAATTAATTAATGAGTGAATGAATGAATCAATTAATCAATGGAGAGAGAGGAGGAAATATCAATTGAAAGGTACACGATGATAATCGCGTCCTTGCAACGATTCTTGGTACTCCTGGATGGCTCAATATTATCTGGCTTTCATGATCCAGAGCCGTCCACCCGAGTGAGACTCGAATATTCGTTAAACCGAACACTGGACCACTCTGCGAGATGCAAGAGCTTCGCATACTGCCTATAATGCCAGGCGTTCAGTAGCAATATATCTTTTCTATCTTTCGTAACCGGTTATGCACGACTCTAGTGTAAATCATTTACAGTACTTCTTTTTCAGTTCCTTAGACGATACGACTGCCGTCTTTGTAGATCTATTTAATTTCTATTTTGAGTTACAAGTACGACTTTCTCCTCACTAGGTGTGAGGAGTATCTGACCGTTACATAAAAATGTAGCTCCCTTTCTTGTTCTCTTCGATTTCCCTTGTTATCCTTGTATTCTCATTATCCTCCTTGTATTTACCTTTTAATTTTTGCTTTGCTATTGTTTTTCTTGTGTACTCCTTGTTCTTCTTCTATTGGCCTTGTTCTTCTCTTCCTTTTATTCTCCTTCTACTCCTCATGTTCTCACTGCGTCCTCCCTGTTTTTCTTGTCTGCGCCTTCCTTTCTTGCCTTCTCATCGTTCTCTTCGTATTCCTCCTTTTCTAATTAATTACCCTTATTCTCCGTTTCCCTTTTCCTCTTAGTCTTCGTCTTATTCTCCTCATTTTCGCTTAGCTTTCTTTACATTTTCCTTGTTATCCTTGTATTTTCTTTATTCTCCTTATATTCCTACTGAATTCCTAGTATTTCTCTTGTTCTTTTTCTACAGTCCTTGTTCGTCTTGCCCTTCCTCTGTTCTCTTTGCATTCTCCTTGTTCTCATTATTTACCTAGTTCTTTTTTTCCTTTATTTTTATTGCCTTTCCATTTTCTCCTTTTGTTTCTCTTGTTCACCATATACACACCTCGTTCTCCTTGTGTTTCCCTTCTTCTGCTTAGAGTGAATCGGGGGGGGGGAGATGACTATCAGGGGAAGTTGCTTATATCTTTGTAGGTTCACATTCTTACAAGAGAAAACGCCACGCTGAGACAATAAATGTCTGAAGAGTGGACGCTAACTCACTTTGTCACATGTTATTGTTGTGAGAAGCAGAAAAGCAACAAAACAGCTCATTTATCTGCTATAAAATAATTGCAAAATTATGTCAAAATTGTAATACATCCTTGAATTTATAATAATTGTCAAAACTTTGTAATGGATATTGTAATAAAGGTTATAAAGTTTGTATTGGTAACAACCAACGACCATGTTCCGACATCTTAGGTTGCTTCACAGCACTAGGCATCTTACCTCGATACTTGGGGAAGATGCTCACTTTTTTCGGGATAAAATAACAACTTGTTGCAAGAGTTTTACTTTTCTGTTTTATTGCAGGGAATGCGTAGATATTACATAAAGTCCTCTGATAGAGGTCAGTAGATTGAGGATAGTCTTTAACTTGCGATGGAACATGCTATAACAAAGGGTATGAACTGTTTTAGACATCGTTAGCATACGGGATTCCTTACCGTACCCTTAAACGTCGCTTAAAAAGAATGATGACAATAAATGTACTGGATTGAATTCACTGTGTGAAAGAAGTGACTTCACGAGTCTTGCACACGACAACAAAATCTGTACAATGACTGTGTTGCTAAGTAGTGATAAACGAGTGAGAAAGTGTCCATGAGCTTCAGATTAATTCATTTTTGTTATATACAAGTATCAAATCAAGTTCAGGTAAAATACATAGGCTATATCAGTAAATATGTTAATTGCAGTTGTCATCTTACCCCGACTATCGGGGAAAGATGCCTACAGTGCAGGTCAGAAGAAAACCTGTATCTATAAACATGATAATTAATGTTTTCTGTTTTGTACCAAAAATATAGTTTCAAAATACTTTCCAGACTTTGATATTTCATTATGAAATTCAAAACTAAATAAACAGTACCTTTAAATTTTCAATCAAAGAAAAAGTTAGACATCTTCCCCCGATCTTCTCTATATTTCCCTCGTTCTCGTTATATTCCTGTTGTTTCCTTGTCTTTCACTTGTTCCCCTTTTTTCTCATTGTTTCATTTCTCCCATTACGCACACGTTTAAGTAAAGATATGCAGTAAGGCAAACTCGGCTAATTTCGCAGTATTAAGATATTCTGTCTATAGTTATAACCAAAAATGCTTGAAAAAAATTCCTTCATGCAGGAGTTAATCACTAGACATAATTGTATTGGTTGGTATAAACATTTTATTTTTAAGTGTATACCAACAGGGAAATAGCTCCATCTAAAACATGAGATCATATGTTTGAGGAACTCGTATAACTTCGCAGTACTGCTCGGGTAATTTCGCAGTAATACTTGTGCAATTTTCAAAAATACCTTTACAGCTCAAAACATGTTTTAATATAATCTAAACATCAGTACATGTTCACACACATGAACTCAACACACATTAGCAAACTAGGCAATAAATATAGAACAACTGGGCTTAAATTATAAACATTAATAACAGGAAAATGCTTGAATATTAATTGTAAATTTATAAATTTATCTAACACATATCTGCATTAAACATTATGCCAAAGATAGAAAAAAACATTATGAGAACTATTTAGGCCCAATCTGAATTCGCTTCCGCTGGCTGGACAATTGTTGTTTCTCCTTTCTCTGCCATTGTTTGAAGGTAGAGAGACTTTGTTCCTTTTGGGGACATATTTTGTTAGGTTTGGTAACCAATGAAAACCCTGTTTCATCTAAATTTCAAATGGGATTAGGCTTGTTAATCAGTTCTGCTTCCTCATACACACTTCCTAGCATATCATAAAAATCATTCAAATTCGAGCGAGTTGAGGTTGTTACTCTATGGTAGGACAGATTTTCTAGTTGGTCCATACTTAGCCCATAGCGCTTCTTAAAAGAAGTTTCTAATCTGCGTGCCACCCGAACTGTCCTGCCGGCAACTAGTGGAAACTAGTTAACATATTGAGTACCGGCAAAAGCACATTACGAACAAACTATATCAGATAAAACAACAAGCAAGGGTTAAAATTGATCATAAGAATGTGGAGAATTCATTAATCACAGTGTGATACTTACAGTTCTGAATATCTCGACGATAAAACGTCTAGAAACACAACACTGCAAATTTACTCACTCTATCTGAGCAAACACAAACCTACTAAATCAGATAGTTGGATAACTTTCGCCAGAATTCGTTGTAATAGGATCTTCCTTTATGAAACATCCCCGACAGGTTCTGCCATGTATCTGTATCTTTTGTAAGCTCAAAAATATACTAATTAATATATGAGATATTGCGAAATTAGACGTACTGCGAAATTAGCTGGGTTTGCCTTATATTAAAACTATTTACTTATTGATTTTTCTTGTCTGTTGTCTGTCCAATACCACGAGATCTTAGTTCTTAGATGCATATATCGTAAAAGTACGTAGTCTTGACAGGGGAGAAATAGCTGATTAGTAATACTGCCTGTACCAGGGTTCGTCTACGTACCATAAACTTATTATTCGAGGTCGTTAGTTATATTTCTCTTCCAAAGAAAATTACGTTAAAAATTCTTATCAGTTAGAAATCTATTATTATTCTCTGCCAGATTTCAACCCGCCTTGCTGGATTCCAAGCATAGCATGATAATAGCCAGAACAATCACTATTTCTTTTATTGTAATAAAGAGGAGAAGATATGACTAAAATGTACCAAAAGGCTATATATGGACACAGAAACTCATTTTTCAGAGCGAGCCCTGTAATAGAGTTTTCCAGACATACGGCCCTTCCAGCCTGTTACATTATCATTCTTAATTAGTCAGAGCAGATGTTGAAGAATATGAGCTGGCGGCGAATGAGACAGTAAAGAGAGAAAAACAGTTGGGAATGAACCGAGGAGTTTCACATAATACAGCCCGGGAATGTCGGAATTGCAATGTGAATTTCAGTATTAAACATTTCAGAAAGTATGCACACCAAGCAGGACATCTCTTAATAGTACGAAACTGGAGCAGGTCGGGACTAGTGACAATGCTCGATTTAATTATATACACGTTCATTCATTTAATTTCGTTTAGAGAAAAACGAGCCATTGTTCTAAAAAGAAACATAGAACAAGTTAAGCTTCAATGTAGAGATCCGTCGTTAATTAGAAACACATTATGCACAAAACAAATACAATAACACATTTTTATGTTTTTACACCATATTAAGTTGGTTTAGTGCTTAAGGTAATCTGATATACTTGAGAATAAGCCAAGTCGGTAATGTTATATTTTGAGATAGTTTTATTCGAATGAAGATTAGGGATATCTTTGCTTATAAATATACAGAAAAAAAGTGAAAAATTCTATAAGAAATACCACTGTTACTATGTTTTGAGCTATTACTAACACATTTAACTGTGGGAAACAGTATAGAAACCCTCTGATGGAGAATAAGAGGATTTTGTCTTTCAAAGAAGAGTATATGTTTCATGGCCTACTCCATTTGAATACACAAATTTGTGTTATATTATCGAACCATAACATTTACAAGAGAGTGTTCATCATTTATGCTGAGTCAAACTTCTATTTGTTTGTGAAATTGAATGAAGATTTCAAATATGTCAAATTTAGTATAGGGTAGCATTTAGAAAACTGTTATTTTTGCCACACTCTGTACATCCTTAGATCCTTCAAATATGTCAAATTTAGTATAGGATACCATTTAAAAAGTGTTATTTTTGCCACATCCTGTACATCCTTAGATCCTTACAGATTATAACATATTAAGACACTGGAAAAGATTAAAAAACGGGCTCTCAAGTGTTATCGTAATAATTCACCATTAAAATGTGATACACTCACTGACCGGAGAACGCGAATTCGATTATGCGCAATGTTCAAAACATACAGAGGTGAGCCTGCCTGGAGAAAAATAAAAAATAGGTTGCAGCCGCCAAATTACTCTTCAAGGAACGACCACTCATATAAATTGAGGGAAAGAAGACAGAGGACGGACTCTGGAAAGTTTTCTTTTATCAATCGTACTATCAGAGACTGGAATGCTTTACTTGCAGACTTACTAAAGGCTTTACCAATAACCAAAACTGTATTTAAAAATAGGCTTAAGGACTTTACTAATAGACGGTAGTATATTATACACACTATTTCAAGGGTGTAATTGATATCTTGTTATTTGAAGTATTCTATCAGTGAGGAAGTGTGTTGTGTCAGTGAAGTGTGTAGTGTCAGTGAAGACTATTGTGTGAGTGAAGTGTGTTGTGTCAGTGAAGTGGCTGTGCAAAGTATTTGAACAGCGAAATGGTTATAAGTATTAGTGAAATCAGGATAGGATCAGTGCAGTGAGTGAGTTGACAGCGAAATAAGTGTAGTGCCGAAAGGTACTTGTGCAGGTATGAACCTGTCACACTCGTGGGTCTTAGTTCGAACTTAGGGTTAAGATACAAATTAGTTTTACTTTAAATGTTATTTTAAGTGACCATGCTTCATTTAATTTAAGATGCTCCTTGTTATTATTATTATTGATTATTGTTTTTATTAGTTGTGTTTATTATTAATTGTCATTATTGAGTGTAATTAGTTACCACTGCCACCGAGTATATGCCCATTTCCAGTGTGAATAAATACATACACACATACACAGGAATCATAAGTTTTAGTTAGATATCTCCAACAACTTTTGTTTTTGGTATTTTTTCATAAAATGAATATATAAAGAGTTATTAGCAATATTCCATACTTAAATAACACACTATATAAATTGCTTAGTTTATTCCCAAGAATTATGTCACAAAAGTTTGAAAGACATTAAGAGAAATGTCGATTTTTATCTTAAGAGTCTATGTATGGATTAATAAAGGTAAACGAAAGTGCCCCAAGGAAAATTTTCTACATGACTGCTTCGTCCAACACAAATTCTGTCATGACCTGGTCGGGAATTTATCCCGAGAAGCCTGGATGGAAAACCAGCTCGATAGAGTTTGAGCCAGAGACGCAGCACGAGAGTATGCTACTTCATAAAATTTGAGAGAGATCTCCACCCACAGCAACCCCGGGATATTGTTAAATGGGATGACGCTCAACGATGCGAATAATTCGTTCAGATCGACAGAATGACAGATGACCGAAAGAATCGTCAAGGGTCATCGAACTTCAAGGAAGAAACTCTGAGAGGCCACGCAAGATAAAGGAATAAAATTAGATCTCAGCTACTCCCTCTTAATATCACTGACGTCCACTTTTAAAAGCAGATAGTCTCAGTATACCCATTTAACAATATCCCGGGGTTGCTGTGGGTGGAGATCTCTCTCAAATTTTATGAAGTAGCATACTCTCGTGCAGCGTCTCTGGCTCAAGCTCTATCGAGCTGGTTTTCCATCCAGGCTTCTCGGGTTAAATTCCCGACCAGGTCATGACAGAATTTGTGTTGGACGAAGCAGTCATGTAGAAAATTTTCCTTGGGGCACTTCCGTTTACCTTTATTAATCCATACATAGACTCTTAAGATAAAAATCGACATTTCTCTTAATGTCTTTCAAACTTTTGTGACATAATTCTTGGGAATAAACTAAGCAATTTATATAGTGTGTTATTTAAGTATGGAATATTGCTAATAACTCTTTATATATTCATTTTATGAAAAAATACCAAAAACAAAAGTTGTTGGAGATATCTAACTAAAACTTATGATTCCTGTGTATGTGTGTATGTATTTATTCACACTGGAAATGGGTATATACTCGGTGGCAGTGGTAACTAATTACACTCAATAATGACAATTAATAATAAACACAACTAATAAAAACAATAATCAATAATAATAATAATAATAATAATAATAATAATAATAATAATAATAACAAAGAGCATCTTAAATTAAAATGAAGCATGGTCACTTAAAATAACATTTAAAGTAAATCTAATTTGTATCTTAACCCTAAGTTCGAACTAAGACCCACGAGTGTGACAGGTTCATACCTGCACAAGTACCTTTCGGCACTACACTTATTTCGCTGTCAACTCACTCACTGCACTGATCCTATCCTGATTTCACTAACACTTATAACCATTTCGCTGTTCAAATACTTTGCACAGCCACTCTCGTATGACTATTTCACCAAATTCTACTAATGTTAGTGAGGGTCGGATGGCATAATGTGTTATAAGGAGCCCTTGTCTGTAGTCGTAGATTTTACAGCCCTCAAGCTATACCACCAGTTTACCATGTGTATATACTATTTGGAAGACTGGTTGCAATATGATTGTCACTACAAGCATTACTGAACGAAATTCTTCATTTAACTTATTAGTAGAGACTGGATTTTAAAGGGAAAATTTTTCATCAAAGAGGACAAAAAAGGGAAAGTTATAGCCAAAAAAATAAAGACTTGAAAAAGGACTATATTCTACCTAAAACACACTTCAGCACATTCATGGAAATACATAGCACACACAGTCTTACATTTAGCTCTTCACAACATAAGAAAAGTGTTGTATTTGATATAATCAAAAAAGGACTTCAAACAGGACTATATTACTCCCTCAAAAGGGTGCTATTTTCATTGAAATACACTTCAACACATTCATGGATACACATAGCACACACAAACTTATATGTATCGCTTCACAACGGGTAAAAACCCTTTACAAGCCAAATACATCAATTTATCATAACGAAAACGTGGTATCGTACCACGAACTCAAATAAATAAAAAAGAAATAAAAGAAAGTTTGAAATAAAAAAGTATTGTGTTGTATTTGATCACATTCAACATTTCAATATGTTTCAATATGATCCTGCCTCTTTGGATGCAGAATGTCTTTATAAACAGAAAATGACCGCTCAACATCAAATGAAACCAGAGGTGAAAATTTTCTTTTTATCCCGAACTCTAAATCAGCACACTTTATTAGTTTTTCAATATCTGAAATCAGAAGAAGAACTATATTTATTTTCTATTGCTCAAGAAGTTATAAGCGTATCGGAAAAATATAGGAAAATTATCTGAATATTTGTGATATTCTGTTAAAAATAGGACCAAAATAAGAGATGTTTAAGAAGGGGGGGGGAAGGGAATATGGACTAAAAGAAAAGGGGAATAAAGAGAAGTCGTAATATTTGGTAGGTGGAAGATAGTTTTGAACATCGTAATTAATTATTTCAGCCTAGGACTCGCGTTACGGAATGCGCGTTGGTTCGAGTCCTCGTGGGAGAAGAAATTTTCTCATGAAATCTCGGCCAGTGTATGGTACCGGTGCCCACCCAGCATCGTGATGCACTTGGGGAGCTACGACAGGTAGCGAAATCCGGTTGCGAATCCCAGCTATAACGGCTGGGGGGATCATCATGCTAACCACACGATATCTCCATTCTGGTTGGATGATCGTCCACCTCTGCTTCGGCATGTGGGGGTGAGACCAGCAGCCTGCTGGTCGGTCTAGGCCCTTCACGTGCTCTAGCGCCACGGGCTAATTAATTATTTCATGTTTCGTGTTGAAATTAAAAAAAAAAGGGATTCCCTTTAAAATCCGGTCTCTAGTTATAAGCAATAAATTTGTTTATCTAGTAGTAACACAATTTATTTCAGGAACTTCAATTACAGGGTGTCCTCGAACACTGCTGAGTGCTTTCCCACGTATAAGACTAAGAATATCTTGCCCAAATTCAGGATTCCGCATTCCCTCTCATCGTATTATTTTCACGTGAGGTGGGTCTTATGTGTCCCAGCAAACATTTTATGAATCCTGATGAATATGGTATGAGCTATGACTGGTCATATAGGACATCGTTGCCGACGAATTCGCTCAAATTCTCTGTTTCATACACAATAAATGTCAGAAAATGTTTATAACGTATATTCAGCTATATTAAAAATAAACGAAAACTGAACTGGCGACCTCAAGCACAAAATCTACCTTATAAATGAAAGTGGATCTTAAAGTGGCATAAACGTAAGTTATAGCCTATACGATATTTAGCCTGCCAGGTAAAAGCGCTTGAACGGTAAGCAACAGAAATGTTACAGGTTTTTACTAAAGATTATTATTTTATTGGTCCTAGTAAATTCTTCTAGCAACAGTGCATATTTCTGTACAGATTTCTGTGCATATTACTGTGGAATCCCGGCCACCAAGTCACTCAACTGAGTGCGCTCCTCGTATAATGGCAGTTGGCTTAATAAAATGTCAACATACATGCCCAACTTGGAGTCAGGTCACAAAAGGAAAAACACTGGAGGAGGGGAGTTTGATCCGGTGCTGTGGATTGGACTTCGGTGTAACTCAATGGTGAGAGCGCTTGGTACGAAGAACCAAGGACCCGGGTTCGATCTCCGGCGCCGGAGCGACTTTTTCTCCTCTAATATTAAATGTTAAAGGTTGTTATGGTGTAGGATAACATGAACATAATTATTAATCGTTTGAATGACATAACAGTTAAACTGTACGTTTCCGACCGAACAAAACTTCCTCATGACAAAATTGTTCCATCTAGCCTCCTCTACCAACGCTATGTCTGTAATAATAACTTATTATTATTTTATAGTCTTGTAAACGTCCGTATAAGCAATGGTACAAACTAGAAATGAACAAAACTAACTGCCGCTCTCGCTCGCTGTGTTCGTTGCATTTGTCTTTCGAGTCTCGTCTCGTCATTGTCGTGCGCTTCGAGTCTCGCTCATCATTCTCGAAATAGCATATTTTGGTCGGCGTGAAAAAATTTAGTAACTTTTAATAACATATATAACTGAAATAAATAACATTATAAATGTTTAAATGAGACAAAAAGACAAAACATAACAGTATCATAGTTATCAAAATGTTCTGGTTCTATTATATGATATTACTTATATTTATATAAATAAAAAAAAACAATTCTCAAATAAATTTGCATTTCTAAGAAACATAAAAGATAAAGTTGAGATTGTACACTTGATCTCAAACATATGAAAAGAAAATTCCTAGCCTTTTAATAAGGACCTAGTAATTAAATAAGGACTAGTGACTTATAGCAGCAACTGCTGCTTGATAGAGATGAAAACCACAATAAAATGATGCTACTTATGATGAAGAAAAAGACGATGATTATAATAATGGTACTAGATAGATAGATAGATTTATTGATATTAGTTCACAAAAGTACAAAACTTAATAATTTAACAAAAAGATCTATATAAAAAAGTAGTTATACATAATAAATATACAGTTTCCTAAACTAATTAATTTATCGCAGATCTCAATAATTTATTGGTTCAAACTTGCACTTACGTCTGGTTTTAGTGCATGTTTAAACCAATCGTGATAACACTGATAACCATTAAGACTTTAAAACTTATTTATCTGCTCCTTTTCACAATTTAATTGTAATTTTTAGGTCTTAAATAATGGTACTAAATAAATAACACATTTACCTTCAATACGAAGCTACAACAGTCTCTAGCTTCTCCGAGTTATTCTTAAGGTGCAGTCCACACCTGTGGAGTAACGGCTAGACATCTGGCCGCGAAACTAGCTGGCCCGGTTTCGATTCGAGCATTTTAAGGCTACAGTGTATAGGATACTCGATTCCCGCCCGATAATAACCTCTGTACTGCATTGCGATGAAGTTTCGCTTATTTTGTAGCAGTAATGGTGGCGAGTTCGACATCTACTTGAAGAATTTAATGAAGAACTGTTTTCAGAACATGGGAGGAGTGATAGTAGGAGGAAGAAGAATAAATTGTATAATATTGAGGGATATGCTACTGCAGCTAAATGACAGCTGTGAGCAGTTTGGAATGAAGACAAATGCAACAAGATGAAAAGCATGGTCATAGGAAGAAAAGTAAAGAAGGTAAACTTGCGAATTCTAAATGAGGCAGTAGAGCAAGTGGACAGGTTCAAATACTTGGGGTGTACTATAAGCAGTAACATGAGCTGCTGCCAGGAACTCAAAAGGAGAGTAGCAATGGCAAAGGAAGCTTTTAATACAAAAAGGAGCATCTTCTGCGGACCTCTGGAAAAAAAAAAAAACTAAGGAAGAGACTAGAGTATGGGGTAGAAACATGGACATTACGGCGAAGTGAAGAGAAGCAGCTAGAAGCATTTGAAATGTGGATATGGAGAAGGATTGAGCGTGTGAAATGGACAGACAGAATAATGCTGAAACTGATCATGATGAGGAAAAGAAATTCGCTGGGTCACTGGTTGAGAAGAAACTGCCTTCTGAAGAATGCACTGGAGGAATGGTGAACGGGAGAAGAGTTCGGGGTGGAAGAAGATATCAGATGATAGACGACATTAAGATATATGGATCATATGCGGAGACAAAGAGGAAAGCAGAAAATAGGAAAGACTGAATAATTCTGGGCAAAAAAATATGAATGAATGAATGAATGAATGAATTAATTAATTAATTAATTAATTAATTAATTAATTAACGGTGGTGATTGCAGTATAAAGTGACAGAAGACTGGAGTAGGAAGCAAAACAATGTTACAGAAGGAAGTACAAAGACTTGCAATCAATTCGGGAACAAAAGTTCAAAATAAGCTCGGAGTCCTTTCTGTTTTAGTTTCTTAAATGCAGGCTATAACGATGTGTCACTACAGAATGACAGATGATTCTACCATGGGCTCATATTCAGCTTAACTCATGGGTATTTGTTCATAGTGAATGCTTTGTCTTGGGTTTTCTTTAATGGAGGTCTATGTTTTCGTCATGGACTCATGGTATACCCGCCATGTCTCTCTATGTCGAAGTCGCAATGTGTCCTAATGCGGTCTCTGGGATATGAAACTCTAAAGAAAAAAGCAGGGTAGTTTAACAGTCATTATGTCTGAATATTGCGGCGACGAGACAGTCGTTATCTGATTCTTCGCTTTTATAACCTGATTTATATTCCGTCATTAAGAGGAAACGGCAGGCGATTTGTGGTCATGCTGTAAAAAAATTCGTAAGAATTTGTATTACTACTACTTCGGTTTATTGGGCTCCATCGTTGACCATCTTTATGCTTCCTTACACCCACACATTTTATAATAATACGAAGACTGACACGATAACTTATACCTGAATTAGTAACGAGTGTCGTAAAAATGACGCTTTTTCGTTGCAGTTTTTATGTGTTTTGTACGAAATGAATTATTTTTCGTGTTACCAATGATATTTCTGTTTGTAATTTATTTTTTAACTATACAGTTTCAAGGAAAATCTTATTTAGAGTGAACCGTGAATATCATTAAGTTCAGACGGTTATTCTTTGAAATATATTAAATGAAAAAGTTTAATACAATTTATTTTTTTTAAGAATGAGATATTAAGCATGTGATGAGCGTATTGTAGCTACTGAGTTAGTTGTTAGTGGAAAAAACACTATAGTCCTAAGAACTTATCTAAACAAGATCTGAAATGCCTTATCAGGCGCACATTTATTATTATTATTATTATTATTATTATTATTATTATTACTACTACTACTATTATTATTATTATTATTATTATTATTATTATTATTATTATTATAGTCCTATGTGGAAATTTTCAGTGGTTTTCACAAAACAACTACAATACAAAGACTTTCTCTGTGAAAACAGCCATTGTCTAGGACGATTGTATCATTTACAAATATCCAATTCATATCATCTTGAAACATTTATTCATGCAATTTTAAACTGTAGTAGATTGGCAGTACTGCTTCTTACGTACGCGGCAAAAGTCATCTCATAAGTAAACATTCTGATGTGGGCAAATAAAAAAGTTATTTTTTTTTCTTTCACCATGTCAATAATGTCAACACTTGTGCTTATACAAATTTTGGCCACTCGACCGCAATTACGAGGGCCGTAAGAAATAAGTTTGCCAGGGGCCGTTAACAAAAAGAAAACACAATTTCATTGGAAAAATTTATTGAAACAGACACAGCAATTGTTGAGCTATTTTTCAACATATTCCCCATCGGTATTGAGACATTTGTCATATCATAGGATCGACAGAGAGGTGCAGACGGCTGTCAAACGCTGGTTCCGATCCCAGACGGCTGACTTCTATGACACAAGGATACAAAAATTGATCCCATGGTACGAGAAATGTCTCAATTCTAGTGGGGGATATGTTGACAAATAACGCAACAATTGCTGTATCTGTTTCAATAAATCTTTACATGCAATTGTGCTTTTTTTCTGTAAACGGCCCCAGGGTGAATCACTTTCTGGACAGCCTCGTAATTGCGGTCGAGTGGTCAAACTTTGTATAAGCACTTCTTTTGACATTATTAACATGGTAGAAGAAAATAAATACTTTTTTATCTGCTCCCATCAAAATATTTGCTTGTCAGAGAAAAATACTTTAGAACGTGGATTGTTGTATTAGTGTTATGTAGACATCTTCAGGAGCAGAAGTAACCCCATGGAAGAAACGGAAGCAATGGAAGGACAAAAAACAGGATATAATAGACTAAAGAAAACGCGATTAAACGAAAGGCATATTTTAGCTACAACAGAATACTTTTTCGTAAAAGCACCATTGTCCACGGTTATCTACATTTACAGATGTATTTCTATGAGACAATTTAAGTTGTAAATGTATTTCAGTATTCACAAGTTTGTAAAACACCTTAAGAAATGACATGATGAATTTAAAACTTGTAGAGTCAACAACACGCATGTCAGATAGTTTATTCTTTCTCCTGAAAATTTATGTTTTTTACTCTGCTTTTTTTTTTTCCGAAAAAAAAAACTTCAATTTTGCTCGTTTTTTGCTTTCTTTTCGAGATAAAAATGATTTTACATAAAACATTCCATAGCGTCTTTTAGGGAAGCCAATGATTTAATTCCCAATATGCTCAGTCAATTTCAGAAAGCAGTGTATTATGATAATACATTAGTTAAAGAATTTTAATTTTGTTCTTTAAATGTGAAGAAATTCGATCAGAACAAATTTAACTAGGCCTACTTTTCGTTCTGCAAAGGAATTTAACAATGTTACATTTATTCGGAACAAATTCTGCACATTTTAAGGACAAAACTAGAAGTCTTTCAATCATATATTATCATAATACAGTGCTCTCTTAAATTGACTGATTATATTGGGAATTAAATCAATGGCTTTCCCAAAACACGTTATGAAGTGTTAAAACTGATGATAATGATGATGCGGATGATGGTGATGAATCTATCTTATAGGAGTATAATCATCGTAATCGATATATCTCCGTCTTATAAAAAAGATTAAGCATGACGACTCTTCATAAGCCTTCGTTCATTTCGTCATCATATTTTGTGCTTTCTTTGATTTTAAAAGTCCTTTCCGTTGCTGTATTAAATTTAAAGTACCGGGCAATGGCACATTTTCGCTTTATGCCTTATTTAAAATTTAAATCAAAATTCCAGTATTAACTGTCTGAAAGTTATTTTTCCTTTCATGATATGTTAATCTATAACTGGATAATGCTGTCAAAATTTAATTTAATATATCTACACGAGTATACTGAAACAGTCTCATACTGCAAGTGTTCATGATTATTAATGTGTAAGAATATCAATAGGGCCTTTAATTTATAAAATTATAACGGTTATTTTTATGTATTTTCCTTTATGTCACTTACTTACTTACTGGCTTTTAAGGAACCCGGAGGTTCATTGCCGCCCTCACATAAGCCCGCCATTGGTCCCTATCCTGAGCAAGATTAATCCATTCTCTATCATCATATCCTACCTCCTTCAAATCCATTTTAATATTATCTTCCCATCTACATCTCGGCCTCCCTAAAGGTCTTTTTCCCTCCGGCCTACCAACTAACACTCTATATGCATTTCTGGATTCGCCCATACGTGCTACATGCCCTGCCCATCTCAAACGTCTGCATTTAATGTTCCTAATTATGTCAGATGAAGAATACAATGCGTCCAGTTCGGTGTTGTGTAACTTTCTCCATTCTCCTGTAACTTCATCCCTCTTAACCCCAAATATTTTCCTAAGCACCTTATTCTCAAAGGCCATTAACAAATGTTCCTCTCTCAAAGTGAGAGTCCAGGTTTCACAACCATAAAGAACAACCGGCAATATAACTGTTTTATAAATTCTAACTTTCAGATTTTTTGACAGCAGACTGGATGATAAAAGCTTCTCAACCGAATAATAACAGGCATTTCTCATAATTATTCTGTGTTTAATTTCCTCCCGAGTATCATTTATATTTGTTACTGTTGCTCCAAGATATTTGAACTTCTCCACCTCTTCAAAAGATAAATTTCCAATTTTTATATTTCCATTTCGTACAATATTCTCGTCACGAGACATAATCATATACTTGGTCTTTTCGGGATTTACCTCCAAACCTATCCCTTTACTTCCTTCCAGTAAAATTCCCGTGTTTTCCCTAATCGTTTGTGGATTTTCTCCTAACATATTCACGTCATCCGCATAGATAAGAAGCTGATGTAATCCGTTCAATTCCAAACCCTCTCTGTTATCCTGGACTTTCCTAATTCCTTTACGTCACACAAATGTTTAAATCCTAAGTCTTTGCTTACACCAATCAATCTTTCTCTCCTTATTTACGAGAAACTTTTCGTTGTAGTGTTACGAAATTATTTACATAATTCTTATTAACTATATTCATCCAGTAATAAACAATTAGTTGTGAGTAATCAGTTTGTCTCAGCATGGCACATAGAACCTTACCAAACCATTACGATGATTCACAATGCAACTTGTCAGAGACGAAAGGAAACAGAACTCTGTGACAAAGCTTTGTTAAATAGACTGGACGTTATGAGCAGAAACTGCAGCATTCGTGCCGCTAGCTACAGTAAAGGGACCCTAGGGACTCGTTCGGTGCAGACTCTATCAGGAGGGCCCTGGAGACATCCGCATCTTTATGAGCTCAGATAAATTGAGTGGCAACAACCGTAGAGGGAAGGTTTGGAAAATAAAGGCAATTGGAACCTTCGTGTCAAACACGTCATTGCGCATTGTTGCCAGATGGACTTGAGTAAAGTCCGTCGCTGAGTATTAAATTTAATCAGGGGGCTTCGCTCATGCAGATCGCGGAACGATAATTTCTACTGAAAGAGACAAAAGGATGTGGTAGGTCTCTGATAGTAACAATGGTGCTTATGTATTGTATTGTATTGTACTGTATGGTATTGTAAGTATGTGGGCTATTTTTTATCTTTATTTAACATGTTCCATTACAGAAAATAAGTAATACTACATGCACATTTAATTCAATTCAATTGAATTCATTTCAATTCAATTTATTTTGGCCATTAGACATACAGTTCTAGGCTTCGTCAGAATACATTGAAAAACATATAATACATTTAAAAACACTAATAAAAGAAACAGCAACATTTAAACAATACAATGAAAACATGAAATAATTTGAAACTTTTAAATTAAAAAAAAAACACTTCACCCCTAATGTATTAATTGTAACTAATTGCAATTAAACGTATTTATGAAAGAACAATTTCTTACAAGTTTGTGTTCAAAATCTCAGCAACAGAATAAAAAGAATTATTTAATAACTAATTATAAAATGGGAAATGCCTGTTATTATTCGGTTGAGAAGCTTTTGTCATCTAGTATGCTGTCAAAAAATCTGAAAGTTAGAATTTATAAAACAGTTATATTACCGGTTGTTCTATATGGTTGTGAAGCTTGGACTCTCACTTTGAGAGAGGATCAGAGATTAAGGGTGTTTGAGAATAAGGTTCTTAGGAAAATATTTGGGGCTAAGAGGGATGAGGTTGCATTATAATGGAGAAAGTTACACAACGCAGAGCTGCACGCATTGTATTCTTCACCTGACATAATTAGGAATATTAAATCCAGACGCTTGAGATGCGCAGGGCATGTAGCGCGTATGGGCGAATCCAGAAATGCATATAGAGTGTTAGTTGGGAGGCCGGCGGGAAAAAGACCTTTGGGGAGGCCGAGACGTAGATGGGAAGATAATATTAAAATTGATTTGAGGGAGGTGGGATATGATGGTAGAGACTAGATTAATCTAGAGATTGAATAGGGATCAATGGCGGGCTTATGTGAGGTCGGCAATGAACCTCCGGGTTACTTAAAAGCCAATAAGTAAGTAAGTAAGTAAAATCCAGTTTTGAAGCTATGGATTGGTAATTTATAATACTGACTGGGGAGCTTAATATATACTTACATCCCCATAATTGAAAAGTTTCTGTTGCTCTTGTGTAATCTACAGTATGGAATATTAATTTGTTTACTGTTTCTATTTACATGATCATGTATATTGGCCACTAATGAGTAATTGTTGATATTTCGTCGAGTGTAAAGAACTAGATCGTATATAAACAAATTTAAGATTCTTAAAATCCGTGATTGTCTGAAAAGTGGCCGACAATGTTCCAGATAGTTTGATTTACATAATATTCTAATGGCTTTTTTTTTTTTTTGGAAAATCAAGACATTTCCAATTTTGGTTCCATTTTCCCAGAAAATTAGGGCATATCGGATTACCGACTAAAAGAAAGAAAAGTAGGAGATTGTCTGAAAAGTGGCAGACAATGTTCCAGATAGTTTGATTTACATAATATTCTAATTTTTTTTTCCAAAATCAAGACACTCCAAATTTTGGTTCCTTTTTCCCAGAAAATTAGGGCATATGAGATTATCGACTAAAAGGAAGAAAAGTAGTCACAACTTAAATAATTATGATAAACGTAAGTCGTTAATTTCTTTAACAAAATATAAAATCCTTGACAGCTTTGTGCATATGTATTCGATGTGCTTATCCCATGTTAAACTGGAATCCATAAAAAGTCCTAGAAATTTTGTATATTTGAATGTGTTCTCCTTCTTTATTAGATAATTTAGACTAATTGTGTTGATAGTTTTTCTTGATTAAGCAAGAAACCATTAGATTCAAACCATAAAGCAATCTGTGATAGAATATCGTTGTTTAGAGCGTGTAATTGATTTAGAGCAGAGGAAGAATATAGGAAAGTAGTGTCAACTGCACACATAAATGTTATGGCTTTAATTAATTCTGGAAGGTCGTTATTATTATTAAGAATAATAGAGGACCAATTATTGAGCCTTGTGGAACCCCATAATGTGTAGTGGTGACAATTGACCAATTTTCACCTATAGCAACTAATTGCCTTCTTCTCCTTGAAGATAGGTTCTAAAAATATTATTTAGTGTATTCCCTTGAATACCATAAAATTCTAATTTTGATAAGATTAAATTACGATCAACACAATCGAACACTTTAGTGAGATCACAAAATGTAACATTAACTGGTGACCTATTTTCAAAATTTCTTAAAATTTTCGTTATTAAAAGCTCAATTGCATTATTTGTTGATTTACTTTTCCTAAAGCCAAATCGGTTAGTACTAAAGATATTTGAATTTTCAAAATAATCATAAATTTGATTGAGAATTACATATTCAAATACCTTAGATAACGCAGGAATGATAGAGATTGGTCTGTAACTATTTGGACTTGTTCCATTACCTTTTTTATATATTGGGATTACTTTCGAAATTTTTAGTTGAACGGAAAATATGCCTTGTTGTAGGCAAATATTGATCGTATGTGTTAGAGGAATATATAAATTTTTCTTTAAAAAATCATTTCACAGATCATAAACACCTTTTGAATTTCATTTTTCCAAGGTTTTTATTGTATCGCATATCTGCTTGGTGGTGACAGATCTCCATTTAAAGGTACAAGAGATTTTGTCATTTCTGTTTAGTATATCCATAGGGAATAGTTCAGAGCGTTGAATTCTGAATTTGATTATATCCTCTGAGTCAATCTAAAATTCATTGAACTCTTCCGGCGATATATTATGCAAAAGTTTATCTTAGGTTACATTATACAGAGTCTGGCAATTAACGTTTCTCATTTTCAAAATACTATAACTAATTTATTGTTTAATGAAATTACAAACCATGGACACCGTTAGGTACGTTACAGTCTTGGATTTACAGATTATTATCTTATTTTTTGAAAATTTCATCCTTAAGGTATCTACCATTAGCGTCAATACATTGTTGCAATCTTCTTTGTACACTAGTCATTACTCTCTACATCTGTTGGCAACAACGAATTCGCAAGGCTTTGTTTGCTGCTGTTAATTTCTGTGTAATCTGCAGTTTATATGGATGGAAATGCAAATCAACGTGCAGAATTCTTCGCACGCTTCTATCAGACACATTCAGAACTCGGGAATGACTTGTCATTGAACGACACGGACTCCTCTGCAAAACCATTCTCACACGTTCAGTACTTTCAGGTGTGCGCGCTGTTTTCGTACGAACTCAAGGTTTGTTTTAAACAGACCCGAGTTCACGCCGCTGGCTCACCTACCGACTGTTTTTTTTTTTCGATATACAAGACCAATTCCACGTTGTCGATTATTGGAAAATATCCGCCGAAACTCGCCCTGTATAGCCACAATAATTGACTTGTTCGATAAATAATGTTCTACACAGAAAATGCGCTGCTGCAAAGCCCACCATTCCATGACTATCTGTTGACAAGGCCATACTAGACCCAATTACAATGATCAAAGTCTGCCGCCTTAAATGATGAATGCATAATTACCAACTTTAAATGGGAAACGTTAAATTCCGGACCCTGTATTTCTATCCTATTCCTACTACAGTTGATTCTAATCAAGGGTGGATTGCTGAATGTCCTTATACATTGAGAAGAGTTTCTGTTTAATATTAATAATTCTTATTTTAAACAGGTTCTATTGTCTATAAGTTGTAAAGATTGGAGAAAGCTGGGTTTGCAATGAAAGACATGGGCAGAACATTAAATGAATGAACGAATATATTTTAAGCTACATAAATAATAATGCTATTATTGCTTCATGTAATAACAATAATAATAATAATAATAATAATAATAATAATAATAATAATATGTTTGTCTCTTTGAAACATTTTGGTAACTGATGCTATGTAAGCAAATATTCATTCAACGAGATTATTTTAAATTATACAGTTTACCCGGAATCGATGGAATAGCACTTGTATTCCTTTTGTCATGCAAGTGTACTGGTTTCATGAATGCGATGTAAAGTTTTGAAAACGTATGTCCTTAACTGTCACGTTATCTCTATTAGTACAGTCTCTAGAGAAAGCAATCAGATTTAAGCAAGACTTCGTGCAATATATGAGACATGAATGTAGTTACCTAATATAAAACGACGATGCATGTGCCTCAAGCTTAAAAGGCATGTTTGCATGTTCATACAGAACTTGAAAGAAAAGATATGTAGGTAGAAAATTGCAGACAGAACATAATGAGCTAATGTCACAAAGATGAAAGAATGAAACATGTGCACCGTGACTTTTTAATTCCCATTATATTTTAGCGGTGTTACATTCTTTCATTTTCATTTGTTTTATTTCAGCATAAAAGTTTAGTATTTGTTGGGTTTCGTTCACTCTAGTATATGTTATGTTGCAAAGAATTTCCTATTTGTGAATATTAGCTGTTATCAGATAATCTGGAGTAGAGATGAATAATATTCTAAATAGAACAGATATAGAATGTGCTATTCCTCTCTCATTTAGACAGACGTATGAAAGACTATGAAAAGAATGCATTATATGACCAAATCTACGAGAATTACAGATGATATGGACACACATACATTATGGACTGTACTTAAGAACACATTTTTTTTCTGGAAAAACCTTGACAGGTAATTTATATCGTTTACACCAGAGTGCTGCATTGGAGTTAAATCGCTCGCTTGAACTCTGTCGAGTGTCGCACCCTCGAGTGAGATACGATCGGTCGTGATATGCTCGTAATAAATAGAAGCACAGTACAAGGTCATCTCACCGACATGTCTTATCTTGTATGGAAGACGACAGATAAGATACACATATGTTTTGCTCACACGGTAAAAATAAGGCTTTATTTTCTGCGTTTATGACAAACGTTTAATGGAACAGTCAATGGAACGTACCGAAACAGGAACATGAAGTTATAAATAAAATAATACAAAAAACTTCGATATACAGTTATTATTCCTAATTAATAATTATTCAATATTTGATTTACCACATATATAATATGATAAGTCCATACATAGTGTTCCACCTATATACTGCGACAATGTAGAAACGTTTTACAAAATATTATTGATATAGCAGTAGATTAATAACAATATTAGTACAGAGATAACGTCACCGAAAATATAATAAAACGAATAATCATGCTGCAGAACTGTTACAGACGCAAAGATTGATACACTAATTATGAGATATTATTATTATTATTATTATTATTATTATTATTATTACTAGAAAACTTGATACAGTTCTTGCATTATCGTGATTGTGTTCTCCGTTTATAATAAGTACATTTACATGCAATAACATCTATCAGAGGTGGCAGAAACAAAACCACTCCTGTGTGGAAAAAAAAAGAAAAAAAAAACATTTACCTACAACATTTATATTGCATTTTAAAGCAAGTTTTGTAGTTGTACTAAGGAAAGGTTACTTAAACACTGCAAAGTTTTGGAATGATAAACATCTATGATGTTACTACACAGTTCATCACTGTAACAAGAACGAATGTCTAATGCTCGGTTTATACCGTTCGAGGATTTATCGCTCGTGACAATTTTACCCATCATGGATGTGCGCTACCTATCGGATTATGCTATGAACTACTTGGCGCTCGAGCGAAAACGTCCGATGCAGACCTATGGTTTACATCCTCCATATTACCACAAACCAAGAGTATAATAGTGAGCATTGTTACTGTCAGACTATGGGGAACGACATCAGTTTCCAAAGAGAAATTAATTTACTAATGAATGTAGAATCACGAAAAGTACTTCAAGTAATTTTAGAACTACTTATGAGTTAAATTTCTGTCTAGTTCTCTTGCTGTATGCAATTACTTAACTTATTCCTAGACTTCTCTTCTTTTCTTCTTTGCCTTAAAATTTGGAACAATGACCTCTTTCAACTTTTCTTCCGTCTCTGTCGAGTGCGGAGAATGTGCCGTCGTCTATACGGCTTAAATTGGAATTCTGTATTTCCTTTCTGTTTTGCTGTTTCCGACTTCCTTCCGTCTCAGATTGTATCGCGAACGATATTCAGAGAATTATAGTTCGTAAAGTGTCCCATTTCTATTTTCTCTGTCTAGCGTTGTGTAGGCGTATGTAAACCTATCAACAACTCAACGTCATCAACCAATGAATAAATTAGCCAATAAATCAACCAATGAAGTAGTCAGCGAACCAGTCAACCAACGACGTACTCAGTCAATCAAGCGTTCCACAAGTGAAAAAACAATGGTTAAATGTTCTAATCACGTTTTACCTTCTCATTTTATAACGACTTATAATCCAATGAGGTGTATTGTACTCCAAAGCAAAATTCTTCCCTAAAGGAAATGTTTCGTTAAAATTTAAGTCCGAGTACTACGAAAGTAAATTCTACTACCCAACATGAAAACATTCTCCTTCTAGAACCGAACGGATCCAATTCATATCTATTTATTTATGTTATTGCTAGTAAATTTCAAATGAATACAAGTTAATATAATGTAACATAAAATAGCCCACTCCTGAATGAGTAAGACTCATGCCCAGGAGGGGATTTCAATACAAATAAAAATAAACCTGAAAGTGAATAAATTACAGATTAAAACGTGTTAAGTATTTTTAACCCCAAAGTATAAATCCAATACAATTTTTTTATTAATTTGGAGATGATTACTGGTTAAAATAATATTAGAATAAAATTTGTTTAATAATAATCTAGGACCTTGACTCATGCTATGATAAAAAGCTGCACTGGTTTATTATTTAGATTCAGATAAACGCAGAGAATTCATATTTTTAGTTCTATATTTATGTATATACTAGAGATGAACAAAACTAACTGCCGCTCTCGCTCGCCGTGTTCGTTGCATTTGTCTTTCGAGTATCGTCTCGTCATTCTCGTGCTCTTTGAGTCTCGCTCATCATTCTCGAAATAACATTTGGTCGGCGTGGAAAGATTTCGTAACTATGAATAACATACATCATTGAAATAAATAACATTATACATGTTTTAAATGAGACAGAAAGACAAAACGGAATAGTATCTTAGTTATCAAAATGTTGTGTTTTTAGTAGGTTATTTTACAACGCTTTATCAACATCTCAGGCTATTTAGCGTCTGAATGTGATAATGCCGGTGAAATGAGTCTGGGGTCCAGCAACGAAAGTTACCCAGCATAAATGGTATGGTTCTATTATGTATATGATATTACCTATGGTTATATAAATAAAAAAAAACAATTCTCAAATAAATTTGTATTTGTAAGAAACATAAAAGATACACAGTCTAGTATATAATAGTCACGAAGCTTGAGTTATGAGGGTACTAGGAACAATAGACTGTGCAGGTACTATTTCGCATTGTCTGTAATGAGGCAATAGTAGCGATCCTAGTGGTTAGCAACTATCTATGGATGCATATTTACTACGTATTGAGCTTCGTGACTGTATAGGCCTATACTAGAGTGTGGTAATAAAACGAATATAAGATCAAAACATGGAGAACAAAGACGAGATAAAGAGGACAAGAGGAATACAAGAAAAGCAACAAGAATAATTTAATAAGAAAGATGTTTGCAACGAAAATGACGGGATTACAAGAAGAACAAAGGGAAGACAAGGAGAGTAAAGAGGAGGAAGAATCATAATAGCAGGTTAAGAAGAAAAATATAAGGAAGAAAGAGGAATGAAAGTAGGACAAGGGGAATATAAGCATAAAAGGGAAGTATAAGGAGAACAAGGTGAACAGGAAAACAGGGAGACTAAAAGGAGAACAAGGAGAAATGAAGGAGATTAAGGAGAATAGAACGAATACAATGAGCACAATATGAAGACAATGACAAGTGGAATAAAAAGCGAAAAAGAAGAGTGCAAGGAGTACAAGTGGAATACATGGAGAATAAGGGGAATACAAAGAGAACAAATGGAATACAAGGAGAAGAATGGGAATGCAAAAAGAACAAGGGAAAGATAAGGTGAATGATGTGAATTCAAGGAGAAGAAAGGAAATGCAAGAAGAACCTGGGGAATGCAAAGAGAATAAAGGAAATGTAATGGGAAAAGGGGGAATAGAAGTAGGACAATGAGAATGCAAGAAAAACAAGGCGAATATGAAAATAAAAGGTAAGCTGAAGGGGAAAAGTGGATATGCGTAAAGAACGATGGGAATTCAAGGAGAAGAAGGGATGGGGAAGGAAAGAAGGGCATACAAGGAAAGAAGAATTTAAAGAGATCAATGAGAACTAGGGAAAAGTAGAGAAAATGAAAAGACAAGGAGATTCAGAGAAATGCACGTAACACACGCGATGCAAAGGTAATACAAAGAGGATACATGGATAATAAGGGGAATACAAAAAGAACATGGGGGTTGCATTTTTATTTAACAGACAGCAGGCTTCGAGAATTTGTGAAACAAAAAAATATCAAGCTTTAACCTGACAACCATATATGGTTTTCTCTTTTTTAAAAAATTGTCAGAGCACGCTAACTTCTGAACACGGTCCACTGATTATTGCTTTATTGTTTTTATACGTATACTTATTTTGTCAATAATAAATTTTAATCCTTGTGTCCTGTATCTACCCCATACCCAGAAAAACACACGATGCATATTTTTGGCTGGGTCACTGCTGAGAAGAAAGTGCCTACTGAATGGTGCACTGGAAAGTGTGGTGCACGGGAGAAAAGTTGAGGGCAGAAAAATCTATTAAATGATAGACAACATTAAGATACATGGTTCGTATGCAAAGACTAAGAGGAAGCCAGAAAATAGGAAAGATTAAAGAAAGGTAGATTCTTAGTGAAAGACCTGCCCTTGGGCAGTGAGCCAAACAAAGGCACAAAATGTAAATGGATATATTCCAGTAGCTAGTGATTTCACTTGAAAATTTATTTCACAGGCAAATTTCAGATTTCTTATAGACCGGGAAAGTTCTGTAATATTAATTTTTTTTTTACCATTTATTAAACATTATTTTTTATTTTATTTTTGTAAGGCAGTGCAAAATCGATCGTTTATGCCGAACTAAGCATTATGGTCTTATGAGTTAGCAGGCCAAGCCATTTGTTGTGCTATTATCATTTGTTTTCTTCCGTTTTGAGTTCTCATTTTCTAAATAATGAGTGGGTCGCTTAACGAACGAAGACAAGATTTTCATTAAACATTTGCATCAATATGATAATTTATCTGCCCGTCAAATTGTAAGGAATTATGCTCAGCGAGAATGGTCTGTTTCAAGTGTAAAAGAATTGATTAGCAAGATACGGACAAGATATTTCTCCTGAGAGATTATCGCGTGAAACATCGCATTTCTCAGATTCTCTGACAGTTTCCGCTGGAGTTCAAACGACATCTTAATCCTATGGACTACTTTGTATGGAGTCAACTACAAAAATTAGTTTACTACAAAACAAGAATTCATAATACTGAACATTTAAGACAACGCCTTCTTGAATGTTGGGACCGGTTTGAACAAAGACTGATATCCAGTGCTATTGGACAATGGAAAAGACGCTTACAAATGGTTGTGCGGGCAAATGACGGCACATAGACCATCATTTTTAATTTTGATTATTTGAAAGATCATTAATTATTATTAATTTTACCAATATTCAGTTTCTGCATTTTAAAGTAATAAATTGTCTTCAAAAACCACATTTTTCGCATCATTGTGTATTGACCTCCATAAGATTGTAATTGAGCCCCAAGAAACATAAAAAAGTCCTGCTCATCTTTAAAGTCTACTCTTTCCAACAGTGTATTCAATATAAATTAATGTTATATAAGATTTCTGTGTTACATAACAACTTGTGGAAGAAATCACCAGAATTTTTCATATGCATGTCCTCACTACAAACAGTCAAAACTGCTCTAAAATCTTATTATTGTTTGATTTTCTTATGTAAAGTTATAAGAACCAGGCTAGTAAATAAAGACACATGCAATAGGCCATCATCTATATTTCAAGCAATGTACTTCGAGGATAGAACCTGTAAGTACTGTAGTATAGAAATGTGATAGAAAGTAAATCTTTACGCACAGGTGTAAAACAGAAAATAATCAGAACGCAATAATCGCGAAACTATGACACTTCACAGTAAGGAATAGTATCCTGACGCCAATTTGCAATAAGTTACAATTTCGTGATAATTTTGTGGCATAATGTTAAATAAATACTGAGGTTATTTCAGTGAGAATTGAAATACATTGCGTGTTTAAATTCAGAGAATGTTTTGACCTATAGGATCAATACTTAGAGGAAAGACTCAGCTAATCCATAATTTGGCATGTACAAGTAATTTTAGATGCTTTTGCTGACGTACTTTTTCAAAGTCAAAGCTTGTTACGTGCCAGAAATCAATAACACGAGACGACAAAGATACTTCTTTGTTCAGAAGCCATGCTACGCTTACTCTTTCTATAAACATCAGCTTATTTATGCAAGTCGCTTTCTTGGCCTCAGGATGTTGATGTATGAGGACTGTACATTTCTCTTACAAGTCTGCAGACTAGAAAACTGAAGAATTCATTGTCAACAAAATAGCGATAGAAATAACTGTCAAAAGTTATCCGACATCGGCACGGAAAACCAAAGTAGGCCTATCTGTATCATACTACTTGAGCAATTTTTCTGTAACGTCTTCGGTCAGCAGTGATAACCAATCTCACAAATAAAGGAATGAAATGACAATGTCTTTCATAAGAGGCTGACTTCAGATTAACTTCACACAGAGAAATACGTTCTCGTAATGGAAATTATTATATGTGTATGTGTCGCAATGTTCGAACATAACAAAGGCTACCAAGACATTACAAATTTGTCTTATGTAAAATAAAAACTATTGCAGTACCTGTGCTAAAACTCTTAACGATTAAAACATGCAGGGGTGGAGTGGAAGACAAATGTTATTTTTATAACACGATAGAACAAACACGACGGACCTCCTCCTGCAGAGCGTACGTCGATAATGTCTGTTAAGACGAACCTGACCAAAGAAATATGGTCTATTCCTACAAACAGAAACATTTCAAATGCAGTGAATGTACTACATATTCCCTATGACATTATTTAATCATACGATGATTTTTGTATGTGATTTTCTACGTGTAAAAATTTGTCGACCTCTGTCAGATTCTAATACGAATTTCGTCCAGAGACGAGCATGACAGGTACTGAAACACCGGAATTCGATGTTAGAAAACTATGCAGTCGATATAGCATAGTTAAATAACAGATTAAAATAACGCCGAGATCGACTGTACAAATGTTACATAAATAAAGATATACAGGCTGTTTCAGAATTCCTATTACAAACTTCTAGGGTTTGTAAAGTTTTGATTAGGAACTCTTGTCCGGAAATGTATCGTTTTGATGCAAAATAAGTTTGAAGATCGATTCGATTTAAAATCTCCCGCTTCACGGTACGCAACAAAATGGGCTGAGAGCGACTTCTGGAGTCCCATGATATCTTGTGCCTTCTGTTTACAATCAGTTCTACGGCGTCAGCTTTCACATCAATTGTGATTCAGTCATTGAACAGTACAGGACGAGACAGCAGTTCCCTGATATCGTCAAATGTGTATTCAACCATCCTGTGCTGTCTCGTCCTGTACTCCTCAATGACTGAATCACAACTGGTGTGAAAGCCGACTCCGTAGAACTGATTGCAAACAGAAGACACACGATAGTAGGAGACTGTTTGCGTACCATGAAGCAGGGGATTTTAAATCGAATGATCTTCATTGAAACGATACATTTCCGGACATGGGTTCCCAATCAAAACTTTATCTACTTAGTCTCCTCTACAACCTCTAGGAGTTTGTAACAGGAATTATGAAACACCCTGTAGTTCTCGTCAACCTTGACGATCTCTTTCACATTAGTCTTCAGACTTGTGGTTCACAAAAAGCATAATAAATTATATGGTGCATACCTGTTAGTTACGCAGCTTTGTTACGTTTTCTCCCTCAAGCAGAATCTTATTCTGATCTTAATTATTAGTCCAGTCGCTGTATTGAGGTAAGTACGATGTCTTTTTTTTATATTAGGGCAGCTAGTAGTCGTCTCTCCTAAGCGCCTCGTCAGACATTATATCACCACATTACTGCAATGCCTCTGAGAGTTCACGAGCTCAGTATTGAACAATAACAGAGAGTTGTGGCAACGTCGAGTTTTATATACTAGAACAGAAACGGCAATACGCGCGTATGAGCAAGTTGCACATAGGAATTAGTAGTAGTCCGTCACGCGCTCGCACGCGCTCCACTGATACCAAGCGCACCTGGGGAAGGAAAGCCTACTAAGCAAGGGTGTATATGGAAGGAGAGAAGTGTAAATCTTCCATCCGTTTTAACCGCGACTGGGTGGGGTGACATTTCTTTCCAGGAATTCAAAATGGAGAAATGTCCAAAATATAATTCGCAGGAAGCACATAATGTAACATAATTTAAAAGAGCACTATGTAAATTTGCAGCCTATGTACTGTCCATGTTTGGTAGTACATATGCTTGTGAAAATGTCTTCTCTACAATGATGCGTATGAAACCAAGACTGAGAGCAAGCATAAGGGATACAAAATTGAAAGCTACTGTGAGGCTTGCAGCATTAAAATATCTTAATCGGATAATGCGAAAATAAGTTAAGAAAGATAGGAAAACCATTCTTTCAGAAAATAAATTCAGAAGATACACAGGCAATGTTATACTATTCGAAGAGATAAAAAAATAGTTTTGTAATAGAATACTTATGTTTGAAGTGCCCATGAAATTGAAAGTCAATATGACACCTGCCAATATCAAAACAAATAGAAAAATTTTCACAATTTTTTTCAATTAAATAAATATGTTCTTTTTAATCCTATTCTTTTAGTTAAGCAGTGTGCAAACCATATGAAATAGGGGAGCTTAGGCAAATATGAGCAACTGGAAGGTTTTCAGCTCCTGTGGTATGCGTGAAAATGTCTCTTCTCTTTGTAATCGTTCCTAACACTGCTCCATAGCGTTCTTGTGTTTTCTAAATCAGTTGGATCGTGCGCATGTGTGTAAAGCAGCGATTTGATGTTTGAAAAATAAGTCTGTTTGATTATTTTGTGGAATTGTAAGCCACTAGTTAATTTCAATGTTAATTAAGTGCAGAAAAATAACAATAGACAGAGGTTGAACGAAACTGTAGCGCATTGATATCCACAATCAATAGCAGTTTAAGGCGCCCGATTCATGAAACATAAAGTTCAAGAGACGTAACAAGATTTCTTTCCGGGAAACTAACTCACAAATTGGCAAAGCATTTTGCTAGGAATTCACGATGTTGGAGGTGAAGACGAAATACTTTGTCGGTAATATGTGAAAGCTTATAGCACCAGATACGCGGTTAGGATGTGCTTAGCGCCGAACAGTCGCGCTTCGAGAAGAAACTACATTCAGGGAGAATCTTTGCTATGAAAGAAATGAAGCGCATCATTGGATCCACAAGTTCTATTTCTGCAAGAACACATTCCTACACGATCACGATGGCTGAAACTCTTCTACTGTATATGTATGTATGTATGTTACCTGAAGCAACGGGAAGTTTCCTGCAAACATGACTCTTAATCTACGGAAAACCGAAAGCCTATCCTGCCAAGTCAGAAAACATGTCCAAACAAGAAATTCAGGTCTTTTTGAAATATGTGTTACGACTAGACGTCACAGGTAGGAAGCAAGTGCTCGTATTAGTGGGCTAGCTAACAGGGATGATTTCTACACTTTTACTGTTCCTCCTGACAGGGTCGATTCCTGAAAATGTTGGTACCGGTAAAATGTACTGGACTCGTGGAGTCGCAGATGTGTACTTATTCCGCCCCTTTGAGAATATGGTGAAATTCGTAACGGACACTCTGGTGATGACATCAGTTATTAACTTTTGGCACAGAGGCTACTTTCTCCATCTACAGTTATTCGTTTATTACCAACATTTACAGCACCTCGATTTCACAACCTCATTCGGTTTGCATTATTTCGACGTGGTCATGTGATTACTCATTCTGGATACTTCCAAACGCTTCTCCAATATTGCTTCGAATGGAGTCTCCTTCAGGAATGTTGTAGAGACGATTGCGAGGAACTTGCATTCGTGAAATATGTTCACTGTGAGAGCTGCTCGTATTTGGATCATTGTTTACTTACAGATCTACATTTTTTTCTTGTATAAACAGATGCAATGTGTATGCATAATTTTCTATTTGAATTTTTATATTTTTTATTTCCCATCCATTGCATCTAAAACTTTGTACTTCTACATTCTTTCTTGCATACTTTCGAATGACATCTGAGGCATCATGATTTTTGCGACAATGGTTGGTACCGTTTCCTTGTCAGTACACTAATCCCTTCATCATCGTCGGTAAGAAATACGTAAACAGTTTTTACGGGTAACAAGCTTCGCGTGGTTGCTCGTATGCGAGAGAGTCTTTGCCGCTGTTATACTAGAGCAATTAATACACTCCAACTTTACAAATATAAACATTGTGGCAAGATAATTGGCTCTACCTACTCGGACTGTGATAAAGTAAATGTATATTATTAAATGCCTAATGTATAAATTATATAATGACTTTAATGATAGTGATAACTTGGATAATTAGACAAAGGACTTTTAGAATGTATTCTGAGTGAAATAATAGATTCGAACAATATGGAAAGACGAACATATACAATTTAAATTACAGTGAAATAAATGCTCTTACCTTCTTTTATAGGCTATACTTTGAGGATAACAGATGTCTGTTTTCGCATTCCTTCAAGCAATTTTTTCTTTCTTTTTCCTTGATGAGGCTACGCTACGGAGTAACTGACGCATTAGTCATAATGCTGCCCTTTTCTAGGTCAGTTCTAACATGCACGGAGTTGGCTGATGAGCTTGCACATTTTCTTCTCGGCACAATCGATATAATATCCGTATGTTAAAAAAATACGAAGTATCAGGCGAGACACTAGTTGTTCAGAGTTGTTGGTAAGATATACCGTGCTGTGTGACAAATTACATGACACCGGAACAGGCACTGAAGATATGCAATGTTCTTCTCCAAGCTGGAAGCATATGCTAATGAATTAAAAATAAACTGTGAAATTATACAGTTATTATAAAGCAAAGAACATAGCCGAAATTAGTATAATCATTAAACAAATTTTAGTAACCAAGATGAACTATGCGGCCATCGAATATGTGACGAACGGCATTTAGATAACCTCTGCTAAAAGAAATGCTTCAATTGCTATGATTAAACAATTAAACTCTAAAAAAGAAACTGACATTTGTTAGCCATTTGGCTTGCTTATTACCAGGCTTCGGTCCTGGGCACAGAAACGCATGAAGTTCAGAACGCATGGGCTATAGTGTTCTGTTGGTCGAGTGGAGTGAGAGATAGAGCGCGCCGTTACTTCGTGTCCCAGAATATAAACAGTCCGTCGCAGTACGGCACAAAACATATTTCACCCTCTACAGATGCAGTATATACAGTACATTCCTAGTGACTGCACACGGATCATGACGTCATTTATACTCCGTGTACTCTAAACCTCATACTGGTTACTCTGTGTCCCTAGGACGAAGCCTGCTTATTACACATATTTTCAAAGTTCGAAAAAATGGCTTTGGCCTTAAAACAAATAATGTTTTGGTACTTAATTATTATGACTGTGGTAGAAATTTTAATGTCGCATAATAATAATAATAATAATAATAATAATAATAATAATAATAATAATAATAATAATAATAATCCGTGGCGCTACAGCACATGAAGGGTCCACACCGACCAGTCGGTTGTTGGCCTCAAGTCCACATGCCGAAGCAGAGGTGGACGATCATCGAACCAGAATCGAGGTATCTTGTGGTTAGCACGATGATCCCCCCAGCCGTTATAGCTGGCTTTCGCAACTGAAGTTCGCTACCTATCGTAGCTATCCCAAGTGCATCACGATGCTGGGTGGGCACCGGTCCCACTGGCCTAAATTTCATGAAAAAATTTCTTTCCCCATGAAGACTCGAACCAGCGCGCAATCTGTAACGAGAGTTTTAGGCAGGATGCCTTAGACCACGACGCCACGATGCGGGACTACTGTCGCATTAAGATTTTTTGTGAAAATGCATCCGAGAGACGATCCTTGTACCATACATTTTTATCGTACAGTAATTAAAATGTTTTAATGACATGGTTCCATTAGTGATAAAATGAAATCGGAAAGACCAAGAATAAATTAATGACATTCAAGTTGCAAAGGAGATAGAAGCCAAAATGCAGCTAGATGAAACATGTTACCCGTCAACAGTGCTAATGTATTAAGCAAATACCAAACAGGACAGTTCGCAAAATTTTACACAAGCGTCTTGAAATGTCCCCTATTCTTGTAAACTGAAAGTGATGTTTGAATTGAAAGTAGTTAATTATGAAAGTATAATAAACTTTCCATTGCGTGTATTAGCTCAGATGGAAATTGAACCGGATTGTATCACACTCAGACACAGATTACGAAACGAAGACATAAGGATACAAACACATCTCAAAGACACAGCAGAAACGGCCGACAAGCTGAAGAAGAAATGGGCAGGATACGTGATGCGATTCAAAGAGAACCGGTGGACACACATCCTTACGACATGGGACCCAAGGATTGGCAAACGCAACGCTGGAAGACAGAAGACAAGGTGGGCAGACGAACTTAGATCAAGATTCAGCCATCTATGGTCAAGAACCATGAAAGACCAACAATGGAAACTAATCACAAAGTGACTTGCAATCCAAACAATGACGAGTGAACTGGACCCTTCAGTGTTAACCCAGACAGCATCCCAAATTATTACATTACAAAAGTGACCATCGTTCCCCGGAGTGGCTAACCGGGAACTGCTTAACAAGCCACCCTGCATAATCAGGAGGCCCTTGTCCTTCACGGGATTTCGTGGCTAATTCTTAATTCTTAATTTGGCGAATATAGAAAACAGACAATTCACGTGAACAGACTAAATTTCAATCTTAGCACATTCCATATTCCTTATTTATGGCAGTTATACAGTATGCCCGAAGAAACATTCCGGGGCTATAAACTATTATACTTCTGTCACTACGTGTTTTACGAAATTCATATAGGTGTCCTTCGAAAGAACAGCTCAAAGAATTAGAGGAAATGCGTAATTGATAAGTGTTGACCGAAACAACAGATGACAGCACAAGAAGAAAGAAAAATAACGCCGTTTCCGCTATTTCGCTTGTCATTAAGGCATTGTTCGATATAAGCAAATTGTGTTAAATTATATTAATTTGAGGAGTGAGGAGGTGCTCCATCTTGTTGGAAAAGAAATTCGTTGCCTTCTTCTTCCAATTGTGGAAACAGCCACTCAGAAAGCATATCAAGGTAACTCATATCGGTGACAGTGTTCTCTTGAAAGAAAAATGGGCCATACACTTTCCATTTCGAAACGGCACAAAACAAATTAGCTTCGGGGAGTCACGTTCATCCTCCAAAATGAAATGTGAATTCTCGCCTCTCAAATCCAAACATTGTGCTTGTTGACTTTTTCATTGACGTGGAACGTTGCCTTGTCACTAAAAATGAATTTGGCTGAAAGGTCTTCATCATCCGCCATTAGTGTCAATAAATTTTCACAGAAAACAAGTCGTTTTGCATGGTTATCAGATTTCAACTTACAGGCGTGTGCAAATTATTAGACTCAAACGATAATATATATGATTCAAGTAACATTTATTCTACAAAACTCATTTATTACACACTGTTTGCAACAATTAATATTTAGTATAAAACCCTTCGTTCTTTATCATCAATTTTATGCGGTTTGGCATGCTGTTCATGAGATTTTGAAATTGTTTCTTGATGTCTTCATCCCTGTGCCACATTTGGGTAAATGCTTCTATGAGGTCCACCTTGGTGGTAATCGTCGTTTTTTTACGATAAACCAAAGATTTTCAATTGGATTTGCGTCTGGGTTGCGTCTGGGTCCAGGGAAGGACGTCTACATTATTTTTAGTCAGAAAATTAGTTACTGATCTGGCTTTGTGATAGGGTGCTCCATCCTGCATGATGACACATTCACCATCAGGGAACCAGTTCCTCATTTGTGGAAAAATTCGGGTTTCTAGGACTTTTTTGTATTGATCCTGTCGCATAGAATCCTACAGAATTATTTTGTGGCCAGTAATTCATGATAATTATGAAAATGTAAAAAATGTGTTGCTGAGTTTAATAATTTGCATACGTCTGTATATAGTAATTGCAGTTTGTAGGGGTAAAATCGCAGACGAGAACTTAGGATCTTCGAAACGGTGGATTTAGAAATGTTTAACTGCAGGCTAGCTTCACGCACAGACGAAAACGGCGTTTTTTCTTTCTTTTTTGTGCTGCCATTTTTGTTTCGGTCAAAAAATTATCAATTACGCATTTCCTTATATTCTTTGAGCTGTTCTTTCTAATGACACCGGTATGAATTTAGTAAAACACATAGTGACAGAATTATAGCAGTTTATAACCCCGGAATGTTTCTGTGGACACACTGTATTGACTTCAATTCTTTATAATAATCACTTACACTAAAACCTCTTGTAAATTAACGCTTTCCTTCCATAAATACTTATTCTCCCTGTCTCTTGGTTCACTTTCTATATGTAAGGGATAATGTTAAACTATCTCTAATGTCTCTCTAATATGCTCCAGCCTTTAACGCTTTTATGCCAACAACTCTCTTTTGCGTTGGTCCCGAACAAATATTTTCAAGTATGACCCTCTTTTCTGGCAAAACTCGCGCCTTGTTATAGCGTTAAGACTTGTCATTACAGTAGACAATAACCATTGTTATTACAGAGTTCAGCGCATCTGAGAGTGGTCTGATCGTTTCCTACAACGCCAAAGTATTTTTTGTCTGCAAACCAGTGGGGAAGCAGAGTCGCTTTTGATGTCGAGTCATTAGTGCTGAACAACAGACAATATCCGAGACCATTGCTAACCATTCTGAAAATCCAGAAAAATAGAGATATGACAGTGAAGAGGATCATAACGTAACGTCTCCGCCACAGTTGAAAAAATCTTCTTCTTCTTCTTCTTGAAGTTCATGATTCACCACGACTTCCATCTGTTAGACTCAATAAAAGATTAACTTCAGTCCAACGCTAAGATCTGAGTAACGGTTAGCATATTTGATTATAAAACGAGCGGGCCTGAGTTCAAATTCTGGTTTGGGCGCGTTACCCGATTGAAGTTTTCCCGATGTTTCCCCCCACCCCCAAACCAGGTGAAGGAGGATTGCTGGATAACTTTCAATAGCTTCAGGTCGACCGAAGATACAGCAGATGTAGTAACGTGATTTTCATACAGATGCCATCTATTTCAGGAAACTGCAGAAGTCCTAGGGGTACTCTGTCGGACATGGGTGATATGTAGCGGAATCGAAATATGGGCACCAAACAGTAAATCAATATTCTGACAGTAGTGCGATCTCCAAGTCAGTATTCGATGCATTAACGAGATTTGCACAAACACATGGCATCAATTTGAGGAGGATACAGAATTCCCAAGAGGACGTAGGGCGTCCTTGGTTGACCACGCGGACTCCGTCGGACCTGATTGTTGTAGCTGAGTCGAGAAATGGCATAAAACAGTAATACTTACAGGAATGCGGTCCTGCGAACTTCAACAATCATCCCTATTCAAGGAGATCAGCTTAGCACAAGTTTTCGGACCGTCGTCCATAAGAGAGAGAGAGTGTGTGTGAGTGAGAGAGAGAGAGAAAGAGAAAAAGACTAACTTCGACTACAGTGCTTCATTCCTAATGACTAGAGCTCGAATGTTAGGCAAAATGCCTTTTTTTAAACTGAGTCCTATGTATGAAAGACGTATTAGAGATAAACATGTTTCCACACATTTGGGGACGACAGGCCCAATTTTTGTTTTGTCTTTTTTGCCTATTTTGGCTCCCACTGCCTATTTTAAGGTTTAATGTCTTTTTTAGTCTTTTTCACGCTGTTACTGTACATTTTATATATTTTAATGCATTTAAAATAAACAGCACATAAATTATATAAAAAAGAGAAAAGAACGGTTGTACAAATTAAAATTATGTATTCACCACACACAAATATTTGCTAAGAATCTTATTCTCCAGCAATACATATATTTCCAAGAAGTCGTAAACTTTTCTTCCCTACCGATTCCATCTTTTATGTCATTTAACAAAGATGTCTGAACAGTATAACCCTCAGTTCTCAGGCCACTTCGGGTTTACCAGTGAAAGAAATGGGAGGAGGGAAGTATCGTATTAAAAGCACGTCTCCAGGTCACGTTACTGTTGTCGCTTGCACGCACAAGTCACGCATACTTTGAAGTCTCTAATCCCTTCTCACACCCCTCTTTTTGAGACAATACACAGTAGGTTTCTCCTGATCTATGAACGAAAGTAGAGACAGTCCTTCTGAAATAAGTTGTTTTAAGTTTGCTCCAATCACTTCAATAGCAGTACAAAGATCTTTTTACACCATGAAAAACGTTCTCTCTGACAGGCTATGTCACTATGACAGTTGACAACTTAAAAAAGTATCTTCTCGTGACATGCAACCAAGAAAAGTGAGTACCGTACGGGATAGTAAGTATTTGTCTATGTTTTGTCTGTTTTCATGAATAATAAATGCCTATTTCACTGCCTATTTTTACTATTTTAGTGCCTATATGCCTACCTATTTTAACTAAAGTAAATTCCTAAACGTCGGGGCTCTACTAATGACTAATTGTGACTGTAAAATAATGGTTTGTTCAGACTGCATAACTTTGAAGGAAGAAGGAATCTATTTTCTGTGCAATGGAAGATTTGTACAAAATATGGAGAGCAATTACGTAATAACATCAAATGAATTACAAGAAATTTCTCAACTATAACATGTGTTTTCATCTCCAGTAACATTCCACAGAAAAGACACAAGAAATAAACTTCGGAGCAATTGTGAAAAAACAATGTCTCAGTGAATCTGAACAAGATCTATGGCTAAAGTCATCTGCTAATAATCCTACAAATATCTAACAGTTAGTTCAATAAATATTACTTAGTTTTTTAGTAGGTTATTTTACGACGCTTTATCAACATCTTCGGTTATTTAGCGTCTGAATGAGATGAAGGTGATAATGCCGGTGAAATGAGTCCGGGGTCCAGCACCGAAAGTTACTCAGCATTTGCTCATATCGGGTTGAGGGAAAACCCCGGAAAAAACCTCAACCAGGTAACTTGCCGCGACCGGGAATCGAACCCGGGCCACCAGGTTTCGCGGCCAGACGCGCTGACCGTTACTCCACAGGCGTGGACACTTAGTTTTGACATTGAAACTAAAACTAAATTCTTTCGGATTCAACATACGAAGATTAATTTACAATATTTATGTTATTGCAGTTATGTTATGCGTAGAGATACTCAGCTCTACTGCATCTGATTTTATTATTTCTGTGTTTATCTGTCAGAAAACATCTGCACATTTGACGTGTCGTTGTGAAATTAGATAGCCTGCTGTTTTGTTTGATGCTTGTTTACATTAATATCCAATCGGCAGTGTGGATTAAGTCTAGACAGATCATTTATCAAATTAATCTGCCTGTCAAAGGAGTTAAAAATAGTAAACTGTAGGGATATAACCAAATTGTTAAGGGACTATTGTATCAGAGGCGGAATACTATTTCCATCAGGTTAGAACAAAGCGCTTTGTTTATTTAAATAATCATATCTCATAAGATTGTTCCTAACTAGACACACGATCACAACACTCCTCAATATTATCCATTCCCTCCCATCGAACATCCTCATATTCATCTTCTTTCACTGTGGCTGTTCCTCGACTTTGGAATTCCCTACCGAATAACGTCAGGGACTGTCAGACATCAAATCAATTTAAGAATAGGCTAACGAGATATTTTTCTAACAATTATTGTCAACAATAATAGCTGTTTCAGGTTTCTCAATGTTTAATGGTTATATATATATATATATATATATATATATATATATATATCACAGATAAATATCTAAATTATCTCATTATTATTATTATTATTATTATTATTATTATTATTATTATTATTATTATTATTACCCTACTAATATTATTATTATTATAATTATTATTATAACTATTTCTTACCAGGCTTCATTATTGTCACACTAACATTAGTTATCCAATTTTCATTATTTACTTTCATGTTGTTTTATGATCTAGATATTAATGTAATAATGTAATAACTATGTAATTAGAATTAGTGTCTGGCTGGGCGGAAGAGAAGGCCTACTGGCCTTAGCTCTTGCAGATTAAATAAATAAATTATTAAATTATTATTATTAACTTCTCGTAATTTTATATTCCTTGATGGTGTACAGAGATAATGTCCAATACAGAAAGGTGCAACATACGAAAATGTCCATAAGCTTTTAATGTCCAGAGTACGGAAAGATCCAATGTACTGAAAAGGTCTGCTATATAATGTCCAACGTAAAAAGTCACAAAGTAATTAAGACCAATTGTCAAAATGTCCAATTAACGAAAAAGTCCATGTGACTGTAATGTCCAAGGTACGTAAGAGTTCAATATAAATATAATTTAAGAACACAACTACTCACACAACGATCTCTATAGAATAACTTATTTGGTAGTACAGAGTGGACAAAATAAAACTGGCCCGGACGCCTGGACGCTTTAACGCAGCCGTGGCGAAAATGTACTCGCGAGCACATTGTGGCTCGCAATGATAGCTATACATTTCTCTTGCTTCCTACCTCCCACAACCCCCACCCTCTCATTCTGTCGAGTCAAACTCCGTTCCATTTGTATTTGTATCTGACCTGCGAGTGACGTATCATCGCAATTTCCCTCTCGAAACCATGTACCTCTACAAAAACGAAAGTTTCAAGTAGGATGGGAGGACGCATTTTTTTGCTGCCAATATGATGAGAATATTAAATGTATGATTTGTTCACTAGTATTACGAGGAAAACGGTTCTATAACATAAAACAGCATTATACTATATGTTACTGATGAAACATTAAAAGGTTAAGTGTTATCATCATCATCATCATCATCATCATATCTGTACGTCGATCCTTTTTCAGCAGATGTACGAATAATACAGTTAGATCTTCAATTTAAACTCACAGATTTACAATGTGATGTTAAATGAAAGCTAGATGTAAGGACTTGACAAATGTTGAACTTTTCAAATCTTTGACAAAAAAATAAATATCCGAAGCTTCGTTCTTTCGCTTGCTCTGTTGAAGTCATGTTCGCTACAACTTACGTTTGTGAAAAATTATTTTCAGTAATGAAAATAGTAAAAACCAAATGTAGATCACGATTAAGAGACAAATACCTTAGTCATCAACTACGACTGATTAACAGACAAATACCTTAGTCATCAACTACAACTGGCAGTAAGTGACATAATTCCTGATTTTGAAATTCTGTCGTAGAGACATTCTGAAGACAGTTAATTTTAGGTTGGGATAATGTGTCCTATGTTTTCTTATTAATTTCTATCTTCGTTACACGCACTAAACATTAGTTTGTAGCCTTGTACTATGTAAAATTATATTTAAGTACTTGACAGCGAAGCTCGGGACAGAGCATGCTGGAGATGCGCATGTGCGGGCATGTGACAGCAACCCATTGTTGCATCGAAATCACGGTTTCTTGCATTGTCAGGGTCATTTCCGCGTCAGTCTTAAACATATAAATTCATATATTTCATATATATTTTCCTCCAGTTTTATTCTGCCCACCCCGTATAATAGTTATAAGAGAAATATTATATACAATAAATTATTATGGATATTGGATACGCAAGGTAACATAATTTGTCTTCGTGAACATATTCAAACTCATCCGGGTTACTGTATAATTTTAAATTATAAGAAATTGCTGTTAAATAGCGAGGTACGTCATTTTCAGCTTTACATTCATGGTAGTTGTTTATTAGAACAGAGATTATTTGTTGGTTCTCTATTTAAATTTTGTTTAGGGGCTGTTTTATATTAGTGTGATCTGCAAGTAATTGTAAGACTAGCCTATGGTTTCTGTTTGCCTTTGCTGTTGTTTGAGATGTTCAATAAAATGCCATATATTTGCATTATTGCATATTGGACGTTTCTATATATTGGGCCGTTTTTTATATAGGATATGTTACGTATGCCTATTGGACTTTTTTGTACATTGGATATATTACATTTTTTACCTTTTTACTTTTTGGACATTTTCTGCTTGGACTAAATTCCTCGGACTATTTTTACTTGAACATTTTCGACTGGACCTTCTCTATCTCTGGATATTTTTAACTGGGCGAAGTTATCTGTAGCCGTTATAAAATATTCGGGTCAGAAAGCTATTTGTCTCACTCTATCACTTTTCATACTTTCCTTTCTCACAGGAGTACTAAAGAAAATCATAAATATGAAGAGTTCGCGGGAAAATCGATGAATGTCACAGTTTTGCTAAGGTTGATGGCATTATCTAATTCATTGGATCACTACGAAATTTAATGTTGTTCTTATGAAAAATGGTAAAAAGGAGAATTACCACCACGAATACAGGAATCCTTTCCTTTATTTCCTATAGAAACAGCACTACATCTTGCTGTTATAGACTCAATTAGATCATTATCTAATCCTTAACAGAAATGTGACATTCATCGTTTTTCCCGCGAACTCTTCATATGTGATCGTAGTGTTTAAAGGAACTTAAAAGCACTTCGGTTGAAATGTACTTTGTTATATTACAACTTACAACAAGATGTTTGTGATTTAATAATATTCTAATTCTAAAGGAAGTTTTTCCTTATAATTTACACTGAAGGGTCACTTTGTCATATTCAAACTTCTATGATTAGGAAGTAGAGTATTTGTACAAGAAGTTCGAAGATACACCCTGAGATCGTTTTGTCGTTATGCATAGACTCACAAGCAAACATTCTGATGGGGGCAGATAATAAAGTTTTTTTTTTCTTTCATCATATTAGTAATGTCAAAAGATGTGTTTTTACAAATTCTGGCCACTCGACCGCAATTACGAGGGCCGTAAAAAATAAGTTCGCCAGGGGTTGTTAACAAAAAGAAAACAAAATTTCATTGTAAAATTTATAGGAACAGACATAGCAATTTTTGTGCTATTTTTCAACATATTCGCCACCGAAACTGAGACATATGTCATATTATGGGATCGACAGAGAATTGCAGACGGCTGTCAAACGCTGGTTCCGAGCCCAGGCGGCTGACGTCCACGACACAAGGATACAAAAATTGATCCCATGGTATGACTAATATCTAATTTCCAGTGGGGGATACGTTAACAAATAGCGCAACAATTGCTGCATCTGTTTCAATAAATATTTCTCTGCAATTTTGTTTTTCCGTAAACGGCCCCAAAGAAAATCACTTTCTGGATATCCTCGTAATTGAGTTTGAGTGGCCAAAATTTGTATAAGCACTTGTTTTGACATAATTAACATGGTGAAAGAAAAAAATTAACTTTTTTATCTGCCCCCATCAGAATGTTTGCCTGTAAGCTGAAAGCAGCACTGAAGTCTGGCGGAGATATTGCGAAAGGCTTGGAACTCAAAGACGGTTTCGGAAAGGATGTCTCTCCTGCAAGCGACGATATGGATCATAACCTGAATATGCCTCTTTTTCTACAGGGAAGAGGAAGGGAAATGGACCGTGACAATGAAAATTCCAAGCCTACTTTTGTCTAAGTAACTGTGGAAAACCATAGTCAGGTTGGTCGATCCGGAGATTTGAACATATGACCTCCCGAATGCGAGTCCCCTACTTACGATCCACCTCGCTCGGTAAAAGTATGTAACTCAATGTCCATGTTCCACATGCTCTTTCATACTGTCTAAGAAATATATATTTCTATCTAACTTTTTGTCATACAATTGACGAGGGACTATCATGTACTTGTGTAAATGAACAGCAAATAACAGACTCATTGATGACTTTCCGAAGGCAAAATGCACCAACTATTTCTCCAGGCTACCAGTTTCTCCGGCATGTAAATGTTGTCTACGTTCAATAAATACTGTAGCTCGAAAAATTTCTAAATACTGGACGATCAGTTGGAGTAAGGATAAGGTTTTAATGAAATTTCCATTGCTTATTGAATTCAGGAATCGCTGAACAGAATACTTCCATTTATTTCCTAGACACTCTCCACTTAAAGCTATAAGTTTAAAGAAAATAAAACACATAACACTTGCTTCGTCTATTCAATTTCTACATAATTACAATGAAGAATGCCATTAGCCATCAACAGACTTGAGGCTCCGACCATATTCTCAGTTAGAGAGAAGAGGGAAAGTCTTTTCATTTAAGTGTCGTTGATCCTCCATGAATTGTTCTCGTTTAATTCAGACTCTACGCGACAGTTTATGGTTTCCTTCTAAAGTCTCTCACATTGCCGATGTAACTTGTGTCTAAACACATCTCAAAGAGTGTTATATAAACAGAAGACCTCTTTAATAACTCTCCAGTCGTAATACCAACCTCACATTTGCGTAGTATAAGGGTTTACGATCATAAGGCTTTCATGTCTGCTCAGAACCGAAACTGTTATAACTTTACTTCGTGGTGTTGAAAGATTATTAAGGATATTATTCAGAATGTACACAATACAAAGGTATAATATAATGTAAATCATCTTCACATATTCTGTATCTTTCATGGAATACCTTTTCAACAGGTTTGCTTTTCGAAATGATCACTGCCGCCTAAAAAATCTGAAAACAATTGTATATGTGACGTGTAACATCCATCTAGGGTATATTCAACATACAATAACAGAAACATTTAAATCATTTTGTGCAACGGAAATTAAATCTCGGTTACCATGGAAAAGCTTACGTCATATCCGATAAAATGCACAGCCTGCTACACGCGTATAACTGTGATAACATAATATTAATGAGTCCATTCCTACACACAAGGGGAATCCGCATATACAAGTTGTTAAAAAAGTATCCAATATTTTAGAAGGTGCTAGTATGCAACAAAATAAGAAAATAATGTCTAATAAACATGGGTCCTACAACATATACTTTCTGAGATCTGAACACTTATTCGTAGGAAGTGCTCAATGTACGTCCATTCATGGCAGTGCATTCCTCAGCCTTTCGGCTTAAGGAATCAGGCACTCTTTGCAATTGACCTTATTGTTCTTGATAACCAAATGTCTAGAGGATTTAGGTTTTCGGAACGAGCAGGCCAAGGTGTGGGGCCTCCCCAATCAATCCAGCGGTCCTTAAGTGCCAGCGTCAGGTGTTCACGCTCATTGCGGAAAAAAATGTTCTGGTGTGCCATCATGCATGAACCACATCTGTAGCCTTTGCTGACATGGCACATATTCCAGCAAGATAGGCAATACGTTAATAAGAAAGTCCTGATAACGAGCCCCAGGTAACCTCTATGGAAGCACGTATGGCCCTTAATCTATCGCCAAGACGCCTGCCCATACGTTGATTGAGAATCGGTTCTGATGCCTAATTTTTTCAACTGCATGGGAATTTTCACCAGCCCAAACATGGTGATTACGAAAATTCACAACACCAACTCTGCTGAACACCGTTCATATCCGTAACCAAACTTTTTTCAGAATTTCTTACGACGTATTATTATTCTATGTCAGGGGTGTCAACTACGGTATGATTATCTGATATTCTATTGTATTGTAGGGCAGATAAATGCATTGTCATGAATGGGCGTCACATTGAGGACCTCCTATGAATAAGTGTGTAGATATCAAAAAGTATGGGTTTTAGGACCCATGTTTATTCGACATTTTTTTCTTGTGTTCATGCATACTATCACCTCCAAAATATTGGATACTTTTCTTTAACACTCTATATACAGTATAATATACTTGGAAGAGTTTATTATAATCCATGGGGAGAGGTTTCAATATTAAAAACACAAGTTATTCTGTTGTGCTTTTTCATGGATACGAAAAATACGTGAGCACAATAGTTACGTAGCTATACTGGGTGTTCAGTTCAAAGTGTGTCATGGCTCGCTGTATGCCGTCATGTGGCTAGTCGATGAGCCTAGAGAATTCAATCTTTCTACACTTCCGCAGAGGTGTACATATGTGCCAGAGAAGTTGCCTAGCAAGTACGGCGTTCATTCAGAAGAATACTTACCGATACATACGGTAACGCCGGTAGTGGCAGGAATGTGAACTGTTTCGAAACATGTACTGAGGTGGGTTTTTTCTTACTGTCGGGATATGGGGAGAGGGTTAAGACGATTATTTACGTATTTGTTGACATTAATTTCGACGGTGAACATGGACATGGAGCATTTGATTTGTGTTGTGGAATGTTGCCTTACGCAATCGATGATAACAAATACCCTGCGTAAGACTTGGCCGCGAAAAACACAGTTCGAAAGAGGTTATGGTAGCACACAGACCGTACAGACCGCCATCTGTTGCTACGACGTTCAAGTTATACCGTACACGTTCTCAAGTTCAGATTGAACGCCTTGATTAATAGGCAACTTCTCTGACACAAAAGCTGAAACTTGCTTCAAATCGCTGACTCATCAACAGTGACGTCATGACACACTTTGAAATGAACACCCAGTAGAAGGTTAATACAAACTGGGCATTATTCATATGATGATGACTGGCAATATAAGGCATATTTTAAAGGTATAGCTTCATGCTTTCATGAGGTGGTGTGGTCAACACCACAACAGATGTAAAGGATATTCACATTTAAAATAGGATTTACTGTTTATACAGAGAGTTCCTATGCAGACCGATCTCAGACAGCAATAGCCCGTCGACTTAATGACCGTAGTGCGGAGCATTCCTCCCGATGAAGCTAAGCGGTAAGGGGTGCAGTGGGACCCACTTGCTTACGGTAGCGTGCATGGACTTTTCCGTACGCCGGAGTACGACCGCTCGCTGCCCGCCAGCAGGATAAAAAGAGCAATGCGATTATTATACCTGATTTTCTCGTAATACAAATTAAAAATATTAATGAGAGATTAGCCGATGCTCATATCTATCGTTGCTAAGAACGTAGTTGCAAAACATTCACAGATTCCAAACAGTGAATCTTCGCTTCTGCTTCTATTTACGCTTTCACAGTAAATCTGTCACAATGAATCCCTATATTTTTCTAGTTACCCTTTTATTTCTTTCCTTCTTTGAAAGTCAACTGATTACATATGTGAGAGTGTAAGTTAATATCAATTATATTATTATACATGGTGATTCACGAGGATTTACCGTCCTTTATGGAGCTTATTTCCGAAGACATTCTGAGCTAAAAATGTCATATAAACATGGGTACTATTCTCAATATTTACAGAGTTACGTTTCGTTATTGGAACGCATTGCTGTGAACACGTGATCTTAGTCAGTGTGCAATCAGCAACCAGCAGCCAGCGCTACGGAAATCAAAGATAGCCGAATGCAGTTACGTAGAGCGACGAGTGCCGTTCACAAGCTTGCGGCCAAGTGTATCAAGCGGACGGAGGCATATTTTAGAATGTGTTGTGAACTCTCCAAGACTGTACATTAGGATGCAAAATTGAACTGCAAATAATTAAGTCGGTGGAAGAGGTGTGATTTGTAATAATTGTTGTGATAAGTGCATAAGAATAATGTAATTTTCTAGTTAAAAAATAGAAAAAAGATGTCTGTACGAAGCAACTAAGGAGTTCACAGCACATTTTTAGCTTCAAAATTCTTGCAATTAAAGAAATGATACTTCTGAATGGTTCATTCTCTATTTTTATTATTGTTTTACCTCCAAACTAAAGAAAAAACGTATTTTACAAACAACTTTAAACGAGCGTTACTCTGAAAATATTGAGAATAGGAACTATGTTTATATGAAATTTTTTGCTCAAAATGTCTTCAGAAATAAGCTCTGGAAAGGACTTTAAATCCTCGTGAATCACCCTGTATACAACTTTATGAAATAAATATTTGTGATTCACGAAACGCAAAGATCAATAATAAATGCAGTGAAACTTTCTTTTTTTTTTTATAAAATACCATTATGAATATTTATGAATCTTTCACATTAATGGTAATATGATGCAAATTTATTACTGTTGTTAACATTAATAATATGAATATGAGTATAGTGCGACCAAGTTTCAGCCGTATCGGCGAAATATTGAACTGAACGTCTATCATTGACTATTGCACAGCGCATGTAACATCAGATCTGCCAACCCACGAGAGGTGAAATGCGGGAAATGGGAATTTAGTTGGGAATATCACTTTTAATAATGGTAATGCTAATTTTGATGATATAATAAATAATAATAATATAATATTAATAATATAAATAATAATAATTAAAACAATATCATCATGTCAGTGCGGAAGAGCGGAAGTTGTGAGCTAATTACAATTCACGCATTATGCATGAAACTTGGTAGATCTATAATTTACCACAAACAGATAACAAACCTACAGCAACAAACTGCTTCCGATACGGCTCGTTCCTTTGCTGCACTATGCAGTATATTTATCTTTGTTTATTCAACGATAAATCTGAGGTGTTGTTTACATAAAGCTGTTCACATTTGCAGACCGCTATTGAAGAAAATAAATTCAAACTCAAAAATAGACCACCTCTAATTCTAACTACAGGACTAAATAAGTAAAGAATACTTAGTTGCGAAAATACGGAGCTCTGCAAATAAAGATGATAATCGTAATGATAATTTTATTATAATAGTGCTATTGTTCCTAATGATGGTGACGATGATTATCATTTTCATAACGTCAAGGTATAATATAGTTAGTCATTTTTATAAGTATTTACTTTTAAAAATCCACAAATATTTATTATACTCCATCCTAAGGTAATCAATAAAAGTAAAATAAAAGTGAAGAATACAAATTAAATTTTTAACTTGTTTACCTTGTGCCATTTCTGTAAAAAGGACAATAAAATACGAATGAAATGCACAAGATTCGATGTCGAAGAGAGACAATAATTCTCATAGCCATAATCTCCAAAAGAGCTCCTGTTCTTAAAAAAATATATTTATCAAGCTCCATAAAAAAGAATTCAGATATCACTGAAGAAAAAATTTTAAATTAAAGCAAGTTTTGATAATATTGGTGTGGATTTATTATTAATAACTGGACCAATATTTTTACGAAGGTAGAAGAGAAAACACTAATTGTATACGCTGCTGGATAACTGATGATTCTGTTGTAATTTGTGTTTGATGATAAGATGAGTCGTAATTTGTGGCCAACAGCATCAGTCTAGAAATGTTATCTATGAAAAATCCTAAGAGATAATTTTTAGAATCAAGATTTAACACTGTGCAGAAAGGTATGAACAATACCTCACTGTCACGACTAATTAAAAATTACGACCTGCAGGATATGATCTAAAATATATTCACAAGTTCTTAGGCATGCGCTCAACATGATATGAGATTTCCATATGTGCATGGTATGGTATTGCACAATATTGTTAATTCAGACTACAATGGCAATCGAGGTGGTTCGATTTCTGATTATTTCGAAGAAGTGAGTTTAAGCTTGTCGGTGACGCTAATATTCATATTCAAGAAGGAACAAGCTTTCAATGGAACACTAGGTACTTAGTCTTAAATTGACATAATGTGGAAACCAAGTAACCTAATATGTACTTGAAATTTCTAACATATTCTAATGGTTCCAGGATGATTGGTCCACTACAATTATGTCCATTTTTCATCAAATACAAAAAAAAGTCCATAATCACGTTATGTCCACAAGCGTTTTTTCCACTGAACATAACGTCCACAAGCGTTTTTTCCACTGAACATAACTTCCATAGACATTTAATCCACAAACAAATATGTCCACAAGAAATTTTGTCCATTACATTATATACAATGACTTTTATTGTCAATTAATTATAATGACCATTATACATCTTGTCTTTTCCACTTCTGTCAGGCCATTTGGCGTCATGTTGTTCAACTTGGATTAAAGGCTTCATATAATAATAGGGAAAATGACAGAGGAAGAAATGACACTCGAAAGTTAATGTCCATACCTTTCATACCACCGGATCATATTGCGAATAAATTGAATGAAGTTTCTGATGGTGTAGAGGAATTAGTAATAGATTTATCATTATGCATAGAAAGGACCTTCGTAAGAGGGATACCTGCCAGAGGTAGAAGACGAGAGGTGCCGCCTCGCTTTCCTCCGCATGTCTGGAATGTTTATAACCTGGTCTTGAATGCGACTCAAAGGACAATTATAACAATAGAAGGATGGCACTCCAAATTTCAAAAATGTATAGTAACTCACCATGCTAACATATTAAAGTTCATCGAAAACTTGCAGAAGGATCAAAATGACTATCGGTTACTAATAAATCAATTAATGGCAGGTCATATCCCAATACGTCATCCCATAAAGAAGTCCTATGTTTTAAATTCAAGACACATTGAGGAATTGGTGCGGAATTACCATGTACAGTATATAGAGAAAACGGTGACGTTGACATATCTTAGAGGCATTAGTTATCGGTTGAAACTGTATGCAAAAGAACTTCCTTACAATGAAAACAATAATGAAGCAAATTAATGGTATTTTTATAATTGAATAAGCATATGCTACAATTACAGTTATTATGTAATATTAAAATTCTAAAATAATATACATTCTAAAATAATGTACATCTGGTTGACTGTATTATTTCCATCATATTAAAAGCAGACTGATGATTTTTTTAATTGGTTATTACTTCAGATTTGTGGATCTTTTAAATTATGGACAAGCCCTCTGTGGACACAACTACAAATGGACCTGTAATGAAGTGGACTTCAAATAACTGTGCCCATAAATGAATGCACTTTAACGTAAAGGACAGAAGAATCTGGACATTTGGACTGTAGACATAAAAAAAAATGGACATTTTGTCTGTGGACATAAAGAAGTAAACATATTATCCGTGTATCATTCTAATATTACTTACAATTACGAATTGTGAAAGCTGTCATGCTGCTAAAAGTTTCGAAGTAAATCTACCCCGTAGAGTGAAGAGAAATACTGTGAAGTTGTCAGTACTCACATCATATGAAGGATGTTATTTGTCTTGAGTTGGCTGAGGTTCGGAATCTCCTCGAGGCTGGTGTGCACGATACGCCTGAATTCAAACAAAGCAGGACATTAGAGTGGCTCTACGGACGGTCTCATATATCTCTAAGGGAAGTTCAAGAGATATTATATTTGCTGCAGTATTTATAGTAATGTTTTGAAGACCAGGGAAACATTTGATTCTCTTGTAGATAAAGTATCAGAAGAAAAGTTGAATAGGAAGGGATGTCACTGACAATTAAAAGGTCCAGGGAAACAATACACTAAGACACTTTTTCATTTTTGTTTTCTGGTGTCTTCTGCTAGCTCTTAAAGTGAATTATCTTCCTCAGTGGCGGTGCGTCCTATGCGTTCAAGGTTCAGAGTACCCCAGGAAAAACAATTTAATTGTTTCAATAAATTTATTTATAATTTACAATATCAATCTTTGTTTCTTCCTCATCTTTAATAAGTTTACTTGCGCCTCTGATGTATTTTTATCGTATGAAAACCTATGAATCGCAGAGATCGAATACATGCTTACGAGGTTCAGTTTCTCCTCTGAACCTCGCCGAGCCAGCTTCTGGACTTGCGTGCGAAGCGAAAGGAAAAGGGACAATGCTGCAGGGGACACATATGAGCCGTTGAGAGCATAAGTGGTGTAAGTAAAAAATGGGATGGTTGAAATAAACGTTCTGTAAAATACTGCGCAAAGTAACAATTAATATTCAATTTATTTCAATTATTAATAGTCAGTGGAGATAGCAGAAGGACATATTAATTGCTACTTTGCGCTGTATTTTACAGAATTTTTACTTTAAACTCATTACCCAATTTTGGCTTACACCACTTCTGCTCTGAACGGCTCATATATTCATGCGCTGGTGAAAATACCAGCGCACTGCGCTGAGCGCAGCAGTCCAGTGACGTAATAGTGACACAGCCGACACCTATGACGGAAACGTAAGAAAGGTCGTTCTTGGTGTTTTAGTCTTAATATATTCATCTGTGATTGTGACCAGTGTTCGTTTCCAAAGAAAATGATCAATGTTCAATATCTTTTACAAACAAATTTTTCAGCTTTAATTTTGGAAGATAAGTGTAAAATAAAGAAGCTTGGAGGGCCGTTATCTCAACTCGATTTAAAGCAAGCATGAACAAGCCAAGGTAAAACATTTTGCAGGGCTTTTAATGTAACAATATATGAAAGAAACAGCTGTTGTGAATCTACAAATAAATGAGTCCTTCGGAGCAGAAGTGGTGTAAATCAAAATTGGGTAATGAGGTTTAAAGTAAAAATTCTGTAAAATGCAGCGCAAAGTAGCAATTAATATGTCCTTCGTGCTTTCACCGATTACTAATAGTTTAAATAAATTGAATATTAATTGCTACTTTGCGCTGTATTTTACAGAATGTTTACTTTAACCCTCATTACCCATTTTTGACATACACCACTTCCGCTCTCAACGGCTCAAATCTTGATGAATTGAAGTTATTGAGTGCTGACAACATACACGTTACGATGTTTTCGATTTTGACTCTCAGTCGCGCGCCTATAACTGTGAAACAATGACAATCAAGATTGTGTCATTATCTTAAAAAGCACTCTTATAGTAAACGTACAATAATTCTTATTTTTAACATTATTTGTGCAAACGTACCCTGGTACATGTTATTCTGTGAGTTTTCAGACAGTAGAATTCGAATTCCAAGCTAATCGCATGACTGATGTTCGATCCTTTACATCTGTCAGTCTGCATTAATAAGATCAACACACTTTGTCACTGTCACGTCATTCAAACTTCATAAAGGATACTTTATACTTCGTATACGAGTGGTTTTTGTTCAAGATAGGGATCGATGGCGGGCTTATGTAAGAGCGGCAATGAGCCTCTGGGTTCTCTAAAAGCCATTTGTAAGTAAGTAACGCTCAAAAGGAAACTAGCAATATTACATGATTTTTTTTTCCATGATTTATAATTTACTTATAAGCAAATTATATCTTAAATTGTGAACTTTATTATTTTCTCTACGTTATTTCTAATACAATAATGCATAACATTAAAGTATTGTTACTTACAAAATCTTTAGATGAGGTAGTTCCACATGGAAAACCGAGGAAGGGATAGATTTCAGCGCGGGAGCTTGATGAATGTATCTGAAAAGATAAGAAATTTACAACAGGGATTACAATCATTTACAATTTGTATTTGATTATTTAATTTTCCTAAAAGTAGCCTACTAAAATATGCGAAGCAGGGCTAATATATTTATAAATAATTGTAAAACGGTAATATGTGCGATATTTCCCTGCATATTTGTCTCAAAAGATAGAAGATCTCTTCATGTGACTCCAAGAACCTGTTAATAGCTAATTCTCCTGAATAATAATAATAATAATAATAATAATAATTATTATTATTATTATTATTATTATTATTTATATTAGCTGGCAGAGTTAAGGCCTTCTCTTCCTCAGAACCAGCAAAAAGGATACAAACATATGTATGAAGTTACAAGCTACAAAGAATTCAACAATTTGATTTAGATAAGTTACATGTATACAAGAGTTATTTATGAATTAAACAGCAAACTACTATGAACTATTAATTAGACAATGAAATACAAACTGTGTAGCAGAATTAAGCTAAAATACATAGAATTTTATTATATTTTAAGTAATGTTAGATAATAGAAAGAGATTATTATGAGACAATTTTGAAAATACAGCGCTATCAGGATGATGTCTAAAGGAAGAAGTAACAATGTAGTCAGTGATAGTTTAAGTCAGTATGATTGGAGTGAATTGCTAAGAACGTTATCCTTTATGCTGTCTTTAAAAATGTTAATTGTCTTGCAGCCCTTTGTGACAAGGAATTCCATTGTCGCGAGGTGCATACTGTAAAAGATGATGAATAACAAAATGTTCTACGAAGAGGTATACTTAATGTGAATAATGAGTGGCTCGTGTCGGAAGCATTTCCTTTTAATATCACTTCCTTTTTTATTTTATTTTTTTTTTTTGGTCATACAGAATGGTTGACTATTCGCTGAACCTTTGGTAACATCAGTAACACACACACACAGACACACAGACACATATTCAGTGAATGCAATGTGTGTCATACTGTATCTGTTGAGTATTCCCAATAACAAAACAACCATTTGTACCAGTCTCGTCATGCGATCGTTGTTACAGCATCTTCTTTAGTACCAATTCAACGAACTGCTTGTGGCTAAATCTGTATATAAATACTTATTTGAAGATTCCTTCGTTAAATGAGACCACGGCTTAATTTGCGACGATTGTCCAAGTTGGAAAAGTGGCTTGGGTGGTATTTGTGAATCCAACACTGACTGGTAAGCCATCCTACCTCAGTTACGGACAGAGTCAGGTCCCATACGCAGACGAACAGCCTGCTAAGTCCCAGAGTCCAACCCCAAGTTCTTTCTATATCAGTATTGGAAACCCGTACTACCACGAAGGTTTCATCCCAGCATATTTTTACTATTGTAGATTATAAGTGAAATGTGGGGGAGGTGGAAAATATTTGTGGAATAATAGAGGGAAACGAGAGGACCCCGAGAAAACCATATATAAAATCTGCTTTGTCAATAATATATTCCGTCAAGACCTACCCAGGATCGGACACTGGCCGTCTGGATGCAAAACCAGCAATAGGCATCCAACAAGGAAAACTCAGTGCGCAGAAACCAGTGGGCGTGACTGTCTCGCGCAGATGGCGTATGCTCCTGTTCACAGCATGCTCTCAAGCCTACTGCAGAGGTGTAAGAAGGGTATAGCTTGCGCGGCGCGAGGAGTTCGAGCTGAGTTTTGCTTGTAGGATACCTATAGTACTTGAGGTACAGACGCGGCTAAGTGAGACCATGACAAAGCAGGGTAGTTTATTAATATTTATCAGAATGTCTTATATTAAATTGTTGTATTAAGACTGTGTTTTTGTTCTGTTAATCATTGTAGTGTCGGTATATTAATCTCTAAGGCGCAATTCACACAGAGAAGACGTAGACAGGACGTGGCTCGAACGTCGGGCGAAGACATGACGCGGACATGACGTGAGCAAAGCATACTGAAGAGTCAAAAACCCTCGCGACACTTTTGCGTCGCACAGCTTTCGAAGGTCTTCTTCAGTCAATGAGGATGCCCTAGCTCTCATACAACTCGCTAATATTAAAAACAGATAAGATTTTGTGTGCACCCTTAGTGGTTGAAAAAAGGAAGAATGTAGGCCTATGGCATATCTTATCTATTTTTTTAATTTATTTTATTTATTTGTGTATGCATGTTTATTTACTTATGTATGCATGCATGCATGTATGTATGTATGTACGTATTTATTTATTTATGGTCTTATGCATATATTTATTTATTTATTTTAATTAATTAATTAATTAGTTTATTTATTTATTTATTCCGGTAGAGCAGCAGTGACCAAACTGGGTATCGTGATTACATCGTGTTATCAAAGACATTCCTGTACATTGCTCTCTGTCTCGCTCACGTATTGAAGGTAAGCAGTGTCGGTACCATGTCACTCTATAAACCCTCTGTCTCTAGCAGGAACAGAAGATTTCGTACAGAATGGGAAGAGGAATATAATATGTTGCTTTGCTCAACTGTTCAATGAGTAGTAGTATATAGAAGTGACATTACAGGGCATTATGCTGAATACATAGGCATAACAGGTAGGCTATTATTATTATTATTATTATTATTATTATTATTATTATTATTATTATTATTATTAGGGCCTACTACTATTTATCAGCAAGTGTCACCATAATTCTTATATACGTGCCTCAATATATAGGACTACATCTTCCCTTGAAGAATAAAATAATTACTAGACTACGCTATATCTTTATTTTAATTTGTTTTATCTTTTGATGACTATTGTCAGTTATTTATTATATTCGCGACGCTGTTATTCCCGGCGTGACTCCTCCTCTTTGCTTACACCTTAGGAAGTGAAGGCTCTATAAAGTCTAGGTAGGTAGTATCGTTCGCCATTTTTGTTTGTTTTTTTTTCCGAGCTACCAGACGAGGAATCTATTTGCCACACCGTTAAACATTATCATGTCATAGCTTCTATGATAATAAATTAAACGCACTGTAACTGAGCGACAAATAACATCCACGTGTTCTTTCTGCAAACGCCAACGAAAGAGCCATTATATTAAGTATTGATCGAGCCTTAGGAAGTGCATAACGTCATCAGGAACGAATCATAAGACGCACACGTCTAAATGTACCCGGCCTGCAACGTGATTGGTTGCCGGAAATAAGAGCGACGGGACTATAGCTATTGATTTAATAATAATATACCTAATAATAATAATGGTAATACTAATAACAATACTGATAGCATTACCAGTAGCAGCAATAATAATAATAATAATAATAATAATAATAATAATAATAATAATAATAATATAATATAGAAAAACTGATTGAATATTAGCCTACGTGCAAGTGTAGTAACGAAACGAGCTATTAACTCCAAGAACTGAAGTCAGCCATAATTCATCGTCATGAAGAGAAAGATGACAAATAAAATGTAAGGAAGCCAGCTATCTAGTGGCGAACGAAATAACTCGTTCTCTTAAGCCTTTCATGAGTTTTTTAAAAGCGCATTGATCAAGGTGGCTGAAATAATTTGTCCAATGAAAGTTGTTAATTTTGAAAAACTGAGCTTTCTCGACTAAACATCCAGAAGAGAATTCAGGAGATTTCTGATTGTGTTCATAATGAATATTAAAAAAAAAGCAAGGAAGTATATATATATTATTGACTCTTGATGACAGTAGTGACTTTACTGATACAGCAAAGCTTGCAATTTTTATTAGCGTGTTGATGAAGGACTCAATGTTAGTGCATGAACCACCACTGGTTGTAGTTTTCATGCCAAGTACCTCTCCCCCGTCTCTTTACTTCATAGACTGTCTCTCGCGTGTAATCACTGCCGTTCGAGTTTTGATCACCACCATGAGGCCTTCTCTTCGACATTACCAGAAGTGAAATATACATTAAAACAATAAAAAATAGTAATATTTAAATATAAAATCGTTATCATGCACAATAAGGAGCTTACATACTGTATAATGAAATACTGACTAAACATGATACATAATTAATTACAATTTATATCCTATTTCCACTTTGTAATGGGCCTAAATGACAATTTATACAAAGACATAGAATAACCTATTAAATTCGGCTAACACAACTCAATTCCGTGAAGTATGTAATTTTAATACTTAATTTAAATTAATTAGGTCTAACTGTTCGCCAATCCCTGACATGATGAGGTAAGGAGTTCCATAGGCGACAAACTGACACGGTGAAAGAGGATGCATAGAAAGAGATACGGTGATGAGGAATAAATAGGTAGTAAAGTCTGATGTTGATTCCGCAATGTTGTAAGTTATTCAAAGCGAGCTCTCAGATATTTTGTAGTAGAAGTTGTGATGAAAGAATTGAACATAGGCCTATATCCCGACCGTTTCCAGAATTTTTATATAATGTCCCACCAATGTTTCTATACCATATTACACCATCTCTTCACAAAATTTAATTTCAAATTCAAAATCGTCGCGAATTTTCTTTTACAGTCAGACGCTACGTGTCACTTTGAAGGGCCCCTCGTGACTCGAAAGAGGCGAAGGCTTGGCTTCGGAGTGGCGTTTCCCCATCCCGTCCTCTCTGTGTGCATCGATACATTTGTTTACATGGGAGAGACTCGAAAACCATCATGCCTCCGCCCGATGTCCGAGCCACGTCTTCTCTGTGTGAATTGCGCCTAAGAGTTGCATTCGTTACTTCGTTGTTTTGTTTCAGTCTAGTTAACATGTGTATCTTTCTTTTATGACTGTGTTCTGCTATATGTACTTCGTTTTTATTATATTGCATTATTTTAGAGTTGTATTAATTTTATTGGTTGCACATTTCTGTCACAGTTGTGCAGTGTATAAAAGTCACAATTTTATTATTTTTATTATCGTTATCGTAATTGTTATGAGTTGTGAGAACGCATTGATCTATTTTGTGCTATGTCTCATAGCAATGTTTAAATGTATCTGTATTGTGTTACTCTTGTTTTGTGATTGTGTTTCGTTTATACTCTATCACTGTATTGTGTTTGCGTTTTGTTATTGTTTAGTTCTTTGGTTGAGAATTTTTTTTTTAGTATTCATTTGCTCTGTGCCTGGCTTTAGTTTCTCTATACCATACTATGTTATAGTTCGCGCAAGGAACGATTATCGAAAAACAGTGATGGCGTTACTTTCTGTTTTGACGTGTGTTTGTAGGCACGCCGAGAGAGCAAGATGTGCGAGCCGATGGAAGTACTGCCTCGTCCAAGAAGATAAAGAGATGGGGACATGGCCTGTGGAAATGAAGAGCGTAGCAAGAGAAAAATTCGAAGCGAATTAAATGCGCAACATTATGTTTACGAATAAAATAATGATACTCTGCGAGAGGACCGCTCCATCACTATATAATAAAATAAACGCACTTGGAACAAGACATGTATTCACATGCAGTGGAACTGAAACTGAAACCGTAATGTAACTATGACAACTGATTCTATCGATGTCGTTTCAGTCTCTTCCGACTGTACTCTTCAATATCATTCTAGTTATCTTTTGACCTTTCCTGTAGACCGCACTTCCTTATCGAATTGTTTCGTTCGCATTCCTGTCGTCCGGTAATTCCTGCTTGCGAGACCTGTATCGATGTACAGACACTGGATCCAATCTGTACGCTTAGCGTATGTCGTAGCAAAGTCACTCCTCCGTGCTCGCATAGCAGGATTACTTGAACTGAAAACGTTGGTCGTGAGTAGCTTAATGTTGGTTCGTCTCGGTGGAAAGCAATGTTTGTTTTCAGAACATTACCAGCTTGCAGCTCTCCTGCTTACCTCCACCCAAGCATTGTAACTGTCGTACAGTACAACGTTCGCCAAGCACAGAGACTGGATCCGATGATATCGTGGTTATCACGCCTGCCTTATTTTCATCAATCCATAGTTCGAACCCAAAACTGATACAATATTACAAAAACTGTGTGAATTTACACACACGAAAGAGGTGCAGGAACGACTAAGTATTTTGTTCATCTCCGTATTGATAAATATATAAGTGGTGTCAAGGTTACTGATAGCGCCGCATATTGAAATTTTACCCAAGAAAAGACATAATGCGCAAAGTGTAGGCCTACAGGATGGGCACAAAGTCCTGTCACTCCCTACAAATACCTCAAATATAGCCTACACACTATTTATGTAATTCTGGTCATAATGCATACATACATTCACTTTACACTAACTGTGTGTCCTAAGTGTCTAAAGGGTCAGCATGTCCCCATCATTCTCCTCACACAAAATAATGCGTCGTCAGGTTCATCTGACATTTGCCTCAGTATTGCAGGTGTAATGTTGGAAAGCGTGTCGCACGGCGTCCTTCAATTCATTAATGGTGCCGTACCGTTCGTTCTTGTGCAACAATGCTCTTGATGAAACTCCACAGCGCATTGTCACAGGTTTTTGAAGTCAGGGCTGCGAGGTGGTCAGTCAAGAGGAACTGGTAAGATGTGTGACCCACGACCAAATCAGAGTTGTGAAAACCTATGACGTGTCTTTTCGATATGAGAAGAAGTCATTGTTCTGTATTACTTAATACGTAAACGCAACAATTTATATTACGGGAAAAAATAACCACTATTACATTGAAAGTATTACATAGGTGTGGGAAACCACATAAAACTTCTTGGGAACACCCGAGAAGAAAACGGTGTTATGAATGTATTTTTAGTTGGTTATTTAATGATGCTGTATCAAGTACTAGGTTATTTTTTTAGAATCGATAAGATTGGTAATAGAAAGATGACATCTGACGAGATGAGACCGACGACTCGCCATAGATTACCTGACAGTTACCTTACTATTGGGAGAAACTTCGGAAGAAACCCAACCAGGTAATCAGCCTGAGCGTGAATCAAACCCACGTCTGAGCGCAACTCCGGATCAGTGGTGGTATGTTGTGTTTATTTAATTATTGTTTTGTAGCTTAATTTGTTGTGTTTACGTTTCTTTATTGAGCTGTTGTGCATTGTGGAGTTTTGTGTTTACGTTTGTTTGTTTTTGAGTCCTTTGGATAGAGGCGTGTGTATTTGCATTTCTTTATTATTCAGCTCCTTTAGCCTATATCGTGGAGTATTGTGTTTGAGTTTCTTTGCAGTTGAGTTCCTTTGTTTCGTGGAGTGCTGCGTTTACCGTTCTGCATTGTTGAGCTGCTTTATGTCATGGAGTTGTATTTACCTTTCTGTATTGTACAGCTCTTTATATCGTGGAGTGTTTTATCTACCTTTCTGTATTGTTGAATGCCTTATATCATTGGGTATTGTTTTTGGGTTTCTTGTTTGTTGAGTTGCTTTGTACAGTACGATTATTTAGTCCTGACAGTCGCCGGTAATATGCGCCTGGGTCAGGCGAGTCCAATTAGATACGCCAAGGGGTGTATGGGTTAGTCACTCGCTTGACTTCGGAGTGATCGGATGTCATGTGTGCCGTAGAGCGGTATGTTTCAAATACAGTTAAGCTGCACTGCATTTCTTTACTGATCGCTCGCCCTTATCTCTATACCGGGGCTCTCCCTACTACTCCTATTACTTCCCCTCTTTCGCGTCGCCGAGCTGTCAGGACTAAATAATCGATCTATACAGTGTTATGTGGTGCTAACGCTTGTTTGCTATGGAGTTGCTTTGTATCGTGGTGTGTTGTGTTTACGTTGCGGTATTTTTTTTTTTTCATTGAATCAGTGTTCTATCATCTGTTGATTTGCATTTCATCAATGTGAGTTCTCTTTGTTATAAGTTTCGTTATTGTAGATTTAAATTGTGTCATGGTGTATTATAATTATTTGAATATTTTTGTGACTTAGTCGCTTTAAATAATATCTTACTGTTGTATTTCTGCAATACTGTATACTCGTATTTTGAAATGTTCTTTCTTTCTTACAAGTGTAATGTGCTGTCTTGTGTCCAAAAAGAAATATTTGTGCCCTGGGTTGGTTATAATTTATTGAATTATACTTTGTTTAAATAATATTGTACAGACCGATTATTTAATCCTGACAGCTCAGCGACGCGAAAGAGTGAAAATAATAGGAGTAGTGGGGAGAGTTCCGGAATAGAGCGGCTGATAAAGGAATGCAGTACAGCTTAGCTGTACTGGAAACACAACGCTATTCCGCATGCGTGGCATCCGATCGCTCTGACTGCAGGCGACAGACTAACCTGAACATCCCTTGGCGTAACTTAATGGACTCGCCTGACCAAGGCACACATTGCCGGCGACTGTCAGGATTAAATAATCGCATTGTACATTATGTCATGCTTATATAAATACAATTTGAGCCACATCAATGAGGCGAAATATATTTTAATGGAACTTTACAAAAGTGAACTTATTTACTGAAAAATTAAATTAATATCACAGATTAATAACTTCAATATTATTGTAATAAATTACTTTCTTATTATGACTGAAGCTAAAATAAAATAAAATAAAATAAAGAAGTTACACTCCATATGAGTTGAGTAACTTTATGTAGTTATTGAATATGTTTGGAAATAAAATATGTTGTTCATGTATTGAAGTGTATTTTTATAAAGTTTATTCATAATCTATTTCTTAGAGCTACATATATATTCATACAATGCAATAATTTACTCAAAATTTTTATACATACATAAGATACAACTTTTAATATTGCAATATGTAAAATTCTTAAATTTTATAGCTTCTCCTTTAAAAGAGTAACTACTTTGCAGCTCATACAACATTCATCAGGATGCACTACGTCCGGGATGAATTTATCCTGTCCTTACAGATTCCAGCGAGGGAAATACCATATTACATTGTGGCTTCAACTGCCTACCAAATCATCAATAATGACCAACACAGATTAAAGCTAGAACTCAGAGCAGTATGTGAAAAGACAAACTTTCTACTGTTCCTGATTGGCTAAGATGACATTCAGTTGCCAAGTTCAGAATATTAACAAGTCATGAATGGCCAAGCACCTTCATCACGTGGCTATTTACAACAGAACTACGTCATGTATGCAGAACACCTGATGCTCAGCTTTGACAAAGTCAGAACCTTGGGAAAGATACTGGTAGGCCAGAGATCAGCTGATATTCAGAAACGATATTGTGTCCTTGTTCATTACATTCTTTCATTATACAGGGACATCATTTTATTTTTACTTGCATTTTTATTGTACCTGCATTTCTGAATGTACTTCACTCCCACCCCTTCCCTAATGTCCTTGCTCCCGTCAGACACACAAACTTACGGCCGCTGTTGCATTCGAAGTCTTCAAGCAGTGAAGTAGCCTAAACACTGCAGTGTATAGTGTGTTTCAGAAATATGTTTGCGTTTTCTATAGAAGAAAGAACCTATATTAATAATATCGTACTAAAAAATTATATTGAAAAAACGATAAATTAAATTTCAGAGAATATGCTTCAAAATGTTTTTAATAATATGCGTAAAGAATTGAAGCCTGCATTGTAATGAACGGCAACCATTTTCAGCAACTTGTTTAAAAATTCAGATTAGCTTATTTTGAATTGAGGTGGCTACAAACAAAGGAATGCTAGTGACATTTGTAATAACATGAGTTAAGTGCATCCAGTGTAAGCTAAAGTATCTAAAATTTTAGTGGCAAAGGGGTATTTTAATCGCATCACACATTAAAATTTAAATAAAAATTTCATCGATTTTACGAAAGCTTAAATATTTAAACCCCATTTTCTCAAAAGTAACTTAAGTGCACTTACAGCCCTTTACTTATAACCCCTCAATTTAAATGCACTCTCTATATTGTTATGTTAACACCAATAATTAATATGCTAAGTAAAGTAGACATTACATAACGAACATAGCCGCCTGAAAAGTTGAGTTTTTGAAAAAAAAAAATTGTTACTACTCTACTGTATTTTGATAAAATTCCGTAAAAGTGATGATCAAACTGAAAATCGTAATATCGCATTTCCCTACAACATAAATGGATACACTACTTTTCTCTCCTCCTATACCTAGTAAAATGATTTGTTTACATATTGCACTAGTAACATCAAACTCCTGTAATGGAAGGGGGCAACAGTGTTTCCGAGTATAGCCAGGTTAATGTTAAAAATGTTGGTAAAAATAAAGTGATGTCCCTGTACACATTTATTACACAAACGAGAATGTAGTTTTCTAACTTGTTTTTCGCCAATATTTGTAATCAAGTGTCAATCAGTATTAAATAATAATTAAACATTGGAACATCTTCCAATATACTCCCTTTGTTTTCTGATAATACTAAATAAATTTAGTGAATTACAACTTTAGCCAAGTTCTCCAACATTCAAAAGAAAGACTATCACGTGTTTTTAAATACTAGGATAATCATCAGTATAATCATCTCTAAATGAAGCAATGCAATTTATTTTTTGTACAATTATTAACTAAATAAACATTTTAATTGTTATTAATAATGATAATGAATTCTTTGTTTTTTTTTTCAAGTTACAGTTTGTTGCCAGTATAATGGAAGGTAAGGTAACTACAATCAATTCATTAATATAGTAATCAAATAATTAATAATAAAGTTCATGATATAATTTAAAAGTCAGTCATAATCTATCTCTGGACACAGACAAATTAAAAAAATGCTCTCATACAGTTGCAAATTGTACACAGAGGCATGACATGTTTTTAACCAGTTGTAAAAGATTCATATTACTTCGCACTAAATGTATTTCAGGGTATTTTGTTTACATAGCGGCACCAACTGTGACCAGATATGGGAAGGCTGTAACGACTTCTCTTGGTCGCCTGTCACCTGTTATCCCCTCATTTAACGTATTTCAAACTTGTCACATTCCCCGGATTCATGTCACTTAGCTATCCTCTCAAATAACCCACTCTAACCTTGTCACAGTCCTTGATCTCCTGTCACTTAACTATTCCTTCATCTAAACTACTTTAAAGATGTCACATTTTTCATATCACTGAACTATCCTCTCATCTAACTATGTCACATTCCCTGACTTCATGTCACTTAGCTATCTCCACATGTAACACATTCTAACAATGTCACATTCCTCGAAGTCATGTCACTTACCTATATCTTCATCTAACACATTCCTCGGCTCATGTCACTTAGCTTTCTCCTCATCTAACACACTCTAACTTTATCATATTCCTCGGCCTCATGTCACTCAGTTATCACTTAATCTAACTCTCTCTTTAACCTTGTCATATTCCTCAGCCTCAATTACTTAGATATACCTTAATCTAACCCACTATAAACTTGTCACAGTTCTCGGCATCATGTTACTTAACCATCCTCTAATCTGTGATCCTCTAATATTTTCACAGTCCTCGGCCTCATGTCACTTATCAATCTCTTCATCTAACCCAATCCAGACTTGTTACAGTTTACGGTCTCCTGTCACTTATCTATCCCTTCATCTAACCCATTCTGAACTTGTCACATTCCTCGGCCTCATATCACTTACCTATCCGCTCATGTAACTTAACTAATCTTGTCACAGTCCCTCGATCTCCATTCACTTATCAATCTCTTCTCCTAACCTTGTCACATTCCACAGCCTCAAGTCACTTAGCTATCGTCTCATCTATCCTAACTTGTAACTCGGAATATTTACTGAAACACACGGCAGTGGAAGGTAAAACAGTGCAACATGATCCCTGCAATTACATGCTACCACTAATATGTTGAAAATATGGTAAACCCACAGTACTATTGAAGTGAATAATAACGTATTTGAGTAGGTATAATATAACATTACTTACATGTTATTTGTGCACTATATTCGTGTAGAATATTAGAAAGAAATGACTAACAAGAGTGCTAAACTTGCCATATTTGACACACATAAATGACGTAAAACGATAAAGTTGAGAAAAACTTCGTCGCACTCAAGTCTAGAAACTTACTAATATTAAATATTTACACACGATCGTGTTTTTCGTTTACAAAGGACACTATTACTTCTCTTATAAGAGAAATACTTAGCTGACATTAATCGATATGACTACGGAATAAAGTGTATGCACAACAGTGGTGTTTTAAATATAATAATAAATACAATTTTTAAAATTATTATGTTGATAATATTTTTGGTTTTGCGTAGTACTGTGTGAAATGAAGGAAGGCGAGTTTAAACCGTTAGTCATCGCATTTTTTATTTCGATTTATTGGTTATGTTAAATTAAGGCCATGAAGTTTGATTGCATGATACTACACAAAGTTTCTTTGAACTCAAATTAAAGACCGGAATATAAAACTAATGAGATTCAGATAGAAACCGTTGTTGAATCATAAATATTTTAGTAGTGCTTTTCTGAGTACATTGTCGTCCAAATGTATCTGACCTGTAATTTTCTGATCGTGTAGGTGAACTTTTTAACCAGGGGATAAGACAGCAGCGAAGATTAAAAAAAAATCTACGTATTTTAAATAATTCCTCTATTCCTCAATAGGTGGCACTATTACTGAGACGATTAAAAAGGTGTTGGAGAAAGTGATTATGCAGATTAAGTATAAATTATTTCCATAATTGTCAGTATCAGCGGCTTCCGCTAAACCTAGAGCCTTTTACAATAATTAGAGGGTGATGAAATTTTGAATTTTACAATGCGGGTATATTTATGTACTATTGGCGATATTGACTGTTATCTTCGCCATCTATTCAAAGAAGTAATAACTAAAGAAGTCACACTTACACGAAGAAACTATCGATCACTATCGATTAGTATGAGTCAAGTATCTTTGAATGTCAGTACACTGACGTTCAAAGATATCCGACCTACGATTTTATGATCGTGTAAGCGAACTTTCCAACCACGAGATAAGTCAGAACCAAAGATATAAAAATTGATAAACTTCGAAAGAGTTCCGCTAGTTCTCAATAGATGACACTATTATTGGGGCTATTAAAAAGTGCCAGGAAAAATGATCATGTAGATTAAACATAAATAAATTCTCATAATTGACAATATCAGCGGTTTCCAGCTAAACCCAGTGTTATGTTACAATCAGTAGAGTGGTATGAAAAATCGAATTCTATAATATCGGTATATTTGTATACGAGTGGCAACACTGCCTGTTATCTTCGCCATCTATTCATAGAAGTAATAACCAAAAGAATCCACACTTACACCCTAGATCATATATGTAACAGATAACTCCTCGCTACGTTAAAATCGGCAGCACTTTGAAGAGAACAACCGCCAGGATCGCCACCTGTCCGCCGTAAACGAACACGAGATGGCAGCACAGTCGCTAATGAAATTCAAATAGATATTATGACGTGACTCCTTATGTAACAACTAGATGGCAGCGTAGTAAACCTGACAAAAGTTGTTAACCTCAAAGCCTATAACCCCGACATATCTGTTACATATATGATCTAGGCTTACACCAACAAATTATCGATCAACGTCGATTAGTAGGATCAGATAGTTTTGAACGCCAGTGTACCAATATTTCTTAATTGAATGGGAATTCAAAATCTTGCGTATATTAAGGATGAGGTATCTTACAGGTGAATCATTACAACAGATAGAATTTAATGTATTTTTCTTACTGTACAATCTTGTCCCGCGCCGTAGTTACGAGGTCAAAGGCGTCATGCCTTAAACTATTGGGACAGAATGAGAGTTATTCGATTCCTTATGAGGGAAGAAGTTTATAAAGGAATTTCGGGCAGTTTATAGAACCGGTGTTCACCTAGCACTACGATTATTTTGAGCAGTTACAGAGGTCAGCTCGGCCTTGGCCTTTCATGGTCTGTAGTTATTATTATTATTACTATTATTATTATTATTATTATTATTACTGTAATCATCATTATCGGTACTATTAAAACTGGAACTGGAATCCGGTATGCCTCAGTGGATAGAGTCAGCACGTAGAGCTGAAAACACGGGTTCCAATCCCGATGCCGGAGAGAATATCTCTCCGCTCTATCCATCCTTCATCACATGGTAATGCAGAATTCCTGCAGGGAAATATTATACGTACTCCAGTACATCAGAATATGATATGCTTAAATAATCACTTAGTGATTTAAGACGGCGCTCATTCTGTCGGATCCCGGCCACTTAGTCACTCGTAATGAGTGCACCTGTGCACATAGTGTGTTGGACATTGTGCCACGGTCACACATCTGTGACACAGTGCATGAGGGTTGGCCACTAAAGGGAAACTAAAAGGTGGAACTTAAACTGAGAGGACTCAATCCGGCATCGGAACTGTAATCCGGTGTGGCTTATTGGATAAGTTTATCCGATAAAGCGTTAGCACATAGAGCTGAAAACCGGGTTCGAATCCCAGTTCCGGAGAGAATTTTTCTCCGCTTCACCCATCCTTCATTCATTGTAGGACGATGTTATGCTAACTTAGTGAATAAATTTTCACTTAGCATTTGATAAGTTATCTAAGACGGCAAATACATAATACTGATTTAATTCCTGTATCTTAGCTTATCGGAATCCATATAACATGCCTTTAAAATTATTTAATTATGCTTTTACCTGCGGAGGTTATTTAGCGTCGAAATTCAAAGTGAGCAAAAAACTGCACACAAACTCTCCCTGAAATTCTGTACAAGGGTCAGGGTTCTTTGTGCCATAAATCTGCAACACGGAACTCAAAGTGTTACTTCTATCCCGTAAGGAGACATTCATACGATTTGATCGTCCTTTAAAATCGATTGGCCTCTGAGGGTCTGAATCAGCGGACCTCGAATTTAACGGCTAGTATGGTAACCATTCGACCACCAAATATTACGAAGGCCTAGAGGAGTAAATGCTTTGGGGCCATATTCGTAGACATTCTTAGCGCGGGCTTCCGGTGGATGATCAGCCAACTAACGTTTTTCGTATTCATAAACCAGTGTTAGCGATATGATAAGATATGAATCCTGTACAAGTAATCACTCGATAGCCGGGGCTAGTTTTATCACGCTCCTAGCGCGGGCTAGCGACATGTCTATGCATAGTACCCTTGGTGTTTTTGTGTAGCCATTATAATTATCAATGAATATGTACAAGGGAAGGTTATTTGGTGACCTGCATGTCAGTAGGAACTGAACATAAAGAGAATGTTGATTACAACACGCAGGGGCGCCACGATGGATTGTCGAAACAGGTGGCCCCTAGCATGTCGGCAGCAGGCACTACACGGCTACATGTCCTGCAGATGACGCTGCGAGGCACGGCTGGTTAGCACGATCAGCTATTAGTTCTGATAATCCTCAATTTGTGACAGTTTAAGTATGATTTCCAACAATTATTCTCAACCTCACCAGCATTTTAGACAGTTCCATATTAATCCTTATCTATACTAATAATAAATCTGTAGCCGAAATTTTTCTGGTAATTTTCGATTTTCTAAAAATAATTGGTGTTAACATGTATAATTAACCATCCTGAAACCGGAAATCGCTTTTTTTTTAATTTTTGTTTGTATGTCTGTCTGTCTGTCTGTCTGTATGTATGTATGTTTGTTACCTTTTCACGCGATAATGGCTGAACCGATTTCAATGAAAATTGGAATATAAATTAAGTTCGTTGCAACTTAGATTTAGGCTATATGGCATTCAAAATGCGTTATTTAAAAGGGGGGTTATAAGGGGGCCTGAATTAAATATATCGAAATATCTCGCTTATTATTGATTTTTGTGAAAAATGTTACATAACAAAAGTTTCTTTAACACTCATTTCCAATAAGTTTTATTCTTTGAAAACGTTTGATAGGACTGATATTTAATGAGATAAATGAGTTTTAAAATTAAAATAACTGCCATCTAATGCGGTGTATTGAAATAAAAAACAAATGACTTCTTCTATAAGGGGCCTTGGACACAACAATCGAAAGCTATGAAACATAGCCTACAGACAATGTTTCTGTGTTTGTATGAAGTAATATAAGAAGCTAAATTAACAGATTTGTATAATTAATTATTATTTCATCATTGGAAAGTGTAGTTTCTCTGGATGGACATAATGCTATAATGTTATTACAGTAACTTGTGAGTGAATTGAGGACAGGTAAGATTAAAATAGCTTCTTATGCACAGAAAACTTGATAGGTTATTCTGTATATTCATTTCCTGTATTTCTTAAAATAATGTTTATGAACATATTCATTTTTATCTCAGAGAATTAACGAACAACGAGAGTGTATAGATTTAGTATGCAGTAATAGTACGTTAGCTTAGCAATCCATTATTTTATAATTCAAATTTTAACTATGCTCAATTAAATCGTGTTAAAATACATAAAATATATATGCAATAAATGCAATGCAAAAAAATTGGGTAATGAGCCAAGCAGATTATGTTGCGCTGTTGTAAAAGCTGTTCCTCCTGAGATTCAAGAGCTCCCACAACAAATTAAAACTTTCTAATTCGAGTACATCCGTTATCAACACACTTTTTGCATAATATAATATAATATAATATAATATAATATAATATAATATAATATAATATAATATAATATAATATAATATAATATAATATAATATAATATAATGTAATATAATATAATATAATAATAAATCTGTAGCCAAAATTTTTCTGTTAATTTTCGCTTTTCCAAAAATAATTGGTAATAACAATTAATAACATGTTAAAGGAATTGTCATTGCACCAAATGAGTGGTCTCTGGATCAATATGATCGCATTTTAATATTTTAAATACAATTTAAATTAAGTAACATATTAAACGATTTATCCTTCTATCAAACACGAATGTTCCCTGGATCAAACGTCCTATTTTAATTATGTAATTACTTTATATTTATTTCTAACGGGTGCAGCGGAGCGCACGGGTACGGCTAGTTATACAATAATTGTATTGCCTTGATTTTATAATACGCAATAATCGTATACAAAACAAGGAATGTGCTTGCTTAGGTGTGTCAAATTCTCTTGCGCTGCCTGTACTTGAAACACGTCGATTACATTCTTCCGGGGCGTCGTATGTTCATCTCAGACTTAATACAAATATACCGATGTCACGGCCCTAATTATAAGAGACCAGATGATAAAAAAGAAATAAAAAAGGACTGGCTATACAAGAGCATCACTGAAACCTTCAATGAGAGTAGGAGGGGGTGAGGGAAACCATGCGAAGGAAAGGTTTGGAAGAACACGACTGGGAATACATCGCCGTAATAGTTTGGATGTGAGAGACGGCAATTGCTGTAGAAAATTCGATTATATAGGGTGTTTCATAATTATAAGTACAAATTGCAGGGGTGACTAGGAGACAATGAAACAATACAAAAAGTCCTAATAAAAGTCATAAATGAACCGTTTCCGAGATATGTCATCAATTGAAATCATCTCGTACACTTACAACCTCATTTCCTTCCAATTTTTGCAACATTACCTAAGCGACCTTTTGAATGATGTGCCACTCCCAGAAAAGCATCATCTGTGGTACATGCATGAGTGAACTCCGGTTCACTATCATTTCAACGTTCGAGAGCTCTTACACACAGATTTTTACAACAGCTGTATCGGCCATAGTTTACCAACACCCTGACCTCCCAGAACTCCCGACTTCAGTCCTCTGGTCTTTTGGGGATAATTGAAATGTTTTAAGTATTCTAGCACTATTGATAATGTTAACGAACTCGGGAGTACATTGTTAATGGTTGTCAATGATTAGAGACACGCCAGTGATATTAGAATGTGTAAGATTATCGATGAAGAAACGTTCTGATGCATGCCTAATCATAAGGGAAAGGGATTTGGAGTATTATAAAGAATGGTGAAAAGTAGTATAGATATTCGTAGCTCAGCGACTGTCAAGCGAGCTGCATGGACGAGTACAGTCCACTTCATACAAACTTACACGCAATGTGCTGTAAACGTATTTCAGAATAAACAAATTGAATATGTAATGACATATAGTGACCTGCATACATAATCTGCATTTCTTTTTTTAACTACATGTGCTTTTTCTTGGCAACGCACAAGACACCAATAAACAACATTACAAATATACATAGTTAAATATCAACCTCTGCATCTTCGCGTGTTGGTCGACATATTGATGGTTGATAGACAGTTGTCTTCTGTATGGAACTAGCCTCTGAATATGTGTGTTTTTCTGTCAGGAAATATGATAATATGTATACAACGTATACTACAATATTTACAATATATGCATTATATATTGCAATATTTACAATATAGCCTAATACAGTATCATTAAATGTTGAACAAAATGTAGAACCAAACGAAATGGCATTTTCAATTAATGCTATGTTTTGTTCATGAAACAATTATTCCTGCTATGCCTTGTTATAATAAATTGTAAATATTATTTTCAAATTTTCAAAATACAACTTTGCTCTGTTGCAAGGAAGGACATTTTTTAACATCTGCAGAGACAATTGGAGAGTACTTGAAACAAGATACGTCAATTAAATTAGCATGTTGAATGACGTCATTGGGACACGTTTTTGTTAGTACATCTGAAATCCGACTAAGAATACCGTACTCATCATTTTTAATTAAAGCTCTGTTCATTTTTTCACCAACACGTTTTCCTACTTCACCTTCGACTGCACTCAGTTTATTTACAATAGTCCTCATAATATTTATTTGCTCAACTAGTTCTACTCCTGACTTTTCCAATTTAATAATGGCATCCGGTAAATATCCAAAATTTGGCTTAATATCCATGACTTCTTTCTCGATTGTTCTATAATTTAGCAGTTCCTGGCATATCTGAATCGCAACGGCATCATCGGGATCGAAAGACTGGACCACTTTCTTCACAGATTGGAGGTGATGTGCGTAATAATTGCAAGCTTCTAACCATGACCCCCAGCTCTTAATTTTGCACTGTTAGTTGGTTTCACTTTCGGCATTGTACCTGCACTTCACTACTCTGAACTGCGAACCTGCATGTTGACGTTCTTATGCGACAACTGTCCCGCTCACCTGTTGTTGACGTGCAGAGATCTGCGAGTATGTCATGGAGGGGAGGACTTGGTATAAAGGGTTGTAAACAAATGGCTGTGTAGATGCCAATACTAGCTTTTACTGCTCCAAATTCCGTTCCCTACTTATCATGAACAGTGGTTATATTGAGAACATGCTAAACGATCTCGGACGTTATGTTGATCCAGATTACCTGTACTGAAGAGGTATATGTAGAACCCCATAGATTTAGCAAACGGGGGTTTCCGGACGTATGTGTATTAGGACTTTTTTGATTGTCTCTTTGTCCCCTACTCACTCCTGCAGTTTGTACCTATAATTATTAAAAACTCTGTATTATTAGAGGATAAGGTAGAAATGTGGGCTATATTGGTAATATAAGCTACCTCCTTTTTACTATATATGGTGTTGTTACCTAGTGGAAAAACTCTAAAAGTACGTCTCGTGTTAATCAGTTTGCGTGCACAAAAAGACAAACCAGTTACTTTCGTGGTGTGAATATGGTGTGCCCTTCGTGTTTTCATCAATTTCAGGTTGTACAGTAGTTTCAGTTTTATTGAAATAAATATATTTCGTGTTTAGAAATTACACTTGATGTGTTGCACTGATTACGAATACCTCTATCACATGGCATAAGACGAATGTTTATTTAGAATAACAATTGCCATACATAATCTTAGAAACCTTCATGAATCGATGCTGCTAATATGGACTACCGTTGTGTCAAATATGGTACAGGTATCCCATATTAGCAGCACGTTAACACATCATGTATTTTCTTTCACTATCGTGATTTGCGTTATTTGTTACAGAATATTGCCATTGATGTGACATAGTTTTCCTACTTATGTTTCTTTGTTGTACAATTTTATTTCCAAATTTTTGTGTTAGCCCATATTTAGACCCCACTACCTATACACCACCAGTTCGTATTACTTTAAAAAAGTAATTAATGCAAACATGTATTGCAACTATTGACCTTTAAGACTGGAAAAATGGTATCTGAATAATTACTTTAAATGTCAATAAAGGATTTGCAAGCAATATGCCACACCATTTTCCATTATTATGAGGAAGACAAAACGGTAGCTCATATTTCCACCTTCTCCTCTAACCAATGATTAGATACATTGGATGGATGGAATAACTGAAGTTATTAAAGCAGAGTAGACACCGATATAAGAAAGAATATAAAAATGAACGATAGAACGAGGTAAATGATAAATTAGTGAAGGAAGAAAGAGAAGGGAAAAGTGGAAAAAGTAGAGAAATAAAGGAAGAATACCGAAATGTGTTTATAAAGGAGAAAGGCGGTAAGAAAAAAGAATGAATAAATGAAATATTTGAAGAAAGATGGGGATGGAGTAAATTAATCAATAAATTAAATAATGAACAAAAGAATATGAAGTATAGTAATTAATATATTTACCAAGTATCGAAAGAAAATGGATGTAATGAAGAATATACTAACGAGAAAAATTCAAAGGGGAAAAGAATGAAGTTGACACACGAAACATAGGACAGAATGGATAGAGGTAGAGAGAAGTCATTGGAAACCTGCCACGTACTGTTGTCACAATGCAGTTCAACGTGTTCAGGCTATCCCAAGTCCTATGAAGGGGATTACAGCTTTGATGAGAATGTCCTCTTATCCAAGTTTCTATGTTGAAGCCACGTGTGACACACCATATGACGTCATATGTCACTGGACTGAGATTAGCCGTCTTCTCGCATGTGAGGGAAAATGCTCTGCAACAGAAGGCCGGGATGCCGCACAAAGACATCCGCGATCGGTTCCATTTTCAACTATCGCAGCTTCTCTCTCATCACTTTAAAGTCACGCAGTGCTTTGGTGGTTTGATGGCAACTGCTGTCAACAAAGCTAATTAATATAGACAGGATATTTACATAAAAACAAATAAGCATATGATACATACTGTATGTATACTCGTATAAGTGCGAAAATGCTGCTAAATTATAAATGTTCAATTACTTGTTCTTTAAAAGAAACTGTGTTTTTATATTACAATAGTTCTAGATTGTAATAAGTAGTGCATTTTTTTTAGAGTGTCAAATGGTCAAAAAATATATTTACCATTTAACACGTTCACAGACAAACAGAAGTCCTAATTATCAGCAGTAATCTCACTAGAGGTTTTGATTTTATCGATACATCTGCAAGTGGAACACGAGCAGATTAATCTAGAGAAAATTAAAACTCGAGTGGGATTTAATTGACTATTACACGATTAGAAGAAAGTATATAAAGATTAGAAGTAACGGAGTACTCCAATACAATAAAATATTAACTGACTTACGAAAATATAACTGTCTTCAAATGTATTATTGTACCATCTCAACATTACAAATATTACGCTAGATGGCAGGAGTGTGTTAGGATTAGCTGTTTTCTTGTTATCAGTTGTGCCAACTATGGAATCTTCATTGAACTCTGTAAACGGTTAAAGTCAAGAAGGCATTATTTGTTTCAGTTTAATTTTTGTTAAAACAGTTGAATTCCATTTCGATTATCCGGATCCCAGTAACCAACGTCACTTGACTGATGATTTTCAATAAATCTTAGTATTAAACAATCTCTGATACGTGACTATCCATAATAATTATCATACAGCAGAAGCCATAATATAACCTAAATAATATAAACAAGCGTTAGAAAAGTTTTAATTAGGGATGATGAAATGAAGAAAAGTTTTAATTAACAATGAAGAAATAAAAAAATAAACATGAATAATTTTAAAAGGAACAATTGAAAGTATGATTTTCAAAATTGAATGTTTTAGTGGTTGGTGGTTCAGTTGATGTTATATTGGACATGTGCGTAAAAGAAGTGGAACTCGTTGGTGTACATGGTGTATTCCTCAACTTATTCAGGATTTCCGAATGGTGCTCTTCATTTATTTGTAAATAGGACTTCAGGGAAGATGCATAGCTGTGACCAGTAATCTTTATTAATTTTATTCTTGTTCTTGAATGCCAATGCGAGTCATATTTGAAATTGCTGTGCATCGACTGGAGTGGTTTGTAATTTTCTGTTTCTTTTTCTACGTCCAGACCAGTGCAGTTTGAAATGTTGGCAAACAAAGAAACAAATGCTAGGGTAGTGATAAAAATAAACAAATGCTAGGGACGCGATAAAATTAAACAAATGCTAGGGACGCGATACAATTGTGCGATAAGCAGCCATGATTGGTTGAAAGACGTCCTTTCGTAGCGTTTTATTGGTCAAAAGTAGTATGATGTAGTAAACGTGTAATAGTCACCATAAAATGTAATAAAAATGCATAGAAGTTCAAACAAAACGTCACATATAGAACAAATTCCTAGATGAGTCAGACAAGACTGCCCAATATAACGTATATAATTTATTCTCCGAATTCAATGGAGTTATTTTAAGGGGTTGGCTACAGCTTACAGCAGTAAAATATTTGGAAATATTCAACATTTCTTTCCTCCATTACTGTATCTTGTACAATAATAAAAATCGGTATGTGTGTAACACTGTCCCTTTGCTATACGAAAAAAATATTTTTACGATTTAATAATGGCAGTTCACTGTGCAGTGATGAAGCGTTTCCCTCATAACCAGGCTTCGAGACTTCGGACCCAATAGAGCAGTTCAGTGGGAAATCCGCATAACGGCGTACTGAGTATAGTGGTAAAGCGTACAGTGGGTGAGGGTACTGTAGAATAAATGCCAACGAATGCAAAGAAAAACGTTCTAGATTTGAAGGTTCTGACGAATAATTTGGTTTTCATACAGACCTATTTTAAAACTGTGTCTGAAACTATTACACGGTTAGAAAATTCAGAGCAAGAGATGTCGGAAGCCCTCAAATTAATTGTGGAAATGACACAGAGAATTAATGAGACACCAAGTACACACGTTTTTGAACGTGTAAAACAGAAGTGGAAATCATTTTATGTAGAAATAACGGATATGAAACGTTGTGTAATATAAATATTGCAAATTAGTAGACATAGAGTCACCCGAGAATAAAGGACTGTCTCTTAGAGACTGCAATGATGTTAGGTTTTTTCGTTTTGCTCCTATCACGTCATGCGACGTAGAGCACAGCTTTTCACAGTACAAACTGTGTTTGGCAAATAACCGAAAAAATATTTACGTTTAAGACACTAAAAATGTATCTTGTAATACATTACAATTCGGTACTGTAACTGCAATTTCTAAATACGACCAAAAGGATAGATGAAGATATTAAAATTGATACATGTTTATTTTCATCATTAACACCGTGTATAATTAATCACAAATACTTATAAGGGACAGGAGAATAAATGCTTTTCACATTCTCTTGACATTGTCATTGTGTAATGTATATTTACTTTCAGAATGTACATATGTGTGTGTTTCCCCATACTACCGTACTCTATTCTAAATAGTAACGTTGTCACCTCAACACATCTCTACCTTTCACTACCTGCAGCGAGTCAACAACCTATAGTACAAGCACAGTAAACTTACTGTATCGGGTCCCAAGTCTCAAAGCCTGCTCATAATTCATAAACTTTTTTTAACTTTTTCGTGTTCTCTCTCTTTTATTTTATTGCTGAAACTCAAGTTTACAATACCATGCTCTTTCAATTACATTCTTTCATAAATAAAATTTTTTCTTTATTTTCTGTTAGAAGAAAATACTGATATTTGACCATTTTTAAGATGAATTTATTTTTTATCAGACAATCGATCAAAGGTAGAGAAGTGATTTTGCATCATATTATAGATATGACATATATAAATACGCACAAAAAATTTCATCACAAATGTTGAATGTTGTAATTCAGAACTTTTTTTCATCCACAACATTACTGCCGTCATCCAAAACATTATCGTCATGCATATGACTGTCGTTATTCACAGCGTTATTGTTGCCATCCTTTTAATTCTTAATGACATCCACACCATCACTATCATTGTTCAAATCATTACTATCGAAATCCACATCACTATTTTAGTCATCCACGTCATTACTTTTGAAATCCAAATCATTATTCCCGTTATCCGCAGCATTACTGTTGTCAACAACGTCATTACTAGCTTTATCCGTAGCATTCATATTGTCATCCACGTTACTGTTACCGTTCAAATCATTACTATCGAAATTCATATCATTACTGTCGTCATCCACGTCACTACTTTTTAAATCCAAATCATTATTCTTGTTATCCGACCATTACTGCTGTCAACAATATCATTACTAGCTTTATCCATAGCATTCATATTGTCATCCACATTATTGTTACCGTTCAAATCATTACTATCGAAATCCATATCATTACTGTCGTCATCCACGTCACTACTTTTTAAATCCAAATCATTATTCTTGTTATCCTACCATTACTGCTGTCAACAATATCATTACTAGCTTTATCCGTAGCATTCATATATTCATCCACATTACTGTTACCGTTCAAATTATTACTATCGAAATCCATATCATTACTGTCGTCATCCATGTCTTTACTTTTGAAATCCAAATTATCATTCTTGTTATCCGACCATTACTGCTGTCAACAACATCATACTAGCTTTATCCATAGCATTCATATTGTCATCCACATTACTGTTACCGTTCAAATTATTACTATCGAAATCCATATCATTACTGTCGTCATCCACGTCATTACTTTTGAAATCCAAATTATCATTCTTGTTATCCGACCATTACTGCTGTCAACAACATCATTACTAGCTTTATTTATAACATTCATATTATCATCCACATTACTGTTACCGTTCAAATTATTACTATCGAAATCCATATCTTTATTGTCGTCATCCACGTCATTACTTTTGAAATCCAAATTATCATTCTTGTTATCCGACCATTACTGCTGTCAACAACATCATTACTAATTTTATTTATAACATTCATATTATCATCCACATTACTGTTACCGTTCAAACTATTACTATCGAAATCCATATCATTACTCTCGTCATTTATATCAACATTGCATAATTACTTTCGTCATCTACATCATTATTGTTGACATATATTCCCGATCATACACAGATTGGAAGTGAAATAGCTTTGCAGATTTTCAGAGCGAATAGCTCATATTGTATCTATGTAAAAAAAACTGTAATATCATATCGGAGGAAAGTTAAGTTTTTTATTTTCCAGAAAAATGTTTCTCAAATGTTTAACAACCTCTTATTCGGTAAATATCGCGAGTAGGATCGTGATTTTTGTCCATATCGCTAGGAAAACTAATAAAGAATAATCCCTCTGGCGTATTTCAATATTGTGGACAGTTTTCGTGCAAATTTAATTTTGAAAACCTTTAAATTCAAACAATTGCACGCTGCGAGTTGGTTGCAACACAGTGCCAAGTCATCTAGCGAGATACAGCGAGTTACCGAGTTCGTTGACCTCTTACAATTGTATCACGAGAAGCGTGTGTTCGCGGCGATGTTGTAGAACTACCGAAACTTCAAACTTAATTTTTTAATTAACCGTGCATTTAATCACAGAACATAACATAAGTTTTCTATTCATTTAAGTGTACCCTATCGTTCCTTGCAATCTCCAAGGTTATTTCACTTCCACTCTGTATAATAGATTATAGGTACAATCTAATACACTTTCAAGACAAGCACAGTCTAGTATATACAGTCACGAAGTTTGAGTTGTGAGGGTGCAGGAACAATAGACTGTGCCGGTACTATTTCGCATTGTCTGTGATGAGGCGATAGTAGCGATCCTAGTGATTAGCAACTATCTATGGATGCATATTCCCTACGTATTGAGCTTCGTGACTGTATATACTAGACCAGGCTTGGAAAACTGGGCAACAATTGTGGCGTTACATCACTCATCGGATACGTCACTCACTTCTTCCTTCCATCCCCGCGTCATTGACTTGGTAGGGGAGGGGATTTGTATTCAGTGTCTGTCTTATGTGATTGCGTACGGGCCACAGATACGTCATTCAACGGCGGTGGACTGTGGACGGGGAACCAACGCTTTCCCCATGCTTTTCACCCCTCTCTGTACCCCTGTACTAGACTGTGAGACAACTTTAATCAATTTCACTATTCTGCCATCTAGCAACTGCAAAAGAAGACACGTTATAACCCTGATGGAATTGCATGATGATGACGATGCAGGATTGCAGTTGTACTTCCATCTAGCGATCGTTACCAAAAAATTCATTTTCGACAGTGGAGATCCTAGTGATTTTTCTCTTTCATATGTTGCCATTTATGGGAATGACTAATCTGATATATTGATCAGGCATACATGTACTCGTATTTACGGTTGTTATCCACAATACTGTCGTCATCTACACCATTACTATTGCCATTCATATCATACCATCTATGGCACTATCCTCGACTTAATGAATATCATCGTTAATCATGATCATTATAGTCCTAATATCTACTGTAGTTGTCCTCTTCTATAGCGTTCCTTAACTTCACAGATGGTTACCACTTTTATGACATGAGTACGTCACAAAGTAAGATCATAAATGCAGAAATAAATTAGAGGCACAGGTGAAAAGAATTAAACGTAGACTGTGGAATGACTTCACATCGTAGGGTGCGCGTCCATAATTAAACATTTGACACGTGATGTGGTGATAATTCGCTGCCAGCAATAAGTTCGTTGCCCTGTATCGGCTGGAATCCAATTAGATTCTGGGAATTACCTCATTTCCCCTTGTAATTCATCACAGATATACGTGACTAGTTAAATGGCCAATATTCAGCGCACTTTGCATCTAGGAAAGCAGATTTCATGACAGAGCTGTGAATCACTTGAGCGGGTATAAAAGTGTCCTCATTTCATTTCCCTTTTATAGCTAATTCCCCTAGTTAGCGAGAATATTCGGATAACATGCGATATCGATATTTTATTATTTACGCTAAAATTGAACGTTTATTTTAAATTTTATTTATTTGTTGAAAGGATTTAAAATGAAACATACTTTTCCCTCTTCTACTCATTTTATTAATGTCATAACTTGTTCTTTCACAACTTCAGGTAAATTCACTTTCCCATAGTAGAGAGCTGCAAAGCAGGATTATCGTGATATGAAGCCAACGCACCCAACGCAATGTCCGCAATATCTTCCTTTCACTTTACACGGAGGAGGAGCCCGAAGACTAGGACTCAGCTCGAGGCTAACCGTGTATTTTCATTCCTTCATTAATTAATTATACAGGTTGTTTCATAATTCCTAATACAAACTTCTAGGGGTTGTAGAGGGAACTAAGTAGATAAAGTATTGATTAAGAACGCATAAGTTTGAAGATCGATTCGATTTAAAATATCCCTCTTCATGGTACGAAAACAAAATGGGCTGAGAGTGACGTCTGCAGTCCCCTAATATCGTGTGCCTTCTGTTTACAATCATTTAATTCTGCAGAACTAGTTGTAAACAGAAGATACACGATATCAGGTGGCTGCTGTCTCGTCCTGTACTGTTCAGTGACTGAATCGCAACTGATTATAAACTAATAATAATAATAATAATAATAATAATAATAATAATAATAATAATAATAATAATAATAATAATGTATTTATAGGACTTCAGAGCATTTCAATGTTCTACATTTCTCTTCATATACTTGTATTGGCATTGGTGACAGAAGTACGCTTTTTGTGCATCCGATATGAAATGCGTGGAAATTGTGGTGCTCGGCTAAATCGGGTCACCCACTGCCTCACCACGAATTTATCTCCAGCGAACAATCCCGAATACTATATCATTCAATGGTGATAGTCTAATTTACTTCAGAGATCCACTTGATCAACAGGTCCAGTCTGGGTGATTCGTGGCTCTTCATTATCCGCAGATCTCTGAGTTGCCTGCAAACTATTACCACTGCCACCTATAAACCTCTATACAAATCATGAGGAACACTTGCCACGTTGAACGGCCGATCTGACGCCGCGCAAATACAAGTCGGTTAAATTCGAAATTGAGATAATAATAAAAAAAAGAGATATTTCGGACAGTGTTAGTGAAATGAAGAGGAAAAATGAAACAAAATCGGGAAAAGCTAACAATTGTGGTTTTGTCTACCACAAATACAACTCTACCATAGTCGAAATTTGAACTCGTTCCCCGCTCTGTCACCTGTTGTTGGTTGAATGAAGTATTTGAAGTTGAAGAAAGGGAATAATTCGGAATAAGTGTCTATCTTAGATCTTGTCGAGCACAAGTTGCCTTCTGGTCTACTCGAAGGACTAAGTTCAAGGCTGCAGAATGGTCGCCTGTTTTTTGGTAGAGAATTATAGGAAAAGATAATAATAAAATTGTAAAAATTACATACCAAACTACTAAGTGATGACCTATTCTATTTGTATCAAGAATATAGGCCTATTTCTTCATTTAATTTTTCTCACAAGTTTCAGTATACATTTATCTCCAGAAATGTATTTTAAATTAAAAGACAATGAATTGAGAGTTATCTTACGAATTTTACATCTAGATGACGAGGCCACAAGGCCGTCTAAAATAACAGATGAAATCTGAGACCTGGGAAGAAGTAACTTAAGAGTTAAAAACTTGAATTCAATTAAATATGCCATTAAACTTGGGGAAGGAAGTTTGTTGATTGCTCCAAGAGATATAAGCTTCTCTACTGAATGGGTTTTGACTTTAAGGGTGAATGACAGAAAGTTAAAGAAATTGTTTGGAAGCGGAGCAAGAGCGAAAGGATGAGTTATGGATGTCGAAATGATTCCAATAAAAAGAGCAGGACTGTACTCTCCGCCTCTGTGGTTCGTACGAGGAAACTTGAGTCGTTCCAACTTAGCAGATCCAGGATATCTCCCACTGCTTGATGGCTTGTACCGAGAAGAGGAAATTTCCTTCGGATTTCATTCATCATCAAGTATCGCAGATACTGCAATATTTAATAGGAAAGAAAATCAATTTAAACTGGAATGAAGAGTCAAAGGAAATTAAACTTTTTCAAGAAGGACGAGGAAAGACTTGAACATAAATCAAGATGTAAGACGTGGAGATAAATGTGTGTGAATAACTTCGTGATTTAATAGGTAACAATGGATAAGCCTATAAATGTTTTTGTATTCACATGCATGCTTCAGTAAGCACTCAACTTGTTTAGTTATTGTTAGTTTAATGAATTTCAATCAATTTCATTCACTCTTTCAATCACCGTCACCATCAAATTTACTCATAAATTATATTCATTCATTCACTTTATCACCATACTGAATTCTCTTAATACCTTCGTTCATTCACCTACACAGTTAGGGAACGGAATTCTAGGTACTAAAATAGAGAGATTTAGGACTCTGCAAAATACAATTTAGGACTTTTATAACTTCTTCTTCTTCTTCTTCTTCTTCTTCTTCTTCTTCTTCAGGGGTTTAGGCCTCAAGGCCTGTTCCGACTTCAAAGGATAATGTCATCTATCCAGCGAATTCTAGGTCTTCCAATGCTTCTCCTACGAATAGGATTGTAATTGAGGAGGATTTTAGGAAGTCTGTAATATTCCATTCGCTGAATTTGTTTGTACCAGTTTTGTTTTTGTGGTTGTACCCGATCAAAAAGATTATATATATATATATATATATATATATATATATATATATATATATATATATATATATAATCTTTTGCGTATATCTTCACTTTTTTGTTTGTCTAATACTGTGAGATCTGCAACACTTCGAAGAAATTTCATTTCGCTGCTTTCTAATTTTCTCTTGTTATTTCTGTTTTATGTCCAATTTTCGCAGCCATAAGTGAGTAATGGGACTGCAAGCGATTTATAAAATTTTAGTTGTGTTTCAGGTAACGTTTTATTTTTAGTGTTCCTATAATTTTATTGTTCCATACATACTTTTAAATCTATTTATTTTTATATCCACATCTTGTTATTTTAAATATGTAATAGTGCAGCCTAAATATTTGAAAGATGATACCTGTTCTATAATTACTTTATCTATGACAATTTTACATCTTAAATGATCTGGTCCCAAAAATGCCATCGGTTTAGTTTTTCTATTAGAAATTTTTAGATTACAATTCATCATAGGCTATATGTTTGTAGTTTGCAGGCAGCACGCTGTAGGTCGCTTTCTGACATTGCAAAAATAATTTGATAGTCAGCAAACGACATGCTGTTAAGAGATAGACTATTAGGGCCGTATTCATAGACATTCTTAGCGGGGGCTTTCGATGGATGATCAGCGAACTAACGTTTTTCGTATTCATAAACCAGTGTCAGCGATATATGATATGATATGATATGATATGAATCCTGTTTAGCACGCTCGTAGCCCGGGCTAGCGAAATGTCTATGAATAGCACCCTTTATCTTTAGCCCGATAATTGTAAGATTTCTTTGCCATTCATCTATGCTGGCGATAATGGAAGTTTATATAAAATGAAGAATGAATAATTTTAATTTTACTAAATATTCCATTTAAGGTGAAATTTAAATACAAACAACTGGTGCTGACAATCTGTGCTAGTGAACTGAAGACACTTATTGCTGATTGGTCAGTTTCATTTTGCATAACAGGGGTATACTGACGTGTAAACTCTCGATTAACATGAACAACCTACCATCCGCTTTTATGCTAGATGGACTTTTCCAAACGAATTTCAGTTCCAGGAAAACAGATAAAGTCTACTTCTCTTCCCTTCTAAGACCAATATGGGACGAACTTGCCAGAGCAGTGTTTGCATTTTTTAATTTTTAATGCCGGTATTTTTATTTTAAATATACGCAAAATAATAAAAAATCGCTTTTCAGGCACAAATAAAGGTTTTAGACATTCATAGCAGTTTATTATTCATTTTGGTATTTTAGGTCTTATAGAATTTTAATAGGGTGATACTGTGTAGCCTACATGAAACGTAGAAATATCTTAATAACATACATTCAGGACATAGCAAACAAAATAGGTACAGAACTAGAAATCCGTTCCCTATTTATTAGAAGCCGTTCCACGATTGTTGAAACATGACCTTGGATGCGCTGTGGACGAAAATGTGTGTATTCCGTAAGATTTCCACGTGCTGCTGCCGACATAACCTCGTGAGATAACTAGATCATGCCTCAACTAGGGTGTAACGGCTTCTACATCACTAATTCACTTAACATACTCAGCTGCTCCGTCACTAAGTGTTCATTCATCTATCAGCTCATTATTATTGCGAGGCGGTTGTTACTGTTCAGTCAACTGTCCGAAGACAGGGTGAAAACTCATAAGTGACACCAATAAGGCATCACGCATGAAGAAACTAAGCCAGGATATAAAGGGGTAGTGTGGCCAGTTCTTTCCATCTCCATGCATACATCGCTGACTATTTATATATTACACTAAAGCCATTATTATTATTATTATTATTATTATTATTATTATTATTATTATTATTATTATTATTATTATTATTATTATTATCACCATTATCATTATTACACTAATCAGACTTCAGATGTATACGAATTGTTCTCCTGACACATATCATCAAGTGAGATGTACTGTCTGATAAACATACATACAGGTATATCAGCCAGAACCTCAGCCAAAGATATACGAGGCGGTATTTATACCTTTTTGCAAGACTTGGGAAAACGTTTTTATTTCAAAACAAATTTCAATGTAATGAATATAATTACTTTTTTTTTTAACTCTTAACACTTATTATTATGATGTACCGAAGTACAATAATCATATTATATTTCCGACCAGGAATTCTGCTTTACCATATGATGAAGTATGGATAGAACACAGAAAAATTCTCTCCGGCACCGGGACTCAAACCTGAGTTTTCAGCTCTACGTGCTGACGCTTTATCCACTAAGCCACACCGGATTCCAGTTCCGATGCCGGATCGAATCCCCTATGTTTAAGTTCTACCTCTCACTCACTCACTCACTCACTCGCTCACTCACTCACTCACTTCAGTCTCTCGGACTTCCTCATTCCTTTATTCCTTCACTAATTTATCGCTTCAAACTTTCATTTCTATATAGCCTCACTTTCCTCTTGCTTTCAGTTACATCATTCTCCCTACACAGCCTCTGCCGTTGAGCCCCTTTGGTGAAAGCTATTCTGTGCAGGTACTCATAGAAAATGTTAACCAGGCGTCGGAGTCTAGATGTGCGAATGTAACCCAACACGTTCAGCAAATAAGATTTGGGGGCATGTAGATTGCAGTTTACCAACAGATGACCACGTTTTCAATATGCTACAGATACAATATTCTTAGTGCATAACTTGCTAGGATAAAGTGACAAAACATTTAATCATTCAACTGATTTTCTTTCTGTGTCGAGAATGAAACTTATGAGTAGACAGTGGATGCGGGATGACTTATCGTTGAATGTAGGTGCACATTTACTATATGTTACATTTTTTTTCATTCAGACCATTGGCTCAACAGGTTTTAAATGTAAACAGACGACGTCTACATGCTACTGTATCTCCGTACAGTCAGAAGGAAAAGAAAAATGACGTACTGTAGCAATTACTAGCGTTGCAGTAAAGGACGATATATTCTCGTAAGTTGTCGAAGCTGAATCGTCTTCGCCTCTCGCTTAAAGAGTTTTTGTATTGAGAGAATTTCTGAAGAAAACTTCTAAATTGGGGATCACTCAATTTTCTTTAGAAGAATATTTGCACTGAGTATCATGTTGCATATGTCTTTGCAAAACATTTCGTTTAGACCCGCACAACTAAATGATGATGATGAAGTAGATGATTCCTTAGATTTCATTTCAACGCATATCCTGTGCGATGTACTGTTGCAATGTTTCTCTATAGCCTGAGTTGTTCTGGTTTTTATTTAAATTTTACATACATTGCACACGATATTGTCTTCGTTAATACATAAATTGTCACTCCCATACTTCTTAATTATTTCACTTCCTATCTCTGAGCGAATTGAACGTTTTGCCTTTGACTATGAATGGATCAGAACAACACTATTCTACGCATAAATAAATACTTGAGCAGGATAACACAACTTCACACATTGCGTTGTAATATTACTATGAACTGACCGGGGTTCCTTCGTTCTGTACATTACTGTACTTGCCAGGTACACAAAACACGGACGACGCGACACGTGCCATATACTCTGATACGAAACAACTTCACTTTTCCTTAAGACATCGGGCATATACTGTCTACTCATGTGTAGGCTTCGTATACCAGCTATCTAAAGACTGAAGTTAAAGACACATTGGGTATATAGGGTGTTTAAAAAATACGGGGCATAATTTCAGGTATGTATTTCCCACATGTAGACAATCAAAATAGTTCATTACAACATGTGTCCGGAAATGCTTCATTTCCGAGTTATGGCCTTCACAACATTGAAATTCACCGGAACGTTTTTCTTTCCGCAGGTCGTTCTCATTACAGAAGATGTTCAAAATGTCCACCTCCTGCTTGAATACAGACCTCACATCGATGTCTCATTGACCTGCGAACACGATCCCAAACTCCAGGAGTATTGCGTATGTCCTCAGAACATGCCACAATTCGATTTCGAAGGGGTTCCAAATCAGGCACCGGAGACGAATAAACCAATGATTTTAAATGGCCCCACAAGTAGAAATCGAGAGGGTTCAGATCAGGTGAGCGTGGAGGCCAAGCAATTGGGCCACCTCTAACTATCCATCGATCAGGAAACCTTCGATCCAAGTACCGGCGAGCCGTAGGACTGAAGTGTGCAGGAGCGCCATCATGCAAGAAGTGAATGTGTTGACGATTGATCAGTGGAGTGTCTTCTAAATCATGAGGTATGGTGTTTTCCAGGAAGTTTGTGTACGCCTGCCCCGTAAGTCTGTTTACAAGTACATGGGGTCCAACTAATCGATCGCCAATGATACCGGCCCACATGTTGAGGGAGAACCGCACCTGGTGATGAGATGGAATAGTTGCACGTGGGTTTCCATACGCCCATACATGCTGATTGTGGAAAATTGTTATGCCATCTCGTGTGAACTGTGCCTCATCTGTAAATAATACTAAGGCAGGAAAGTTAGGATTTACACCACACTGCTGCAAGAACCACTGACAGAACCTAACTCGTGCAGAGTAATCTGCTGGTGACAGGGCCTGTACACGTTGCAAATGATAAGGATACAATTGATACTCTTTCAACAGTCTCCAGACAGTCGTATGAGGAACATTGACTTGCAACGCTACCCTTCGTGTGCTGATAGAAGGAGTCATGTTCACAGCTTCCAGAATCTCCTCCTGTACTTCTGGAGTTGTAGATCTTGGTCGTCCCCTTCCCAAACCAGGAGAGTTAAATTTTCCATACTCGCACAGACGGTAAAGGAGACGTACAAATGTCTTCCGATCTGGACATTGTCGCTGTAGGTACCTCTCCTAGTACAAACGACGAGCCAGCGCAGCATTGCCGTCCGCCTTACCGTACATGAAGTGTATCTCTGCCAGCTCTTGATTTGAATACATGTCGCACAGTCTAACGCTTACACAACACTGAATGTAACCTTCGCCTCGGAATGAACTGTCAGAGTGCCCTCTTAATGTCTCCTTTGACGGCAACGACCTGCGGAAAGAAAAACGTTCCGGTGAATTTCATTGTCGTAAAGGCCACAACTCGCAAATTAAGCATTTCCGGACAATTGTTGTATCAACTATTTTGATTGTCTACATGTGGGAAATACATACCTGGAATTATGCCCCTTAATTTCGAAACACCCTGTATAGTACGCCGAACAACGGATAAGGATATAAACAAACCGGTCGTCGCTGCGTGTCCGCGGAGTACAGTCAACTCCCGACATTCTGAAGCTATACTAGTAAACACATGCTTGAGCCGTGATGTTCATTTTCGTCGTGATCTTTGCAGTGAATAATAGCATGCATTCGTAAATTACGTAACTTGAAATGATTTTGTATTGTACGAAATTATTTCAATGCCACATGACGTTATTGGTGCATGATATAGTACAAGATATTCCTATACTTTTCCGTGTTTCATTAGGATATTACATGTCGCTCTTCACTGAAAACCCACTAATTTTCTATGTACTTCTCTAGAAATTCCCTGAAATGTAGATTATTTAATTTATTAATTGGGATGTTGGCACTGAACATCATGGTAGGCTACACATATCCATGCTAAACGTCGAGTTATCTTCATAATTTTCAGATTTTGATGGTACTGATTCTTTTGATTACGTTCAACACACTTCCTGTGCCTTTTGGTTTGCAATGTCTTTCAGTGCACTATTTTTGTCACGTTTATGTTTATTTTACACAATTTGTATGTAATGTCTATATTGACAGTGAAAATATTAGTTCAAATATCCTCAAATATGCCCTGCAATATTACACGCTTGAGCATCTTACCTAAGGCATTTTACCTCTGGAATGAACCTTCAATCAGCCACAAAGATGTACTTATTTAAATAATACGACTAGTAAGAGCAATGATCGATAAGACTACTCTCTATGAATGCGTCTCGGTTTTGACCTTCTAGACGAAGAGGGCAGAGGATGTGTAACTATTTTGTATACGAAGGTACCTGTACCTGTGCTGTGACGTCACATATACTTTGAATTAGCCAACTTCTTTCCGTATATTATTATAATGTACCGAAGTACATATATTTCCATGCAGATATTCTGCGTCATCATACGATGAAAGAGTAATGGAACGGAGAAAAATTCTCTCCGGCGCCGGGATTTGAACCCGGGTTTTCAGCTCTACGTGCTGAAGCTTTATCCACTAAGCCACACCGGATTCCACCCCGGCGTCGGAAGAATCGTCTCAGTTTTAAGTTCCATCTCTTGGGTTCCATCTAGTGGCCGCCCTCTGCACTACGTCATAGATATCTATGAACCTAGGACCGAAGTCCACACACATGTGCTGAGGTGCACTCGTAATGAGTGACTAGTTGGCCGGGATCCGACGGAATAAGCGCCGTCTTAAATCACGAAGTGATTTTACGCATATCATATAAATTATTATAATGTACCGAAGTACATATGATATTTCCATGCAGATATTCTGCGTCATCATACGATGAAAGAGTAATAGAACGGAAAAAAATTCTCTCCGACGCCGGAATTTGAACCCGGGTTTTCAGCTCTACGTGCTGACGCTTTATCCACTAAGCCACACCGGATTCCACCCCGGCGTCGGAAGAATCACTCATTACGAGTGCACCTCAGCACATGCGTGGACTTCGGTCCTAGGTTCATAGATATCTATGACGTAGTGCAGAGGGCGGCCACTAGAGGGAACCCAAGAGTTGGAACTTAAAACTGAGACGATTCTTCCGACGCCGGGGTGGAATCCGGTGTGGTTTGGTGGATAAAGCGTCAGCACGTAGAGCTGAAAACCCGGGTTCAAATCCCGGCGCCGGAGAGAATTTTTCTCCGTTCCATTACTCTTTCATCGAACTTCTTTCCGGTTTATAGGTAGCTGAAATACGGAGCCTACTCATGAGTTATTCCTTACATTTTTTCATAAAAAAAATATTATTAACAAACAGAATTATTAATGTAATGGATGATGTCACTTTTTGAGCTGTTTATGCTGCGCTAATAGTAAATATATTACTTTAAGATTGTGGTGTGGAAATAACAGAATTTGAAAGCGTTACAACTTTGATTCGCTCTTGTTCCAATCTGTTGACACGCAAGCCAATGTCTTCGAATATCTGAGTAGTGAAGCTTCAAGAAATATTGATGCGGAGAGCACGATTTCCAAATACACTCCAGTTATATTACAAATCGATACCAGGCGAAGTCATGAATGGTGTGAGATGGACACGCCTGGCTGCCATCACCATAAGCAAAGAGTAACATCTTGAATTATTTATGTTTCTGGCGGTGTAAATGGCTACTCATGGGCTACAGTCTTGGGAGCAGATATGTATCCCTATCGAAGCCTACACGCCACGGCATTTCCGTCTGCCTAATGCGGCCTTATGTTTTAGAATGAGGCTTGTCGAAGGATTCTGGGTGGATGTATCTCTATTAAACCGAATTAAAAGGAATAAAACATACTAACATAATGAAGTTTAGGAATTACAATGAGTACAGGTTCAATGGAAGAAATATTTAATGCATTACGCATAGGTACATATGCAATTGTATTGTTGGTAGTGTATTATGTTGTATTGTATTGTATTTATTTGCATTACATGGTATTGGTACATCGCTTCACAGCTAGAATATGGAACATGTCAAAAAAATCTTAATAATACTACGAAGTCTTAATTATAGTCACAGTCTAGTCGAAAAAAAAATATATAAGGGTGCTATTCATAGACATTTCGCTAGCCCGCACTATGAGCGTGCTAAACTAGCCCCGGCTATCGACTGATTACTTGCACAGGATTCATATTATATCATATCGTTAACATTGGTTTATGAATACGAAAAATGTTAGTTCGCTGATCATCCACCGGAAGCCCGCGCTAAGAATGCCTATGAATATGGCCCTAAGAGTTTTACAAAATACTTGTAAAAACAATCGATAATTAATAATTAATATATGATAGAAATATTCATTCAGTGTGGTTGAATGTCATAAATTTAAATACAGAATAGAGGGCATAAGAAATTAGGTACTTCTTTAATTTGGACATAAATAACTTAATCTTATGTTTTGGGTTTTTTTATTCTATATCCATAGGGAGGCTATTAAAAATTTTTACTGCAATATAACGCACTTCTTTTTGGTAGTACGATGGACTTGCCGATAGAGATAAAAGCCATTTTTGACGCGTATTTGAAGGGTTCAGAACCATAGTGGGTCAAGCGCCGTTTACTAAAACCGTAAAAAAGAAGGTTTAAAATGAAGTTATTACCATAATTCAATGGAAACATATAGCAAGTAATATAAATTATAGGTACACATTAAAACTAAATGATGTCAATCTTCATTAAATTATGGGATTCAATTAACTCTAACCTTTGTTTTCTCCGTTTTTAATAAATGGCGCTTTGCCCACTATGGTTCTGAAACCTTCATTTACACTATGAACTGTTGTATTAGTTACAAAGTTTTCACGATTATACAGAGTGTTAAAAAAATTCCGGGCATGATTTCAGGTATGTATTTCCCACATGTAGACAATCAAAATAGTACATTACAACATGTGTCCGGAAATGCTTTATTTCCGAGTTATGGCCTTCACAACATTGAAATTCACCGGAACGTTTTTCTTTCCGCAGGTCGTTGCCGTCAAAGGATACATTAAGAGGGCACTCTGACAGTTCATTCCGAGGCGAAGGTTATATTCAGTGTTGTGTAGGAGTTAGACTGTGCGACATGTATTCAAATCAAGAGCTGGCAGAGATACACTTCATGTACGGTAAGGCGGACGGCAATGCTGCGCTGGCTCGTCGTTTGTACCAGGAGAGGTACCCACAGTGACAATGTCCAGATCGGAAGACATTTGTACGTCTCCATTACCGTCTGTGCGAGTATGGAAAATTTAACTCTCCTGGTTTGGGAAGGGGACGACCAAGATCTACAACTCCAGAAGTACAGGAGGAGATTCTGGAGGTTGTGAACATGACTCCTTCTATCAGCACACGAAGGGTAGCGTTGCAAGTCAATGTTCCTCATACGACTGTCTGGAGACTGTTGAAAGAGTATCAATTGTATCCTTATCATTTGCAACGTGTACAGGCCCTGTCACCAGCAGATTACCCTGCACGAGTTAGGTTCTGTCAGTGGTTCTTGCAGCAGTGTGGTGTAAATCCGAACTTTCCTACCTTAGTATTATTTACAGATGAAGCACAGTTCACACGAGATGGAATAACAAATTTCCACAATCAGCATGTATGGGCGTATGAAAACCCACGTGCAACTATTCCATCTCATCACCAGGTGCGGTTCTCCTTCAACATGAGGGCCGGTACCATTGGTGATCTATTAGTTGGACCCCATGTACTTGTAAACAGACTTACGGGGCAGGCGTACACAAACTTCCTGGAAAACACCATACCTCATGTTTTAGAAGACAATCCACTCACGAATCGTCAACACATTCACATCTTGCATGATGGCGCTCCTGCACACTTCAGTCGTGCGGCTCGCCGGTACTTGGATCGAAGGTTTCCTGATCGATGGATAGGTAGAGGTGGCCCAATTGCTTGGCCTCCACGCTCACCTGATCTGAACCCTCTCGATTTCTACTTGTGGGACCATTTAAAATCATTGGTTTATTCGTCTCCGGTGCCTGATTTGGAACCGCTTCGGAATCGAATTGTGGCATGTTCTGAGGAAATACGCAATACTCCTGGAGTTTGGGATCGTGTTCGCAGGTCAATGAGACATCGATGTGAGGTCTGTATTCAAGCAGGAGGTGGACATTTTGAACATCTTCTGTAATGACAACGACCTGCGGAAAGAAATACGTTTCGGTGAATTTGAATTTTGCGAAGGCCATAACTCGGAAATGAACCATTTCCGGACACATGTTGTAATGAACTATTTTGATTGTCTACATGTGGGAAATACATACCTGAAATTATGATCCGTATTTTTGAAACACCCTTATATGAGGAAGTTTATTAATGAAAAAATATACTGACTAGTCATGGACATTTTTGTAGTCTTTTCAAAAATGATCCTACGCGAATCCCAAAATTTGGACATACTATTATTCTAAATAGCGAAACACGCTGAATTTAGTTTGGGTGTATTTCTTTAATACGATTTTTCCAATTTGACGCATTATCGATTTGTAAGCCAACAAATTTGGTTGTTTTTTCTATTAAGGATATGTTATTAATTATTACGGTAGAAAAGGGAATAAACACGATTTACACAAAAAACAAATAAAGATTCAACACTGAGAACACAACAAAATACAAATACAAAACAAAACACAAAATAACACATCAGTACTAATCAAACAACACAACTACAAAACCAATAAAACAGTTTAACAAAAGACAATAAAACAAACACAAAGAACAATACAAATAAAAAATTACAACATGAACACAACTCACAATACGAACACAAAAACACATTACAAATTAAGATTTCAGAACACACTAAATCACCCTCAGCTCTAAGCTGAAGAAAGTAATAAACGTTACGATAAACTTGTAAAGCTTACAAAAATCTTAAGCAACTTTAACACTTAAAAAATGTCTAAACACTTCCAACACTTACATTACACTTATTTATTTCCAAAAATGTTCGTGCATTGAACAGTTCCAATTAGCAAATAAGAAGCAGTAATACAAAAATCAGAAACAGAACACAGGGAAATGGTAAAACGACAAGGAGTCTCTAACACATGAATTAAAACATACTTCATAACATTTAGTAAATAGTACTGAATAATTTATAATTACTAGTTTTCATATTATAACAACCTATCTGAAATTATTTTTCAATCTTTCAATTGTTAGAGGACAGCCCTGAAAAGCCGCTGCATGTAGCTGATTCCAGTATATTATGGTCTTATTTGAAAACTAAAACTTTTTGTATCTCCCTTCTGTTTTCTACTTTTAATTTTGTGATTATTATCTGCCCTTGAGTAAAACCTAGAATTTTAATTCGATATCTTATGTTCTTCCACGCCTCTATGTCCTGTATACGTCTTAAATAATGCACAAAGTAGCGATTTTTTTTTGTTGCTATAGTTCCCCGGTCCAGTAGACGATCTTTTTCGCATCCAAGACCTTTGCCACCTTTTATGATTCTACTATCATTAATAATAATTAAACCAATAAACGAAAACTCGATTATATTCTAAAAGTGCATTATTTTTCACCTAGCAATAAGGCTAAATGAACCATAATGCTTAAGATACCGAAATATTAATAAAGATAACGTATAAATTCTTTGAATAAGGGGTTAAAACAAGAGGGATGATAGGAAAATGTGGAAAGATTATATTCAAAACCAGAGAAAATGTACCAACGAAATGAAGAGCACTCAGAGTGCTGCATTAGAGTTAAATCGCTCGCTTGAACTCGGTCTAATGTAGCACCCTCGAGTGAGATAAGATCGGTCGTGATATTCTCGTAATAAATAAAGGTCATCTCACCGACTTTTCTTATCTTGTATGCAAGGCGACAGATGAGATACACATATGTTTTGCTCACACGGTAAAAATAAGGCTTTATTTTCTGCGATATGACAAACGTTTAATGGAAGTACCAAAACAGTAACATGAAGTTATAAATAAAATAGTATGAAAAACTTCGATATACAGTTATTATTGCTAATTAATAATTATTCAATATTTGATTTACCACATATATAATATGATAGGTCCATACAGTCATAGTGTTCCGCCTATATACTGCGACAATGTAGAAACATTTTACAAAATATTATTGATATAGCAGTAGATTAATAACAATATTAGTACAGAGATAACATCACAGAAAATATAATAAAACGAATAATCATGCTGCATAACTGTTACAGACGCAAAGATTGATACACTAATTATTAGAGATTATTATTAGTACTACAAAACTTGATACGGTTCTTGCATTATCGTGATTGTGTTTTCCGTTTATAAAATTACATTTACATACAATAACATCTAACAGATGTGGCAAAAACAAAATCACTCCTGTGTGGAAAAAAAAAAATACCTAGAACATTTATATTTTAAGGGAAGTTTTGTAATTGTACTATGGAGAGGTTAGTTAAACACTGCAAAGTTTTGAAATGATAAACATCTATGATGATACTACACAGTTCATCACTGTAACAAGAACGAATGTCTAACGCTCGGCTTATACCGTTCGAGGATTTATCGCTCGTGACAATAATTTTACCCATCATGCACCTATCGGAATTATGCTATGAACTACTTGGCGCTCGAGCGAAAACGTCCGATGCAGACCTCTGAAGAGCACGCTTTAAGATTTCTTATTGGCTGTGACTAAAAGTGCAGCTCAACAGAATGAGAATAACGATACCATCTACAACAAAAACTGAGCTATGAATAGTTTCTCCGATCCAGGAAACTTGATTCAGAATAATAAGTAAGACAAGATCTGACAGGCTTATATTGAAAAGAGGATTAATGGTTTGGGTCAATATCGGGACGCTGAAATTTTACAATGCACAACTAAACAAATATAGCTTAATTCTACATAATATAATCCCAGACACGTGGTGCTCTCACCACATGTTTTTTCTTCCTTTCCCATAACAATTCATTGTACGGCAAAGGAGAGAAGCCTTGAGTTAGGATTTTCCATCAGAATTTTTACTGCCTGCGCATTCATAGATATCAGATGATAGACGGCATTAAGATATATGGATTATATGAGGAGACTAAGGGGAAGACAAAATAGGAAAGATTGCAGTATGCTGGGTTTACAGTAAAAGACTGCCCTTGAGCAGAAAACAATTAATTAAGTTTTAATCCCGCACGAATTAATCCTCTCTCCTCAGAAAATATATTTCTACAGTAATAGTTTACGTAGACAAAATAGATGTTGACAGAAGAAATAAATAAGATGGGCAAGGCTATGAGGCGGCGTCCATTAATCAAGCTGGCAATGAATCACCATACCAGCTGGACAGCCCAACACCACGCTTCACTCTTGTGGTTGAAATCTGCGCTGCTTTCACTCTCTCACTTCTGAATTACGATCTAACGTTATTCCAGTACTTCATACGACTTGTATATTTAACTTAAAATTTAACACAATTGTAAATCGACAATACATGGTGACGTGTTCCTAACATCAAAACAATTAAAAAAGTTAATAAGAACATGGGTCTGAAAACCATTAGTTAGGGAGTTATTAAAGGATTTGTCCCTTCGTTGACCGCTGATTGAGGTTTTTTGTTTGTTTGTATTTTGTAGAGCAAAGAAATCAGAAGAAAATGTATTCTGTGAGTGAATAGAACGAAATGATTTGCATCATTTAATTGATGATGTGCTTCTGGACGTCATCCAACGAATGTGTTTTAACATGATGCTGCTCCAGCTCATTTCATTCTGATAGTTCGTAATTTTTTTAATGATCGATTTCCCGAAAGATGTATTGGTCGAAGGGGATTCATTGCATGGCCTGCTCGATCGCCTGATTTGAATCCAATGGATTTCTTCGTCGGGGACATTTAAAGTCCCTGGTTTATGCGACTCTTGTACTTAATGTTGATATTCTGAGAGCGTATCCAAATGGATTTCACGAAATATGAAACACTCCAGGAATTTTCAACAGAATACGCCAAAGCATGTAACGCAGGTTTAGGGGACACATCGAAGCAGGAGGAAGCCACTCCGAGCAATTTTTGTAACATTAAATTTTGTCTTGCACTCTGAAATAAATTATTTTGAGACCAATGTTCATATGTACCTTTTGTACATCCCCGAAGTATTTGACACCAATTTAGATACAACCTGTATACATAGAATGCAAAATTTAATGTTAGGATTATAAAGTATACATTATTGTAATATTGATATAACATTGATTAATGAAATTTCATATTGAAAGTATTTTATATAGGTACAATATGATATAATTAAATTACATAGGTGAAATAAAATGAAATGGGGAAATAATTCTTTTGTTTGAGAAATTATTTATTTATTTATTTATTTATTTATTTATTTATTTATTTATTTATTTATTTATTTATTTATTTATTTATTTATTTATTTATTCTGGTGTAGTTAAGGTTATCAGGCCTTCTCTTCCACGCCACCAGAAATACAAATACAATAACAGAAATAAAAAGAAAAAAAACACACTATAAACGAAGTAAAGTCACACAAAAATATACACAGGTTGCAGTCACACAAACTGTAAATGAGTGATTAAGTATAATTAATTGTATCCTAATTAACTGACATAAACAAGAACTTGCGATTTTAATCTAGAGGAAAAAAAACACAAATCAACACTTCTAGCAATACCTAAAAAGCATTAAATAAGACAAAATTTTCCAATTTAATTTTGAATTGTGATAAAGTCCGGCAGTCCCTGACATCACTAGGTAACGAATTCCAGAGACGAGGTATTTCTACAGTGTTGGAGGATGAGTATAGAGACGTCCTATGATGAGGGATAGAAAGAAGTGCTTGATGCTGGTTTCGAAGAGTTGTAAGAAATTGAAAGCGCGATAAGAGATAATTCGGATTAGAAGTATGCATGATTCTAAATAGAAGAGACAGTGAATGTATTGTTCTTCGTTCCTTCAGACGCACCCATGAAAGTAACTGGAGGGAAAGTGTTATATGTTCAAATTTACGAGTATTCCAGATGAATCATATGCACACATTATGAACACGTTGTAGTCTCTCAGCTAAGAGTGAACTTAACATTAGTTAGCAAGGAATCGCAATAATCAAAATGGGGCATTACAAGCGTCTGAATAAGATTCTTTTTTAGACTAAGTGGCAGAAATTCTTTCATATGAAACAAAGAGTGAAGTTGAGAAAATATTTTTTTGCAAGTGTGTGTTACTTGAGTGTTCCAATTTAGATCGCTATCCATAAAAATGCCAAGATTTTTAACTGTTTCACTGTATTTAACAATAATCCCATTCAATGTTATATGTGGTATAGTACTACTATCAAGAGTGCTTCGTAGACGATTATGTCCCATTACGATTGCTTGCGATTTCTCTGGATTTAACCTTAATCCAAATTTGTGTGCCCACAGTGAAATCGAATTTAAGTCTTCGTTTATTTTATTTACTGCGTCACTTGTCTCGTCAGGGTGGAAAGGCAAATAAATTTGCAAGTCGTCAGCATACATATGATATTTGCAGTGTTTTATCATTTTAGTCACGTCATTAATATAAATCATGAAGAGTAAAGGTCCGAGAACTGATCCTTGTTGAATTCCAGATTTCACGACACACCATCTTGAAGAATAATCGCATGCAATGACACATTGTTGACGTTCGCGAAGGTAGGATTCAAACCAAGTAACAGAACTTTCAGAAAGATTCAGAAGTCTTAATTTACATAATAGAAGGTCCGTGTCAACTGTATCAAATGCCTTACTGAAGTCAAGTAATGTCAGTAATGTTAATTTACGTTCATCCGTAGCTTCACGTATATCCTCATTCACTTTTAGTAGTGCTGTAGTCGTACTATGCCCATTTCTGAACCCGGATTGGTATTCGTCCAGTAAGGCATGTTCGGTTAGATAGTTCATTAGTTGTTTGTGAACAATACGTTTCAGAGCTTTTGATAGGGCAGGTAGGATACTAATTGGACGGAAATCATTTGCACATAATGGGGTTTTAATTTTAGGGATCGGACGGATAAAGGCTTTCTTCCAGAGGTTGGGGTAGGTAGAAGTTATGAGTGAGGCGTTGAATATATGTGTTAATGTCGGCAGTATTATGTCCAATATTATACTAGTATTATCCACGCCTTCAGCTTTAGAAGTAATACGTTTTATTGCCGCTCTTACTTCAGTTTCTGTGACATAAGAAAATATTTCTCTATCCGGAATTGGAGTCATTTGTAATTCGTAAAGTTTTAGAAATCTATAAATTCAGTAAATCTATATGATATTTTAGAATTCACATAAATGAATGAAATAAATTAAATGCGATGAAAAATTAAATTGTGGTTCATTTAACGACGCTGACAAGTGCAGAGGTTATATCAGCGTCGCCAGTGTACCGGAATTTTGTCCCGCGGGAGTTATTTTACATGCCAGTAAATCTACTGACATGAACCTGTCGCATTTAAGCACATTTAAATGTCATCGACTGGGCCGGGATCGAACCCACAACCTCGACCACAGAAGGCAAGCGCTATACAGACTACGCTACCGAGGCCGACAAATGAGAAGAAATTACATAATAAAATACAATCTTATGTTTCATTTAAAAATTTTTATGAAGTATATATTACAACCTAGACAAACAATTAATCCAGTCTTTATTGTCAAATGCCGCTTAATAATGCTATATGAGCCGTTGAGAGCAGAAGTGGTATAAGTCAAAAATTGATAATGAGGGTTAAAATAAACATTCTGTAAAATACAGCGTAATTTATTTCCATAAAATTTACTCTGTCACACGTTAAAAGCGTAAAAATTGTTAAAAAGGTATTTACCTTCGACAAATAGCGTCGAAACGGGCCGTCTGTCGAAGGTAAATACCTTTTCAACAATTTTAACGCTTTTAACGTGTGACAGAGTAAATTTTATGTTTTTAACAAAGTGTTAACGAGAACTTTAATCAATGAATGTAATTTATTTAAACTATTAGTAGTCAGTGGATAGCACGAAAGATATATTAATTGCTACTTTTCCCTGTATTTTACACAATTTTTACTTTGAACCTCACTACCCAATTTTGACTTACACCACTTCTGCTCTGAACGGCTCATATAAGTATTTTGTACATTGCACAAACGCTCCTCAAATTGCTCAATCTTTCAAGCTCAACTCCGGGCGACTGCTCTTGTTATTGTGGAACCCTCAAATTAGCAGGACATCCTCCATTGCAATTTCCTGTGTTTGGAAGATCAAGATATGCACTGGAATGTTATTTAAACTGTCATGGGTTGAAAGTTCTGGAGCCGATACAGAGTTATTTCGTAAAACAATGTTGTTACGAGCAGTTTCTAAATTTTATTCAACACATTTCTTGTAACTTATCATCCTAATTAATATGTAGCAACTGTTAAATTAAATTTTTACAATAATGTGAATACCTATAGCCCCTGACCATAATAATATATATCCAGTGAATATACAGAATGTTAAAAAAGTGCGGAATATTACTCATAACTTCTTAAATTTTAATTTTACAAAAAAAAAAAAACGTTTGATACAAAAGCTGTTTGAGATCCGTACAATATGATACCCGTGTTCGAAAAAAGTTGGTTAGTCAGACATACAGAATGTGGCAGTAAACTTAATTTTTTTAATGGCACACTATATTAAAAATGATATATCCCGAATCTTCATGAAATTTACGTACGAATGTGTAGAAATTTTACCCATTCACTCGTTTTGTGTTTTTTAACTATTTATTAAACTTGTTTCGTGGACTTCAAACTTCAGACAAATAAGTATGTAAAACCATGTTGAGTAGGCCATAAAATTAACAAAACACTATTACTAACAAAACATAATTTCGAAACTCACATATTATTTGTGGATTACGAGAAAGCTTTCGATAAAATAACAAAACTATGGGAAATATTGCTTAGAAAAGGATATCCTCCACAGCTAATAAGAGCTACACGCAGCCTGTATTATAACACAAGAATATGTATACACATAGGATTTGGCCTAGGAGAACAAATGACAAAAATTAATGGCGATCTAAGACAGAGGTGCCCATTGTCCCCGACATTATGTAATATATATATATATATATATATATATATATATATATATATATATATATGGACAATGTCATTGAAACATGCTGAATATTTTAATTAATGTAATTTTTAAGTAAGTTATTTTACGACGCTTTATCAACATCTTAGGTTATTTAGCGTCTAAATGAGATGAAGGTGATAATGCCGGTGAAATGAGTCCGGGGTCCAGCACCGTTAGTTACATAGCATTTGCTCATATTGGGATGAGGGAAAACCCCTGAAAAGAACCTCAAGGAAGTAACTTCCCCCGACCGGAAATCGAACCTGGACAACCTGGTTTCGCGGCCAAACGCGCTAACCGTTACTCCACAGGTGTGGACTCTTTAGAGTAAACACAACGAATTTGAACTGTCCACTATTTGCAGAAGATCAAGTCGTAACATCAGATTCCGAAAACTATCTGCAAAGCGCTGCTCATAAGTAATTAATTTAAAATAACAAAGCATTAAAATTTAACAATATCTAATTAAAAAACAAAGACATTAGCCTTTAAAAGTATAAAACATAAAAAGATAAAAAAGTGTAATAGATTAAAAATTATTGAGCAAGTAAGCGATTTTAAATATTTAGGCTGTAGAACGAAGAGCTAAACACAATCAAATACATAACACAAGAAAACGGATACAACCTTAACATAATAGACAACATAATACGTAAGACAAAACATAATCACAAAAAGCATTAGAATACAACACAAACACAAGAACATAAAAAATACATCACACTAACATACGAAAACAAAAACACACACAAAATTGCAATCTCATTCAAGAAATTCAACTACAACATCGCATACAGAAAAAAATATTACTCTACAAAAACATCTCAACACACAAACAAACAAAAACAACCACAAAGGAGTATACAAACTCAATTGTAACATCTGCAACAACTTCTACATAGGACCTACAGGCAGATCATTTCAAACTCGTTACAAAGAACACATCACAGCCATAACAAAATTACAAAACACCTCTACATATGCAGAACACATCACAAATGTTAACCACACCCTCAGAGACATCTACACAGACATGGAAATAGTACACATCCAACCAAAAAGCCCGAAACTAAACACACTAGAACAATATGAAATATACAGACACACGAAAACACACCCCAACGAAATTTTCAACACACAACTCAGTTTCAGAACACGCACACTCTTTGATACTACATTATACCACACGAACACGCCCTCAAAGGAAACAAAACAAGAGGCGACAAGACCAACAACGACCAGTTCTGAGGATGACCCATAAATAGGTCGAAACATGTAAACAAGGTACGTTAGGATTTAACACAAAGTCTTATAATACATATTCCGAAGTGATACAGTGTTGAAAGTTGTGTAATGAAGATGTATACAGAATATGCTATCAGAAAAAATGAACACAGAAGAAAAGCTACATAAATATCAATCGATATTTGGAACTTTAAGTAGATCCTTAGGAAATAAAGTAAGAAAAGATACCTACATGAAGTTATATCCTATACGGCGCACAAAGATAGACATTAACAGAAGAAGACAAAAGACGGCTTGAAGCCTTTGAGATGAGGTGTCTGCGATCAGTAACAGGAATATCACGACTTGAACATAGGAGAAATGGAGAGATAAGAAATGAAATACAGATAGAAAAATTAAATCAACTCGTGAAGGATTATCAAAGTAAATGGATGGATCACCTAGATAGGACGGAGGAAGAACGCTTCCAGAAGATAGCTTTCCAATATTATCCGAAAAGAAGAAGAGATGTAGGTCGTTCAAGACTTCGATGGAGGCAACAGTTCTAATTGGGGACAGAACGGGCAGATAGGCCCATGTCGTGTTTTTGATGTTGATGACGATGTTTCTATCTTGAACCTTTACAAATAGCTACCAAATTTGCCATGTCCAGATAAGAACTGAGTAAGAACAAAGTTTGGTTGCATAAATTTAGAGTTTGCTCTATCGCAAATAGTACGGAAGTATAATTCCTTAGTTAAAACTCCCTTCGTACTGCGAATCCAATAACTTAATCATTCCATTCATTAATCACGTGTTCTTTTAAGCGCTTAGGAAGGAATGAATGCTGTAAAATTCGTAAAAATGTAATTAAAGCGCATTACTGTATGATTGGGTTTCCAATTTTCATTATACACAGTTTCAAACTATGACGCATTAACAAAATGTAATATTAAAAATGCTTATCTCTCATTTTCCATACTTTCAGCCTATTGATTTTTGTTAATGGATGTAGAAGCAAAATATTTCGTATATTAAACATAGCCATAGGCCTATACATTTATGAGTATGTGTATTTTTAAGTCCAGCATAAAATACACGTCATTAATTATAAAAAGACTTCGCAATATGGTTGGTTGGTTGCTTGTTTTAAACTCCTGACAAGATCGATGAAGAACTGTTAGCGTGGGAGTATAAAAAATTCCATTCGTGTGGTACGTTAGGCGGGTTTTTTTGCTGCTAACAATAGAATGATAGCTGAGAACTATGATTAGCAGAACTGAATTTTGTACTGGCGTTGGCAGGAAAATGTTTCCTGCAGCAATGTAACATAAAGGGAAGTCACATAATTCACTTTAGTGATCGAAAGATATGAATCTCGCAGTTTCATTTTTATTGGAAAACAAATCATGCTAGGGACGGTAACCGCCCCAAAATCTCTTGCCATCATCTGCATTTTAACACTTAATTTGGCAAATATATCCTATAGGATAAAACAGTTTAATAGTCTATGGCCCAGTTTCACCAAGCTTCGTTACAATAACGCTAACAGCATGTTAACTAACGTGTTGTTAAAAATCAAACATCCTGTTAGTGTAATAGTTTTTCACCAACCATTTCAGGTACTTTGGTTAGGTAACATGACGTTATAAGAGTAATGCAACAGGAATCAAAGAAGCAGTGATTGTATGAAAGTTTACTGAATGTGCCTTTAATTGGTGTAGTCATTTGTTTTAGCGGAAAATTTCATTTTTTACATGATGGAAGTATTGGAGACTAACATAATTACAACGGAAATCGAGAAAAAAGGATCGTGTTAGGAGGAGTAATTTTACCTCATATGAGAAATATAATTATTTTAGCAGATCTAGTAATTAATTATAAGAATGCAATTGAACTCAAACGTAGTGATAGAACTTTCATTAGGAAAAAGGAAGAAGCATGGGTCTCTTTAACCCAAGATTTTCAATCGCCATTTGGATGTGAAAACGCAAACTATGAAACAAATCAATGTTATGAAAATATTAAGAGAAATGCTAAGACGAGTCATGCACAAAATACAGTGGAACGTTTTAAAACTAACGGTGGTACTTTCATTCGCAAAGTTGATATTTGTGCGAAGATTCAAATAGAATCAGTAGAAAATAAAGATAATTGTGATGCTGAATACTACAATGGTAAGCGTCAAAATGTTCATATCTCATATACACCTAACATAATCTTCACACGTCATTAGTCATAATTACATGTGAACTGTTAAATCATCGTTTTTTAAAATCCACGTATCTGTGTATTAATACGGAATAATAATCACATAAGTCCTCACGTTAATAAGAACACATCTTCTTTACTGCGGATGCAGTGCTAATATTAATATCAGTCGTTTTAGTATTTATGAACATATCTATTCTGAATAATTAAAAATAATGAAGCAGTGATTGCAGTTAATTGTTTTCACTGCAAATATATATGTCGATATAATAATGCGGCGTGTAACATATGTTCCCTGCCAGCCATGATTCATGCTGTAACAGGATGTTAAGGATTTAACTGCGGGAGTATGCTATGTTAATTTAACAGTGGTTTAACATGATGTTAGCAGTAACAACTGCTGATGAAAATCTCTTCCGTTAAGTTTACTATTAAACTGCCTTAACGACATGTTAAATATTTAACAAAAGTTGGTGAAACTGGAATTATCAATGTATATAATTTGAACTGGTAATGGAAATTACGGGAAAACGGCTGAACGGATTGTAATGAGTGACCCGTCATTTTGAAGCTTGGACCCCAAAGTTTTTCAGAAAAATAGTAGTTTTCAGTGAAATATCAATTTTCCTACATCATTTTCCTATTTTCCAAAATCCATCTGTCGTCAGTTTTGAGAAATAGGTTTTACAGAATAAAACAAAACACAAACACACTACAATAAACAATATCACACGAAGGCCATGACCTGCAGGATTGCTGACATATTTAGAGTTCAAATGGCTCACATTCTCTGACATCATAATTCCAATATGTCGATCTTCATTTGTGTAACTTTTTCAGAACGTTTCTGTAATATTGGTTATTAAAAACTTCAAGACTTACTAAAAGAATTTACAGGTCAGATTTTCTGATGTGTAATTTTCTGAATACAGCTGTCTGCGTAATTTTCCGAGTACAGTTGTCTGTGTATTGTATATTAAAAACTACAAAACGTAAGAATGTTTGATGATATTATTACCATTAAACTGAAATATTATAGTGAATGCCGTGATGTATTTGCCAGTAATTACACAGATTAATGCTTTATTGATGATATGAAAGTGAAACCTTTTGGGGTTACATAAGTAGGCGTAGAGAATATCTGAAGTTAGATCTTCGGTTCTATAATATTTACTGAGTGACGGCTTTATAGTAGTCTATACAAAACTTACGTAAGATAACACTATTTTTATTAAAATGAAATATTTTTATAGTTATTAATCAAGTGGTATGGGCCTTTTCCATATATTTAATGGTGGTTGTGGTGTAGATATTTAAAGCTGGAAGTCATAATTTATAAAACAGTTATGCTACCGGTTGTTCTTTATGGTTGTGAAACTTCGACTCTCACCTTGAGAGAGAAATAGAGATTAAGGGCGTTCGAAAATAAGATGCTTAGGAAAATATTTGGGGCTAAGGGGGATGAAATTATAGGAGAATGGAGAAAGGTACACAACGCAGAACTACACGCATTGTATTCTTCACCTAACATAATTATGAACATTAAATCCAGATGTTTCAGATGGCAGCGCATGTAGCACGTATTGGTTAATCTAGAAATGGATATAGAGCGTTAGTTGGAAGACCCGAAGGGAAAAGGCCTTGAGGGGGGCAGACGTAGATGGGAGGATAATATTAAAATGGATTTGAGAAAGGTGGGATATGATGGTAGATACTGGATTAACCTTGCTCAGGATAGGGACCGATAGTGGGCTTATGCGAGGGCTGCAATGAACCTCCGGGTTCCTTAAAAGCCATTTGTAAGTGATACAGATATTTATATGTGTGATTCTCTTCAGTATTGTCTGGAGGAAGCGTAAAAATTATAATGACCAAGTAAAGACCAAAAATTATTACTTACTGATAAAATAAGTGGCCTACAAAATGTTGTAGCGTCCCGATCACTTTAGCAAGATCTCTTAGCAGGATAAAATGATTCTACCCTCTACATTTCAAGGTAGTTCACGAAACATGCAGCAGCTATACCAAGACGCTATGTCTATTGTTGGAAAGCATGGCAAACCTGATATTTTCTCAACTCTCCCCTACAGTCCGCAATGACCTGAAATAGCCACTGCTTCACTCCCACATAAAAACCGACTGATCGTCCTGACATTGTTACTTGCGTTTTCGCATTGAAAATCAAGAACTGAAGATGTATAGATTCAGTAAAAAGTATTTAGCATAAAAAAACCATTCAGAGGCGTATATTTGATTACAATGGAAGCAAATAAATTTAAAAATGTCTGGTAGGCCTATTCTTCATCTACTGTATACTAATAATAAATCTATAGCCGAAATTTTTCTGGTAATTTTCGATTTTCTAAAAATAATTGGTCCTAACATATACAATTAACCAGTCTGAAACCGAAAATCGCTTTTTTGAAATTTTTGTTTGTATGTCTGTCTGTCTGTATGTTTGTTACCTTTTCACGCGATAATGGCTTAACGGATTTCGATGAAAATTGGAATATAAATTAAGTTCGTTGTAACTTAGATTATAGGCTCTATGGCATTCAAAATACGTTATTTAAAAGGGGGGTTATAAGGGGGGCCTGAATTAAATAAATCGAAATATCTCGCTTATTATTGATTTTTTATGAAAAATGTTACATAACAAAAGTTTATTTAAAAATGATTTCTGATAAGTTTTATTCTCTGAAAAATTTTGATAGGACTGATATTTAATTAGATAAATGAGTTTTAAAATGAAAATAACTGCCATCTAAGGCGGTGTATTGAAATAAAAAACAAATGACTTCGTCTATAAGGGGCCTTGGACACAACAATCGAAAGCTATGAAACATAGCCTACAGACAATGTTTCTGTGTTTGTATGGTAATATCAGAAGCTAAATTAACCGATTTGTATAATTAATTATTATTTCATCATTGGAAAGTGTAGTTTCTCTGGATGGACATAATGATATAATGTTATTACAGTAACTTGTGAGTGAATTCAGGACAGGTAAGATTAAAATAGCTTCTTATGCACAGAAAACTTGTTTATGAACATACTCATTTTTATCTCAGAGAATTAACGAACAACGAGAGTGTATTGATTTAGTATGCAGTAATAGTACGTTAGCTTAGCAATCCATTATTTTATAATTCAAATTTTAACTATGCTCAATTGAATCGTGTTAAAATACATAAAATACATAAGCAATAAATGCAATGCAAAAAAATTGGGTAATGAGCCAAGCAGATTATGTTGCGCTGTTGTAAAAGTTGTTCCTCCTGAGATTCAAGAGCTCCCACAACAAATTAAAAACTTTCTAATTCGAGTACATCCGTTATCAACACACTTTTTCATAATATAATATAATATAATATAATATAATATAATATAATATAATATAATATAATATAATATAATATGATATAATATAATATAATATAATATAAACATAATAATAAATCTGTAGCCAAAATTTTTCTGTTAATTTTCGCTTTTCCAAAAATAATTGGTAATAACAATTAAGAAACATGTTAAAGGAATTTTCATTACACCAAATGAGTGGTCTCTGGATCAAAATGATCGCATTTTAATATTTTAAATACAATTTAAATTAAGTAACATATTAAACGATTTATCCTTCTATCAAACACGAATGTTCCCTGGATCAAACGTCCTATTTTAATTATGTAATTACTTTATATTTATTTCTAACGGGTGCAGCGGAGCGCACGGGTACGGTTAGTTGGAAATAAATTTGAAAATTTTTAATTTGAACTTCTAATGAACTTAGTTTGGAGCATTTGCTGCACAAGGCACTAGTATGCTATAATTTTAATAGAACAATAGAAAAAAATTGGTAGGGAAATTAAAATTTCACAATAGGCCCTACTATAATATTGCACAAAAGATAAAATATGGACATTGCGATAGTTGTTTTCTTTACAGTCCGACACGGTTTAATAAACTAGCGTGAGAAATGAAGTTTTGCAAATTTAAGGGTTAATGAATCGATAAGATACATGGGCAATGAAGATCATCGTTTAGCCACTGTAAACATTTGATGATGATGATGATGATGACGATTATTATTATTATTATTATTATTATTATTATTATTATTATTATTATTTACGTTAATACAATTATGATATCTAACGCAAGTGATAATGTGTACGACCACAAATCCAGAGAACCTAGTTTTGATTCTCAACAATAATATAGTCTAGAATTTGTTTACCTTGCAATGAAACTGGTTGTATGATTACTTTCTTTTGTTTGTTCTGTGATTGTAAGTGGTGAATTTGCGGCATTCTGGTCAAGTCATGAATGAAATTCTTTTCCTAAAGGGAAGTTAAATGATGCACTTTAGTAATCCAAAGACATGGATCTCGCAGTTTCAATTCTATTGGAAAACAAATTAGGATGGGTCGACAAGGAATTGAACCGGGCTCTCTGGTCTACTGGCTTGTAAGCCAGCGTGCCGGCACTGAAACTCCGTAGCGGATATTGTTGTTATTATCATTATTATTGTTGTTGAAAAAACTGTTAGTAAAAGGTATGAAATAAGAGCTTTGGAAATACATTTTTAATTCGATAATATTAGTAAACCGACCATACAAATATGACATAGCTTAAAACAATAATTAAATATGTACTAATTCTAATATTTCATATTAAAAATGTAAGACTATTACAGATACTGAAATGTAAACCAAATAAGAAGTGGTATTTTAAATCCCAGCATCTCGAATTGCAATAAATGTCGGAAAAGTTGTAAGATAAATGAGTTTTCTTCTGGTGATTTGCTAACAACTGTCAATAATAGAAACTCTGGCAAAGGCGTTTTCTGAATGTGTGTTGTGATACAAGTAGCATGAACCTGAGTGCGAATAAAATACTTCTAAGCGTTGTAGTTCTTAGTAGAGCGATATAAACCACAGATACAGATGGCTTGAATGAGTTGAAAGGCGGAGAAAAATCGAAGACACTCCTATCTCGTGTACACATATAGAACTGGACGGGCTCAATCCGTCTTTCTTGTAAAAAAAAACTCTTCCTTTCAGGTATTCCTGGTACCATGATTGTTGCCGTATAATTTTCAAATTATTTTCTGTCCAAGCGTATCTCACAACACTGAAATAAATTGACAGGAAATTTTATTTCTAGTTCAATTGGTATAAAATTAGTAGACATATTTCCAATAATAACTTCTGTATTTAATGAACGACAGAATTAAATTTTTAGAGTTACGAGTAACTTTCTTCATTATTTTAAAACATATGATAAATTATTTTATTTCTTCTATTATCGTTACCCTGTAGTGACATCATATAGGAGAAGGAGGGGTAAGTTAACCAACGGGTTAAGATGAAGAACGACAAAAGTTCACAAGAAATTCGAGACAATCGAAGGCTCAGAACCAGACTGTTCCAAGTCCATTTTACTATTTTTTTTTTCAGAAGAGCTATTTTAAGTTCCTGACATTCAAAGCTTCATGAAACAATTTGGAATAGCTTCATAGCAACCTTATGGAGAGGAATATTTACAATTTTGTTCGATTCATATATACAGACAAGAACTGGAACACAATGAAACACAGATTTCTTTCTTATAAAAAGTTGAACTTAGAACAGTCTGGTTCTCAGCCATCGAGATGGCAACAGCTACTAGTACCATAGCACTCCTCTTAGAACCTGCAATTTATGTGCACAGGAGCCGTTATTTCATCAGTTCAGTTCTAGGCATGAAGCACGAAAAGATGTTTTATGAGTGAGCTTCTCACAATTTAGCACAAAGAAGAAGTATTTTGTTCATAAGGTAATGGGCTCATGTGTTATATTGTTGTACTTGCGTAACAATATACTTATCGATGGCTCAGAACCAGACTGTTCCAAGTCCATTTTACTTTTTTTTTTTTTTTTTTCAGGAGAGCTATTTTAAGCTCCTGACATTCAAAGCTTCATGAAACAATTTGGAATAGCTTCATAGCAACCTTATGGAGAGGAATATTATAATTTTATTCGATTCACACATGCTGTCAAGGACATGGAACACAATGAAACACAGATTTCTTTCTTATAAACATTTGGACTCAGAACAGTCTGTTCTAAGCCAACGTTATATTATTATATATGGTAATTACCATTTTGTCGAATTAATATTTACTTTCCCCTCGATGGTGATAACAAGCACACCTGTAAAAGAACAGCTTGAACAAAAGCAAAGAGAAAAAAAGGATGAAATATGAAAAGGAAAGAAAGAACTAAAAGAAGAAAGGAATAAAAATAGAGAAAAATGTCTCAACTTTAATCCCATAAAGCAAAAATCAACAATTAGTTGTTTGTCCTACCATCAATGCCTTCAGTGAAGATTTTGCACTCTTGACTAAAAAAATAAATTAGTATTATAAAGGCCTACGTTAACTTTTTGTACTTTGTTTTCATTATTCTATGAAGAAACATATCTTCAAATAAATTGGCACATTAAATTACTTTTTTAATATGTCAAAAGATTAATTAAAAAAGTGTAACTGTTAAACTCGTCAACTTACCCTTCCTTCCCCTTTATGAACGCGTACTGGTTCGAGTCTTCATGGAGAAGGTATTTTCTCGCAAAATTTTGACCAGTGTATGAGACCTGTACTCATCCAGAAACGTGATGAATTTGGAGAGACACGAAAGGTAGCGAAATCTGGTTATAAAAACCAGCTGTAACAGCTAGGGAGATCACCGTGCTAATCACACGATATCCCCGTTCTGGTTGGATGAACGTTCACTTTGTCTTCAGTGGATCAATTATGTTTACTTCAGAGATGTGTATTATTTGCCACCGATAATTGTAAATAATACTACTATTCCATACAGTACGACTGTGAAGAACCTTGGTATTTATATGGATTGTCACCTGGAATGGAATGAACAAGTGAATCACACTTCGAAAAAAATATTTTCCATTATTCACTCATTAAAGCGACTGAAGCAGTTTCTTCCTGATAAATTAAAATTAATCCTTGTACAAACACTCGTGATGCCACACTTTGACTACTGCGATATTATATTAAGTAACCTAAATGCAAATTTGAGCAGCAGGCTACAACGTGTGCATAATGCGTGCGTCCGTTATATTTGTAATATTCGTAAGTATGATCATGTTTCCCCGTCTTTCCAAACTCTGTCTTGGCTAAGGCTAAGCGATCGACGAGCCCTGCATTCTCTTGTTCTCTTATTTCAAATTCTGCGCACCGCTACCCCAATCTATTTGGCTTCTCGTTTTCAAAATTTATCCGCATATCATCAGCTAAGTACAAGATCTCATCATAACAATTTACTCATTATACCCTACCACAAGACATCTTTATATTCTTCATCCTATACAGTTTCAGTTGCTAGAAATTGGAACTCGCTTCCGAGTGATATAAGGGGTTGTTGGACAATAACTTCATTTAGGTCAAAATTACATAAATTCTTACTTAACAGATGAATTGCTGATTAATATTTGTTACTTATAATGAAACTAACATCTGTTCATTCTTATTATTATTATCATTAATTTCTCTAAATAGATTTACAAAACCTCTAATGGCAATTACATTAATATTCTCATTATAGAAATAGAAATATATATTCTCCCTGTAACATAGTCCTAGTAAGCTTATATTAAATTAATTTTCATCATTTTACTAGCTATCTCAAATATTAAATTAATTATAATTCATTGAATTAAATTAGCTCATAAATTAAGTTACTACTTTACCTTATATATTTATTTAAATTTAAATAAATGTGTAGTGAAGAATGTTGCTGGAGAACCTTTTAAGTGTAGTGTAAATATTTGTAATTTAAATTTATGTATTGTATTGATTAAGGCTGGTTGAGTGGAAGAGAAGGCCTTATGGCCTTAACTCTGCCAGTGAAAATAAAACATTATTATTATTATTATTATTATTATTATTATTATTATTATTATTATTATTATTATTATTATTATTATTAATCCTCCATTAAGCTTCAAAATGTTCAGGTATTTTCTGATTAATATAATAGTATTTAATTTCTTTGCTAATTACACAGTGTGCGTTCTGGTGTGTCTAGTTCATAAATTAACTGATTTAAAAAAGGTTGTCTATCCATTAAACACATTTCTTCATAAATACCGACCATTATAACAAAATAATGTAAACAAATAACGTACTATTTCATTTAATATTTACTGATACGAATCAACTAAGTAACATTATATGATGCAAAGTAAGAACAATTTACACTAAAATCTTCAAGTTGTAAAAAAGAAAAATAGTACTTATTTTGCTGTAGCTATTTTCAAACTCTCTGTTCGGGAAAGAGAACAAATAAGTTTTAAGCTCGAACGTATCCTTTGAGCATGGGGCGGATCAATTGCAGACAATTATCCGGAACAGGTGGTTGTCAGTCTGGATTCTAAACAAAATCAATAGCCACGTCTTCAACACAAGTTCGCCCTCAGTAGCAAGCCGCTCACGTTACATAACGCTTGTGGCTTGTTTCCTACGAGCAGCACACAAAAACTTATCTCACGTTACTGCTTCGGCGAAATAACTGGTGGTGTTACTTTCATAAAATTCACTAGAATCATCAGTGTGCCCATTATCTCGTTCACAATATTTGTCACAATTACTGTCACTCAGTACCAACATTATAATATGTGCTAGAATTTTAAATTATAACCGAGCAATGGGAGTCATCAACAAAGTGTTTAAACCCTCACTACTGCAGAAACATACGACGATTGAAGCTTATTGGCAAGACCAACACTAATTTATGGTTGTGAGGCTTGGACTTTGAAGGAAAGAGATAAAACCCGAATCGTAGCCAAAGAGATGAAATTCTTGCGAAGAATAACTGGCTATACCAGATTAGACCGCAAAAGGAAAGACGATGTTCTTCAAGAGCTTGAAATATCTTCTGTTTTGAATTACCGTACATCTATAATTACAGAACTAGCTGGCAGTAATATGTTCACCGCATGGAAAGGACTCGCATTCCTCGTCACATTTCTAGCTACTGTCCAAGAGGGAAGAGAACACTAGGAAGACCTTTAAAAAGATGGCTTGAAACCGTAACCGAAAGGCCCAATACTTATTAGGACGATGATGATGATGGTAAATGGCTATAACCACCATTATTGCTACCTGCACAATTATCACCGTATTTAAACATTATCACCTCAAAAATGATTATGACTATTATGATTATGATTATTATTAGGCATATTATGATTATCATTATTATGATGATGATGATGATGATTATTATTATTATTATCATCATTATTATTATTTTATGTATAAATTTTTTACACTACAAATGGGCAAACACCCGGTGGCAGTGGTAATTTAATTACAAATAATATACAATAACAACAATAGCTGCGAACTAAGGTTTCGAGCAGGCAACCCCCTTCGTGATTATTAGAGGAGAAAAATATCCTGTAGGACCAAAAATTAATCTTTACGTAGATTCTTCGCCCAACAGTGCATATTAATGTGGAATCTCGGCCACCAAGTCACTCAATTGAATGCGTTCCTTGTATAATGGCAGTTGACTTTATATATATGTCAACATATACTGTATGTCGAACTTGGTGGGAAAAACACTAGAGGAGAGGGATTCGATCCAGTGCTCAATGGTTAGAGCACTTGGTACGTAGAACCAAAGACCCAGGTTCGAACCCCCGGCGCCGGAGCGAATTTTTCTCCTCTAATAATCACTCTTTCCCACACACAACCCATTTCTATATGATGGAGTTCTCTCTGCAGTTTATAAACTCATCTTTTACCCACCCGTCTCTTTGTTGAACTGTGTAGCAAATCGGCCGTAAGAGTGATTGTTCCCCAAATATAACTAATTCTTAGCCAGTACTCGTATTTTACTGCCATGACTTCCATGGGAATTGCTTCTTTTTGACGTCCAAACTCTTTTATGACCCTGCAATTAGTTGTGCTTCTTTCAATAGGCCTTTCGAGAATTTATTTCAGGAAATCCGCTAGTATCCTATTTAATTTACCGCATTTTCCCAACTAAAAATTTCCGTCCCATACAACATAGATGACCTTACCACAGCTCCGTGTACTGGCTGCAATGTTACTGTAGAAATATCTGCCAATAGGGATATCTTATGCGAAGTTATATCGTTAGATGGCAGGAGCATTCCTTGCGGCATAGGGCTCTATTACATCATATGCTACAGTTCATTACGTTCTCCCGCTTGTTGGTTTTCTGTGAGTGTCAAAATTATATTTATAATTATTTTGTATAATTTAATATAATTCAGTATTTTCTTATCTCATAATCTAATTTAATTTACAATACATAATAGCGTAAACTTGTATAATACTGTGCTATTACCCTTAAAAGATGGATGGCGAAATCATCAGTATGCAGATTATAGATAAGAGTAAATTGAATGTTCATGAGCCTAAATGAGAAGTTTGAGAACGAGGTGCATGCATAAAAAGAAGGATCTTTGTCGAAGGTAAATATTGCCTCTTTAACCATCCTAAGTATTGTAAGTAGGTACCGTACGCGATAAACGGGATATGCAGCCACTAATTTTTTTTCTTTTATAGGGAAGGGACTATGGGGCTTGAATTCCTCGTACATTTTTTCTGTAATTGCAGAAAGAACAAACGCAATTTTTAATAGTATCACTATTATGCATGCATTTTGTAGGTTAAGGACATGCAGTTTTGCATACTATGTATGATGATTTTGAAAATTTGAAGTTAAAACATGGTTTCAATAAGTTACATAGTCTATTATTTATAGGCCTATATATTTTTTTCACTACGGATCGTTCTAGATAACAAACATCCCAGTTCATCGAGAGTTTACTTTAGGCTAAGTATCTTCCATTGTAAAATGCAGTTGTAAACTTCGGGGAATCCTACAAGTACTGCATTCAATCTAAGCTAACATAGCTTGCTGTCGAGGTTGCATATGTTTTTATTATTTTTTTTCTTTGCCCTCTTCCACAATGAAACTGTAGCCAGCAATTCCTTACGTGAAGTAGTTCTTTTTGTTTAATAGGAGTAATTTAATTAGTTATACTTTTTAAGGTTGAAAGAATATATTAAGAATCTTTCGGGACCTGATTGAAGGCAAAAGGCTTTCCCTGGTTTTTACATATAGGAACACAACAAAAATTGGCAATTTGAGCTGTTTTTAAGAGTATTTAATAACTAATAGACTACGTAAATCCTCAATGTTTATATATGGGAAACCAAATGCACACGCAAAGCACATCCCTCAAAGTACACGAGCGCTATCTGTTGGTGCTAGTTCAGGATATTCCTATTCAATACTTCCGTGCTCTTTATCCTGAACTTACGTTTCGTCATGTCAGTACTCCTAGTCCATCTCCCATTCATTGATACAGTAACCCCTAAAAATATTAAATGCTTCACATTTTTCAATGTGTGCCCAACGTATGTCCATATCGCACCCCTGCTACATACCGCCCAAAATTTTAAAGTAATTGTTTTGGTCTTGTCTTTATAAGCCGTCATACCCCATTGACTACAATATCTCTCTAAGCAGTATAGATCCTGTTGCAGCCCATTAATTGATCGAGATATCAAAATAAGATCATCTGGATATAAGAGTACAGGTATGGATATCCGTCTAAGATTGGAGCTTCAAGTTCTATTTTGTCGACCATTTCCACGAATATAGTAAAAAGAAGGGTTGAGAACTTACGAATAATACCCACATTACAATTAAATTTATCAATTTTATTTCATTATATGACGCGACAGACGAAGTGTAATAATTTTAATGAAAGATGAAAGAAATTTCTCGACGATGGAACTCGAATAATTGCGCTTTCCAGTCGCACGACTCAACCACTTTTCTGTGCCGCTACTTGTATGAAATTGCATCACTAAAAAAAGAGTTTCTCTTGTTAGTTACTACTGCTCGCTAGTAAGCATATTCTTTGCCGTAATTTCCTTCTTTCTGTGTAATTATTTCTTTATTTGTAATTAGAAAGTAATAATATTGAAGTAAATTTTCGTCGTAGATTATTTATCTCAAGTTCCAGTGAAAGTAATGCGAATTCGACTTTAGTAAAGACATAGGCCTATTTGTCTTCTATGAAATTTTCTCCGAATTTAGTCTTGTATTTTTCCTGTGTTGACTGAAGAGGTGATGTCATGTATGACAATTATGTAATAATGTTATCTCACGATTTCTGAATCAGATAGTACAATGCAGATTGGTCAAATGCACGCGGGTTTGTCTATTTGTATAATTTGCTTGTAATCCGTTCGCTCATATGAAATTACACTGCATCAACAAATTAATACCTAACTTGACTATATAACAGCTATTAGGTTACATTTATTTTCGATTTTTCTCCTTCAAAATTTTAAATTATGGTTTATTTAACGACGATCGCAACTGCCGAGGTTATATCTGCGTCGCCGGTGTGCCGGAATTTTTCCCGCATGAGTTCTTTTACATGCCAGTAAATCTACGGACATGATCCTGTCGCATTTAAGCACAATTAAACGCTATCGACCTGGACCGGGATCGAACCCGCAACCTCGAACACAGGTCATCGCTATACCGACTGTGCTACCCAGGCCAACTAAGTTCCTTCAACGGATGATTAGAAACTTTAGGTGGACAAGTGCTCAACATACTTGAAGCTCCTACAGATTCCTTCTCAGCTTCAAATTTCATTGGAAGAGCATGAAATTGTGTACATCCATATGCTTTTTTGCCAATTTCCACTTCTATAATAGTCTATCGTTAGCTCTCATGAGGGTCCAGTGAACCAGAATTCAATTCCCGGTGTTCTCCTGTGAGATCCCAATAATTCTCCATTACCACCTCATCTCTTCGGGGGTGTAGCGTAGACCAGTCTCTTACGGTGCACCCAAATAACCTATCTTCAACACGATGTGTGTCTTGCTAACCAGGGCAATGAAAGTAATTCTGAAATTGTTATTTCTTGCTAATCAATTTACAGAGTAGCAATATATTTGTCAAATGACAGGACCCTTAACTTGCCGTTATTCGCCCCGACTCTATGAGTGTGCTCATAGAAGACTATAGTGCAGAACACTTATAATAATAATAATAATAATAGTAATAATAATAATAATAATAATAATAATAATAATAATAATAATAATAAAGCCGTAAATCCCCAGTGGGGCAAGGCCTCCTGCTTGGGCAGGGGTGGCTCAAGTCTTGACCACCAGAAGAGCCGACCTGATGGTCTATGTACATTCCTAGTTCTTTGTCCACAATTCCACTAGCACTGGTTGTTGCTCCCCCTCAAAGTTGGTTGACTGCGTCCTTCCACCGTGTTCTTTGGCGTCCTATTCTGGTCCACAGTCCTCCTAGCTGCAACTGGTCCTCGGTCGTCCACGGTTTCTCCAGCCAATTCTTGGATCCCACAGTGTCGCCGTGTGTGCCCATCTGGTAGGTTGCATTAGTATCACGTGTCCTCCCCAGCGCCATTTCATCCTTTTAGCGAGTGTCACCACGTCCTCTACGCCGCTTCGTCGCCGTACTTCGTTTCTGATTCTGTCCTTCAGGCTTATTCCGAGTATTTTCCTTTCCATTCTTCTTTGGCATCTTCCTAATTTTAATGCCTGTTTCTTGGTGAGTGACCAGGATTGCGCCTCATATAGAAGTACAGGTGCAATGCAGCTGTTGAAGATCTGCCTCTTGCTCTGCAATTTCTGACTCTTGTCAGACAGACTCCAAAACTTTCTCCATGCCGATGCTATTCGTCTATCAATTTCTTTGTCCATGATGTTCTGAAATGATATAGTCTGGCCAAGGTAAATGTATTGCGTGACAAATTCGATGTTCGCATTGTTGACGATAATCTGCCCTTCTGCGTCATTTGTCAGTACTTTAGTTTTGCTGGTGTTGATTTTTAGGCCTACTGCCATACTTTCTTCGTACAATTCGGTCAGCATCTCTTCCAATCGTTTCCTGGATCTGGCAAACAGAACCACATCATCAGCGAACCGTAGATTGGTCAGTTTTCTTCCGTCGATAGATATACCGTGCTTGCGACCCCAAGGTAACTTGCGGAAGACCTCCTCCAATACACAATTAAAGATCTTCGGTGACAAGGGATCTCCTTGTCTTACCCCTCGTTGTATGTTGAATGGTGTTCCTTCTGTATCTTTTTCACTTTTGTTGTGTTTCTTTGGTACAGCTCGCCAAGCAGTCTAATATATTTGACTGGAACACCCTGATTCTTAAGTGTTTTTAAAACACTAATATGTTCTATTGAATTGAAAGCTTTTGCATAATCCACAAAGGCTATATACAATTTTAAATTGTGTTCCTCGACTTTTTCCATGATCTGCGTCAATGTCTGAATGTGGTCCGCCGTTGAAAATCCAGAACGAAATCGCAGATCACTTAGTGCTTCAGAAACTATCCAGAGTGCAGCACAGGCGGTGGATCCACATTACACTCGAAATGAATTAATAATGATAAAGATAATGATGTTGTTGATTATGGCGATAATGATGATGATGATAATAGAGAATTCTAGGGACGTTAGAAGGGAAGCGAAGTACCCGGAGAAAACCAATGTGCCCTGTATTGCTTGGACCACGGAATTGCCCAATACTTACTTACTCACTTACTTACAAATGACCTTTAAGGAACCCGGAGATTCATTGCCGCCCTCACATAAGCCCGCGATTGGTCCGTATTCTGTACAAGATTAATCCAGTCTCTATCATCATATCCCACCTACCTTAAATCCATTTTAATATTATCCACCCATCTACGTCTCGGCCTTCCCAAAGGTATTTTTCCCTTCGGCCTCCCAACTAACACTCTATAAGCATTTCTGGATTCGCCCATACGTGCTACATGCCCTGCCCATCTCAAACGTCTGGATTTGATGTTCCTAATTATGTCAGGTGAAGAATACAAAGTGTGCAGTTCTGCGTTGCGTAACTTTCTCCATTCTCCTTTAACTTCATCCCTCTTAGCACCAAATTTTTCCTAAGAACCTTATTCTCCAACACCCTTAATCTCTACAAGGTATAAATTCAATGTGGATCAACCCGTTATTTGAACACGTACCCATGTCTTAAGAGCCTAGCGTGCTAGCACTGAGCTACCTTCGCCCAGAATGGAAGTGATTTAATTGTAGAGATTGAAGGGGCCAAGAAATAAAATAAACAGAAACTATTATGCATTTTGTAATTAAGATCATGTACGATATAATTAGAAAAGTATGCGTAAAATCTCAGTATGTTTTCAAAAGCGCACTGTCGGATCAGTTCTCAATACACTCGAATTCGAATTTAGTGGCATTGCAATCCTTAGCCACTGCAGTAGGGTTGTCAGTAGATGTGAACAACGATCGAGAAAACGTGACTCAGCGTCCGCAAAGCCGAAAACCCGCACGACAATATTGTATTACGTCGCGTCCTTGACGTAAAAACTGGTTGTGAGTCTTCCGAGACTCGTTATTGATCATCTCCCGAAGTCAGCAGTCGTTTATACCTGACTGCACTTTTATCTACTTTGGTAACTATTATATATGTATAAACAATCAAGTAGCCTATTTGAAACATCTCTATATTTCAGTGTATAATAATTCGTTCCCCAGTCTTTATTTAATTACTAGACCCTTATTAAAAGGCTAGAAATTTTCTTTTGATATCTTTAAAATCAAGTGTACAATCCCAAGTAAAAAGATATTAATGTCATGTTTTATGTTTCTTAGAAATACAAATTTATTTGAGATTTTTTTATTTATATAATCATAGGTAATATCATATAATAGAACCAGAATATTTTGATAACTAAGATACTGTTCTGTTTTGTATTTTTGGCTCATTTAAACATTTATGTTATTCATTTCAATTATGTATGTTATTGAAAAGTTACGAAGTCTTTCCACGCAGACCTACAGTCACGCTCAAACCTCCTGACGTTTGCAGGTGTGTCTGCTTATCGGCGATAGCCAATAGCGGCAGTGCTGCGTTGCGACATATGGGCTACGCAGACCCGCCGCATAGTCGCCGCTTAGAAATCTCAAAATCAAATAACAAGTGCGCTGGGAAAATTGGTATGTTGTTGGGACCCTGCATGTGTATATGATGAATGCTTAATGTTTTCTGAACACATAGAAACAAACATCACGTTTCTACCCCCAGTGGTTCCAATTTTATGGGTTAATACGATAAAACCCCGATAAGACGCTGTTCAAGGGACGCGTATAAACCTCGTATTAATCGAATAATTAAAATTTGTTTGAAGAAACGTTTCGATTATCCAACTAAATTAATTTATTCTGAATTTAATGTATTTAATATTGAACAAATTTATAAGTATACGCTGTTAAAATTTTATCATAAAAATCGTAATAAGTTTGTATTACAGACACACAATTATGACACAAGACGAAATATTAATTCAACATTAGTAGAACCTAAATGTCTCACATCTGCTGGTCTAAAGCATAGCATAAATTTTGGCCCTCGGTTGTACAATGCTTTAACAAAATTACACCCAGAACTTCTAACATGTAACTCACTAACATATAACAAGAAAATTAGAAACGTGTTAATATCTTCAATTTGATTAAATAAATTTATAGCCTATGTGCATGAATTAATCAACCTATATTATATTTGTATTCTATAATTTTGAAATATATATTAGTCCTACTTTTCACGTGCGATATTATTCTTGAATAATTTCGAGGGAAAAATTGTTCCGGGGCCGGGTATCGAACCCGGGACCTTTGATTAAACGTACCAACGCTCTCCCACTGAGCTACCCGGGAACTCTACCCGACACCGATCCAATTTCTCCCTCTATATCCACAGACCTCAAAGTGGGCTGACAACAGTCAAGCAACCAACATTTGAGTGCACACTAACTCTGTGTGACTTTAAATTGTGGTTTTCTGTTACGTACAGTGACGTGTATTATACAAATTAAGCTTTCAGGAATAACTCCCTGTAAAGTTAATTTGAATAATTTCGAGGGAAAAATTGTTCCGGGGCCGGGTATCGAACCCGGGACCTTTGGTTAAACGTACCAACGCTCTCCCACTGAGCTACCCGGGAACTCTACCCGACACCGATCCAATTTCTCCCCCTATATCCACAGACCTCAAAGTGGGCTGACAACAGTCAAGCAACCAACATTTGAGTGCACACTAACTTTGTGTGACTTTAAATTGTGGTTTTCTGTTACGTACAGTGACGTGTATTATACAAATTAAGCTTTCAGGAATAACTCCCTGTAAAGTTAATTTGAATAATTTCGAGGGAAAAATTGTGTTAACATTATATTATATAATTCCATTGCCGCTGTAATTATATTTTAGTTCCTATTTTATTTTACTTATTTATTTTTATTATTATTATTATTATTTTTTTTTTATTTTAATATTATATCTGAACTGCGACCGAGCACGAGCGCTGCTCATTCGGTCTCAAATTTTGTTAATACTACTGTATCTTCTATTTATATTGCTTGTATTATTTTATTTCTATTTCTCTTGTTTGTTTTGTAATTATATTCTTTATTCTGTACATTTAAATTTAAATAAAATAAATAAATAAATAAATAAATAAATAAATAAATAAATAAATAAATAAATAAATAAATAAATAAATAAATAAATAAATCGGGACGGCGTATTAGACGGGTATACTAATTTTGACTTATATACAGTATCTATCAGCATTTTTCTTTATGGAAATACATGATTCATGAAAAGTAATACAGTATTACTCCATTATGTAATTACTGTATTGCACGTCAAAGACATTTACAATATGTACTGTACTCAATTCTATCGAAACAAGTAATTTATAGTTATTTGTCGTGTGCGTGTTTCCAAGTTCTCATGTTTATCACACTTCACTCTCTTGCGCTTACATCCTTCCGACGTCGCAGCTGTAGAAATTTGTTTATTATTGTCCTTAATGTGGATGAAGGATTTCTAATGAATCAGAGAGTTGTTTCTGATCATCGTAATTTCGTAAGATTTTTTTCGTCACAGTTGCCTCTGTCTCATTGCTTTGTGCTGATTTCCAGCAATGAAGTAGTGGACGATGTTTATACAGCTGCGATGCGATAAGGAATGTTTATATGTAAGAATTTTGAGAACCATAAACTTACAGCTTCAAACAAAGGGTCCCTTCAGAATATAAACAGAGTTATCTGTTTGTGAGAGGAGAGAAGAGAGACTACTAAATTGAAATGTCAGTTCGATTTCTGATGGTGTTGTGTTCAGTTGGCTCTGTTTAAAGTACGGTACGTGAAAGTGTAATGTAATATCTTTTTCGTGTGTTGGCAATTTGGCATTCTCAAAACAATTATGTCTCTTAGTGAGCCCAGTGCAAGTGGGAATGGTGGATCGAGTGGATATGGCAGTAAAATTCGGAAAATGGTGTTTAGTGTTTATAATTTCTTTAGGAAATACTCTTCTGAAGAAATGCGTAAAAATCTTAACTTTTCAAAATGTCAAGCACTGACTGCCGAGGCGTGTTCTTTAAGTGTGTCTACAGTGCCCCGTGTATGCAGAGACGTTAAAAGAGCGCAACACAGGGTGCCGATAAATTGTTCCATTCTCCTAGAAAGCATATGAATGTTCCTAAAAGAGTTACAAATCTAGACGACTTCCAAAAAGACGTTGTACGACGTACAATTTTTTACTTTTACGATAACGGAAAATTTCCGACAGCTGACAAACTAACCGTACTGCTTAGAAAAAAATTAATTACTCAGGTTCAGTTTCTTCCACTAAAAGATTATTGAATCGGTTGGGATTCCGCTACAGGAAAACCAATGATGGGCAAAAATATCTAATGGAACGGAATGATATTGTTGCCGCAAGACTGACGTTTCTGCGCAAAATGAACATGATCGGATCATCAGGTGACACTCGACCCACATTTTACCTTGATGAAACGTGGGTCAACAAAAATCATTCTCTGAAATATGTTTGGCAAGACTCAAATAGAAATAGAGGTCTTAAAGTGCCTTTAGGAAAGGGATGTAGACTTATTGTTTGCCATGTAGGATCAGCTGAAACAGCTTTCATTCCAGGTAGTAAATAGGTATTCAGATCAAAGAAAACCAGTGATTATCACGAAGAAACGACATTTCGCGATTGGTTCTTAAACAGCTTTCCAAAATCATCTAGAGGAAAGGAGTATAATTATAATGGACAATGCTCCACACCATTCCGTTAGCATTAATAAAACACCAAATACCTCCTCTAAAAAAGATGAAATTAGTGAATGGCTGAAAAGTAAAGGTGTTAGTTTTCTCCCTCAGACACTAAGTCAGAACTTTTGGAAAAAGTGTTGCCTTTCAAAAGCAGTGAAAAAAATGTATGAACTTGATCAGCTGGCCAATGAAATTGGGCATGAAGTGATAAGACTCCCAAGTTATCATTGCCAGTATAGTGCAGTAGAACTAATTTGGGCCCAGGTAAAAAGGGAGGTCGCTAGAAACAACAAAACTTTCAAAATGTCGGATGTGGAAGAACTTGTAAATAAGGAACTTGAAAATGCGTGAAACACGCGGTGAAATTATAAGAGGAAAATTTCGCTAAAGAGTTAGGCCGGGAAAGCATTTTAGAACCAGTGGTCATTAATTTACAAGAAGACAGTGACACAGATGACAGTGAAACTGATGGTGAGGGGGCTGACGACGACGATGTCGGCTCACCATTAGCTCTGCCACTGGAGTAGAAATTTGCAGCACAAAAGGTACGTTTGATTAATTCATCATTTTCCTTAAACGGAACACAGGCATATAATAACCGCTATTATTGTAAGAATATGCTCTGACAGCATGGACATAATGCTATTTAGGGCCATGTCAATTCAATCAATTCATTTGTAGGCTACAGAAAATTAGGGCCTACTATTTCAAATTAATCCTATCGTTCAATTTATTTGATCAAGCTGCGCCTTTGTGTAATTCGACAACTTTATTAACCCTAATAAAAGTAAAACTTACAAAACTGATATAAATTCAGCGAGTTACGTCTGACTCAACTAATTTTTCTATATTTTGTGACTTTTAATTTCATTCGATGCAATCTGAAGATAATAATAATAAACATTATTATTATAATTATTATTATTATTATTAATATTTTTATTATTATTAAGTCTTCTGCATCTCCCTATCAAACCAACCTCAGGTAAAGGGTCGCGCTCCACAGTTTTAAAACTACTGCCGCTGAGTGACAGAGACGGAGAGAGTAGTTGTGACAACATCGCGCTCGCATGTTACTGGCTTTCGCGAAACGTCAGGAGGTTTGAGCGCGACTGTAGTGCTATTTCGAGTATGACGAGCTAGACTCGAAGCGCAGCGGGAATGACGAACCGAGACTCGAAAGACAAATGCAGCGAACACAGCGAGCGAGAGCGGTAGTTAGTTTTGTACTATTAAATTTTTATTTAATTTGAAAAAAAAAACCGTCCATTTCATTATGAAACTTCAAAGTTGCAATGATTAGAATAAAATCGCATTGGCACGGTAGTAATTATCGAATAAAAAATATTAACATTTAAGAAACAATTATTTTTTCTTAGAAAATTGTTTCGGAAGAATATGCTATTAGAATATTTTTAATTGGTTATATCATATCGCTTTTTCAACTACTATGGTTATATAGCGTCTGAATATGATTAAGACGATAATGTCAGCGAAATGAATCCAGAGTCCAGCACCGAAAATTATCCAGTATTTCCTCTTATTGGGTTGAAGGAAAACCCCGGAAAAACCTCAACCAGGTAACTTGTCCCAACCAGGATTTGAGTCCGGGCCCGCTCGTTTCACGGTCAGGCATGCTAACCCTTACTCTACAATAGTGGACTGGAATTAGAATATTATGTTGTACTCTATCCAACCCTTTGTTGCCGGACATAATAAAAAATTAAAATAAATCCGTTTTTTCTTTAGTGACTGTTGTTAGAATATGAATTCAAAACATACAGTATTTTTTTTCAGAATTTTTTTATTTATTTATTTATTTTTTATTATTTTTTAATTTTTTTATTTTAAAAAAGGTCGTATTTCTATGTACAGTACTGTCAGTATCCTTGATGGATTTTATTTATCAGGTTGCACGTAATTTCTGGCGGTTTATTATTCTTCCAGGTCTTCCAGTATGCAAAATAAATTACGGTACTTCTAAGTACCGTCAGGCAACTGTTAATAAGCTGTTAAAATTTGCACAGTTAAATTATTTCCATTCCTTATAGTGACAATATATTACTTTCTCATAGCTGCTTAAAAATTATAATTGATAATTACGGTTTAAAATTTTTAGGGTGTAGAAACTGGTGAAAAATTTTCTGGTTTTATACATAAGTAGGCATAACATGATGCTTAATTACACAGGATCAGGGTATTCATTTCCTTACTGTCAAGTTTTACAGTGTTATTCAACTTGGAAGTTTGAGGTTTCCTCACATGTTCAATACAACCTGTTGTGTTGGAGTCGACGTTTCGTAGTGTTATATTTCAGACTGCTCAACTGAAACTTCATAGAAAGCTACAGCTTGTCAATACTCGTCAAAGCAAAGCTAATGGAAGCAGAAATTCGAGCGTTATAATAAAATTTAACACATTTTTCCTGACCATCAGAGTTTTTGTTCCCTCTTCTCAGTTTAAAATATGTCAATGGCACTACAGTTACACGGAACTTCATTGAGAGAACTGACATCACAATATTATTCTTAAGGGGACAAGATCTGACTGTACAACACCTACCCACGAAGCACAATATGTTATTAAAAAAATTAATATATGTGGGTTTATATGGTAAAGCCGCGAAAATTGTTCTCGATTTCATATTAGGAATTTTATTAGGCATTTTGTACGTTGACAACAGTCTCATCTTCACTGACTATCATGCTACGGAAGCTACTGACAATTGACAAAGGTAGAACATCTCACAGATAGCAGATACAACTCTAAAATATGTATATACATTCACTCTCTGTTACATAGAATATGATTTAATAGCAGTGTTAAATAAAACTTTTTAAATTAAAAAAAACTTGAAGTGGTCTTCATATTTTATTTCAGATTTACATAATATTAAAAAAATACGTAAAAATTAATTACTTTGTGGCGTGGTTATAGAAAAAAAAATGCATTGGGGAAAGTTGTATGAATTGCGTATTTATGATTAAATTATTTCAAATAATATTTAGATGCAACAAATTTAAAAATATGTGTTTTATGTAGACTGAAATGTGGTTTGAATACTCAGGAAGGTATGTCCAGAATTTTGAATTTACCCAGGAGCGCCTATGTCGGTAAAGAAAAAAAATATTTATTTACATAAAGAATTCGCAACCTAATAATCATCTAAATGTGTTTTTTTCTGTAGCACAATTTTCATTTTTTTCTTAATATTTAAAGAATATCGCCCACAATACTTAAGAAGAAACTATTTGATTGGAAAATTCTTGGAAGGATGAAATCGAGAAGATTAAGACCATGATGACAAAATGGTATCGACGAAGAAATGGAGAAGTGGTAAATACCCTGTGGTTTATGGGAGACTGGATATATATATATATATATATATATATATATATATATATATATATATATATTATATACATGAGGAGTTCACAACCAGAGTGGACCAAGTCCTTCTGAAATAATTTTGAGAAATTGAGTGTTAAACTTCCCGGCCCATGCTTAGCAACTTTCACCTTCCATAAGAAATGTTGCCTCTTGTAGACTAACAAATGAGTTATGGACTTTGTTTGTTATGGCAATGAATAACTCTAAGTATTCTTCATCCGAAATTGTATTAATCCACAAACTGTCCACTGGTGGACTTGGTCCACTCTGGTTGTGAGGCCCTCATATATATGCTCTCGAAAAATAAGAAAATTGGAATTATTTATAAAACAGTTACATTACCGGTCCAATATATACCACAAAATTAAGAATTGGTCCAAACTATTGACGAAACATCTGTTCCGTCGTCATGATCATCTGGCATAACATCTAGTTCGCATTAAAATTCTAAATCCTATTTTCACCAAGATGCGCTTTATGCCAGAGCAATCAGATCATATATAAAGTTTTTTTTTTTTAAGTTATGTTTTTATTTAACGACGCTCGCAACTGCAGAGGTTATATCAGCGTCGCCGGATGTGCCGGAATTTTGTCCAGCAGGAGTTCTTTCACATGCCAGTAAATCTACTGACATGAGCCTGTCGCATTTAAGCACACTTAAATGCCATCGACCTGGCCCGGGATCGAACCCGCAACCTTGGGCATGGAAGGCCAGCGCTATACCAACTCGCCAACCAGGTCGACGATCATATATATGAATTTGTTTATAGCTCTGGCATTGTTATAAAATGTAGGCGATAGAGAGGTAACTAACGACTAGGAACCGTATTTTTGGTGAAATAAAATTGATGACTTCGATGTTAAACCTACCACTATTTTCGTACACATTTCGTGAAACAAATTGCCAATTCGGTGGGTATTTTGTGAAATAAGTTCTCAATTAAAATATGTCCAAATGTCTACATTATGTTTAATACAAATTTTCTTTCTTCTTATGCATATTCAGTCATATCACATATCAGCATCACCGAAATACACACTACTGCAAGCATGGTTTGTACATTGTCCGCAATAAGATATATTTTCGTGTACGCAGAAGAGCCCTAAATTAGATGTGGTGAACCACACTGCCTTTAAATAATTCACACCGAATTCATTGTGGTGCTCTACTAGTCCCCCTAAACCTCTTCACAACAAAATATAGCCTTCCGTGCATAACATACTGCAGCAGGTGAATTTAATCCTTCTTGTAGTCGACTAAAGATATCAATCTTTTTTATTGCCATAGAGATGCGTTTCCAATTCACTGTGGGCTAAAGCAAGCAGATGCACTATCACATGTCTGCCTGGTTGGCAAGTTGGTATAGCGCTGGCCTTCTATGCCCAAGGTTGCGGGTTCGATCCCGGGCCAGGTCGATGGCATTTAAGTGTGCTTAAATGCGACAGGCTCATGTCAGTAGATTTACTGGCATGTAAAAGAACTCCTACGGGACAAAATTCCGGCACATCCGGCGACGCTGATATAACCTCTGCAGTTGCGAGCGTCGTTAAATAAAACATAACATTTTTTTTTTTGCACTATCACCTTCACTTTTTAAGTTTGCTCTAGAGTATGCCATTAGGAAATTCCAGGATAAGAGAGGGTTTGGAATTGAACGGGTTACATCAGCTGCTTGTCTATACGGATGACGTGAATATGTTAGAGAAAATCCACAAACGATTAGGGAAAACACGGGAATTTTACTTGAAGCAAGTAAAGAGATAGGTTTGGAAGTGAATCCCGAAAAGACAAAGTATATGATGATGTCTCGTGACGAGAATATTGTACGAAATAAAAATATAAAAACTGGAAATTTATCTTTTGAAGAGGTGGAAAAATTCAAATACCTGGGAGCAACAGTAATAAATATAAATGATACTCGGGAGGAAATTAAACACAGAATAAATATGGGAAATGCCTGTTACTCGTATTATTCGGTTGAGAAGCTTTTATCTCCAGTCTGCTGTCAAAAAATCTTAAAGTTAGAATTTATAAAACGATTATATTACCGGTTGTTCTTTATGGTTGTGAAACTTGGACTCTCACTTTGAGAGAGGAACATACATTAAGGGTGTTTGAGAATAAGATGCTTAGAAAAATAATTGGGGCTAAGAGGGATGAAGTTAAAGGAGAAGGGAGAAAGTTACACAACACAGAACTGCACACATTGTATTCTTCACCTGACATAATTAGGAACATTAAATCCAGACGTTTGAGATGACCAGGGCATGTAGCACGTATGGGCGAATCCAGAAATGCATATAGAGTGTTAGTTGGGAGGCCTGAGGGAAAAAGATCTTTGGGGAGACCGAGACATAGATGGGAAGATAATATTAAAATGGATTTGAGGGAAGTGGGATATGATGATAGAAACTGGATTAATCTTGCTCAGGATAGGGACCAATGGCGGGCTTATGTGAGGGCGGCAATGAACCTTCGGGTTCCTTAAAAGCAAGTAAGTAAGTAAGTAAGTATGTATGTAAGTAAGTAAGTACAGTAAAAATCGTCGTATGCAATGGGCACAGAGAAAATACAGAAAATATTGGCGTTATTAAGCGATTGACTTATTAATTGAAACAAAAGTCACAAACATATTTTTAAGAATACTGGATAAATGTTTGGTGCATATTTCATAGTTTTTGCGATGAAGGCGGTATATTTCAAGGCATTAGACATATCTTACTCAAGGATCCAAATTTCGAGTTTTTTGGAGGTATTGTTTTTCTTAAATCAGATAATAATAATAATAATAATAATAATAATAATAATAATAATAATAATAATAATAATAATAATAATAATAATATTTATTAATTCTATACACTTGAGCTACATTAGGAACTGCAGCCCGAAAGAGCAGAAGCTCGTGCTCGGGCGCAGTTCAGATCAGTTATACAAAATATATCACAAAATTAAGAGAGTTCATTGAGCACAATCACATTAATAAATGGTAAAATACATACAGCATGTAATAACAGGGTCTATATACAAATAGAAAATACAGAAGTACATGAATATTAGAGTAACAATTTTTAACTCAATTAGCTTAAACAATTAAATAATTAATCTGATTTGTTTCTTAAATCTATGTGTATTAAGTGTACTTAGCTCAGGGTAAGCTCTAATTAATGTATTATATATTTTGGGTCCAAAATTTCTGCTGTGTTTTAATCCAGCAGTTGTGTGGCATTTGGGAGTATTTAGAAAGAAACTGTAGTTTTGTCTCGTCTGGTATTCATGAGGATCAAATTTAAATTTATTGTGGTTTTTATGGAAGTAAATCAGCAATTTTTGTTTATAAATTTGTTCTAGATTTGATACGCCAAATTCCTGAAAAATTAATTTTGTTGGGTAATCAAAAGGTTTATATAGACAAATTTTGATAATTCTTTTTTGGAGCAGATTTAAAGGACGGAGAGTCGATTTTGCCATTCCTCTCCAAACCTAAAATACCATACTGAATTATTGATTGAAACAGAGCTAAGTACACAGTACGCAGAACATAAACAGGTAAATAAGAGCGTAGAATGGAAAATTTGTGGATTGTTTCACGCAATCTGTTACACAGAAAGGAGATATGCTTGTCCCATTTTAAATGTTGGTCAATAATAATGCCTAAATATTTAACTTGTGAGGATATACTCAAAGCGTTACATGAGCAAGTAGGTAGGTTACAATCATGTATAGTTATACTTATATTATTATTTATTTCTAGTTGCTCAAGGCCATGTAATGTTAATGAAAATGGTATTAATTTTGTTTTAGAAACGTTCAAAGAAAGTAAGTGAGCATCCAGCCATTCTTTAATAATATTAATGTTTGAAATGTTTGGAAGGGTAAATGAAACAAATGAAATAGTTGTGGAAAATGTAGTGTATATCGCCATTACCAAAAAACACGGTCCCTACTAATCATATGAGCCGTTCAGAGCTGAAGTGGTGTGTCAAAATTGGGTAATGAGGTTTAAAGTAAAAAAGTCTGTAAAATACAGCGCAAAATAGCAATTAATATGTCCTTCGTGCTATCCTCTGACTATTAATAGTTTAAATAAATTAAATATTAATTGCGACTTTGCGCTGTATTTTACTTTAACCCTCAAGACCCATTTTTGACTTACATCACTTCTGCTCTGAACGGCTGATATAAAAGTTCAATGCAGCACTTTGAAGAACAAGAACATTTTGAAAGTATGGTGTCTAAATGTGAGGAATTCCTCGATGAAGAATATCGACTTGGATCTAAAACTGTCGGGTCGTAAGAAACTAGGAAGTCTAACTATACATTTCTTTCTTCGGATAACGCGGCGAAAGTTAATTTCACTGGGCCATTGGAGCTTTTTATCAAGGGGCTAGCGAGAAATTTTCCTTCAAAGACAGTCATTTCGGACCACAGAGAAATGCTAACGTTCACGGTAGATAAATTGCAAGGTTTTCTGGGAAAAATTTATTTTATTAAATAAAATTTATGATATTGAATATTGTTACATAGGAATAACAAACAGTATCAAAGTGACATCAAGAGTTAGGTACCCGAAATTCAAGTGTCAGATGGAACTTCTATGTTTTCTTGTTTCGCAGTTTGAGAGTTAAGTAAATGTGAAGGATCATGATGGAAAAGTTTCTTCGTTACAAACGCAATGATGAACAGCATGTAGCCCAAAGCGAATAGAGAAGTAAAGCACGCGATGTCGAGGTTGGTAGTACACGGAGCGAACATAAAACTTTTAAAAATAAGCATTACCATCGCTTCAGTGAATCACAGTTGTGCAGTTTATGTGGGAAAATAAAGTCACTACCATATGGAAACGTGTACAGAAATAAGAAATAAATCTTAGAATTGCTTTGAATTTAGGTGAGGCAGAGCCTTCCACATCAGGGCATTCTGCTTTAAAGTGTACAGCGATGAAGCTTATTATAGAAGAATACAGTGAGTTGATTTAAATTCGAATGACTTCATTTTGTTATGTTATATAGGCTGCGGCAGTGGGATATGACGGTTTTCATAGCCCTGTTGTGGGACACTCATGACGAATTAAAAGAAAACATACACTGGAAGTAATCTATTACAATGCAATTTATTAATGTCTAATTACTTTTAAAAACTACATTTCGTAAGTAGCCTCCACGGCAACGAATACATTATGTGTTAAACGTGTATTTCGCTTTTCTCAATTGGCATTACTGAATAACATTCAATTTCTTTATTGCAATAATCGTTATTAATCTATTTCGACTTCACAATGTCTGAAAAGGACAATTATTAACATTTTGTGAGCGAATTTTAGGGATATATTATTTACAGGTTTATTTTATTAAAAAAATAGTCCTAATAAATATCACTCGCTTCGCTCGTGGATTTATCGGCAAATCTCAGCCCTCTTGTGACATTATTATAGATACGTTATAAGGTTCCATCTCAATTTTCTAGCCTTGAGGGCAACATATGTATTTCTTGTTGTTTTATTATATTGTGTACAGAAGTAAAAGCGCTTACTTTCAGCAATATGTAATAGACAATTCCTATCATATGATCAATTCAAATCTCAAAGTTAAATTGTCATTAATACTTCAAAAATACAGGATGAAAGTGAAATAGTCCTGCACATTGAATAGGACGATAGGGTACACTTAAATGAACAGAAAACCTAGATTACGTTTTGTGATTAAATACACGGTTAATTAGAAAATTAAGTTGGAATTTCCAGGAGTCTGGCAACATCGCCGCTTCTTCTCGTAATACAGATGTAAAAAATCAAAGAATACAGTCTACCTGAACTTCTTGCTGCCACCCTCCCTAGCTACAACGTTGCAATCTGGTTTCATCGTTCAGTGACATGAGATTAGTAGTTTTTAAATTAAATTTATACAAAAACCTTCAACGATATTGAAATAAGTCAGAGAGATGAATGATATTATATTATATTATTTATAGATATGGACAAAAATCACGACCCTACTTGCAATAGTTACCGAATAAGAGGGTGTTAAACACATGATAAAAAATCTGAGACAACTATGAACTTTCCACCAATGTGCTATTATACTTTTTGTCACATACAACAAGAGCTTTTCGTTCTGAAAATATGCAGGTCTATTTCATTTCCATCCTATGTATATGCAATGTTATGGAAATGACTGGAGAGACAAGAAAAGCATCAGCCCCATTCAATGACTATTAATTTGATTTAAATCGCTCTCTATTGTCATGTAGGACGGTACTAAATCTTCATGATAATAAATAAACATTTTTTTCAGATATGTAGTCTTGTTAGCCAAATTACTTTAGATCAGACATGGGCACAATTTTCTGTTACGTGAGGCACTCGATTTGAAATAGCCTAGTTTGTTTACTAGGAGAGCAGACTGCAGGGTAGGATGGGAAATATAAACCATTGTTACATCACTCTTGTTTTATAATAATAATAATAATAATAATAATAATAATAATAATAATAATAATAATAATAATAATACTAATAATAATAATAATAATAATAATTATTATTATTATTATTATAACTTACAATGGCTTTTAGAGAAACCGGAGGTTCATTGCCGCTCTCACATAAGCCCGCCATCGATCCCTATCCTGAACAAATATTTTTTTAAGTTGGTTATTTTTTACGACGTTGTGTCACTACTAGGTTATTTAGCGTCGATGAGATTGGTGATAGCGAGATGGTATTTGGCGAGATGAGACCGAGGATTCGCCATAGATAACCTGGCATTCACCTTACGTTGGGAAAAACCTCGGAAGAAACCCAACTAGGTAATCAGCCAAAGCGGGGATGAACCCACGCAACTTCAGATCGGCATGCAAGCACCTGAACCGACTGAGTCCCGCCGGTGGCCGAACTAAATTAATTCATATGATGAACGATGAGTGGAACAGAGAAAAATTCTCTCCGGCACCAGGATTTGAACCCGGGTTCTCAACTCTGCGTGTTAATGCTCTATCCACTAAGCCACACCGGATTCCCATCCCGATGTCGGATGGAACCCTCTCAGTTTAAGTTCCACCTCTTGGGTTCCCTTTAGCAGCCTACCCTCATGCCCTGAGTCATAGACGTATGACAGTGCCACAATGTCCATACATGTGCAGAGGTGCACTCGTTATGAGTGACTAAGTGGCCGGGATCCGACGGAATAAGCGCCGTCTTTAAATCACTAAGTGATTATTTTTCGCATATCATATATTATTATGATGTACAGAAGTACATGTGATATTTCCGTCCAGATATTCTACGTCATCATATGATGAAAGATGAGTGGAACAGAGAAAAATTCTCTCCGGCACCGGGATTTGAACCCGGGTGGTGGAACTTAAACTGAGAGGATTCGATCCGACATTGGAATGGGAATCCGGTGTGGCTTAGTGGATAGAGCATTAGCACTTAGAGCTGAATACCCGGGTTCAAATCCCGGTGCGGAGAGAATTTTTCTCTGTTCCACTCATCTTTCATCATATGATGACGCTGAATATCTGCACGGAAATATCATATGTAATAATAATATAAAATTAATTCAGTCCCTGCCATCATATCTCACCACCCTCAAATCCATTTTAATATTATTCTCCCAGGCCTGTCTATCTCAAACGTCTATTATTTAATATTCCTAATTATGTTAGATGACGAATACAATGCGTGCAGTTCTGCGTTATGTAGCTTTCTCCATTCTCCTGTAACTTAATTTCTCTTAGCTCCAAATATTTTCCTAAGCACCTTATTCTTGAACACACTTAACCTCTGTTCCTTTCTCAAAGTGAGAGTCCAAGTTTACAATAATAGTAGTAGTAATAATAATAATAATAATAATAATAATAATAATAATAATATATTTTTTTCTTTTTCGTTGTTGGTAACTCTGTAGCATCTATTAGATGCTTTATGGTTGTGCTAACAGATGGAGTTACTTGTCAACAACGTGTCGCTGAAACGTGTGTTCAGGTTACTGCCCAGCGATAGTCCTGATGTATTTTATATTTTTGATGATTGGTTAATTAATATTAACCCGGCACACTCACAATCACACTCACATTCATACAAATTTCCAGACTCTAGACACCCAGGGAATTCTTCTTCTTCAAGAAAAACTCACCGAGAGCCGAACCCAGGAATCGAACCCGGGACCTCCTGATCTGCAAGCCAGCATGCTGATCAACAGGCCACGGGGGAGTCAATAATAATAGTAATAATAATAATAATAATAATAATAATAATAATAATAATAATAATAATAATAATAATAATTTCAAAATTGTGTGTGTTGGTGTTTTAATATCCGGCATGAAAGTTTGCTGTGTTCAATCCGTTTGCTTTCAGAATGTCGTTAGAGATGGCAGCGCTAGTGTATTGTTTCCAATGATATGATAGGGTGGAGGTGGGCACCAGAAACAAGAGATGAAGCAAAAGTCGAAATACTTCCATTTTCAGCTAATTAGTTTCTAATCCTGCCAACGGCAATACCACAACAAATAATTTCACATTGTCTGCTGAAGACAACTTCAACACGAATCATTAACAGGCTATAACGCGCCCTACCTATTTCACAACAATTACTTATCATGGTAGAATAAACTCTAGCTTACGTGACTCTGGAAACAAAGTAAATTTTTTAACATGTTACTTAACTACGCCTTGAAAAATCTAAACCAGGGAATCAGTACAAGGGGTATGAACCCCACGACCAAAGACAGCTTTATGCAAAGTTAGTAAGCTGAGAAATAAATCAAGAGTACAGCATGAAGTATCGTATTAGTGGGGATATGTAATTTTTGGAACAATGCTGACAGTTACAAATGAAGGATTAAGAAGTAGTTGTTACCACCGAGGGAGTTTCTTCATCCTTCTCCAGAGCTCTTAAGCACGAATTCAATCTTGGATACAGTTACTACATTCAGAGTGGTTGCAACTTTCAAAACGGTTGTACCACAGTCTAGTATATACAGTCGCGAAGCTCAATACGTAGTAAATATGCATCCATAGATAGTTGCTAACCACTAGGATCGCTAATATCGCCTCATTACAGACAATGCGAAATAGTACCTGCACAGTCTATTGTTTCTAGCACCCTCACAACTCAAGCTTCGTGGCTGTATATACTAGACTGTGGTTGTACCACAGAGAGACAGTTTGAAAGAATAACAAATTGCAATTTTGATCACAAGTTAATTGATGTTATTTTATTGTTTATAAAATTATGGACTGTGTACGTATCACAGTGTATGTACAAACTGAAGCACTCATAATTCATTTTATGCACAAATTGAGTGGTTGGCTGGAAGAAGGGCGTAATTCGAATTACGGCGTTTATCCGTAAAATGACTGTATGCGTTCTTTGGTGGCGTTTCTACCAACCGCCACAATCTTATGCCTGTACTCCCAATAGATTTCAATAGAGAGTTATTATTAAATTGCTTCCGTCTTCCATCTTACTACTGTGGTTCGAGGACCGGCGAAGGTAACTGCAAGGGTGTTCGCGTTGTCTGACGAATATTCTGATCTATTCTATCTTTCGCCTCATGGAAGCGAATACTCGTATAACCTTTCTGGTGTTGAAAGTATCAGTGAAAATGAATTACATACGGAAAGGTAGAAAACGGAAACGGTTTAACAAACTATGAAAGAATAATCTAGCAAGCGAACGACGAAATTATGGAAGGGCCTATGCAAATAGGTCAGGAAAATGGTGAAAGAAATACAGTATTACTATTAATTTTTATCAATGGAGAATGAATATAAGATACTAATAATGTGGGCGTATGCACTACTATAAAATGTTAGATCCAGGCTAGCAGTCAGTCATTTAGGAACGACCATATTTCTGACAGATTAGCAGCAAAACATTTAAGCCGGTTTCTGCCAGAAGATATATAAGATGTCTACAGAGAAACAAGCCATTTTCCATTGAGGACTTTGGGAAACTGGAATCAATAACCAACAGGTTACATTTCTTATGGGATATTTGGAGACGAGGACCATTAAGCAACGTCAAACAACTGTAAAACCACAGCACCGAGAATATTCTTGGGTATACAGTATCATGACTGAGAAGAAGTTTTATGCTAGTCATTTATTCTGTCATTGTTTAAAATATCTAAGAAACGGGTGATAACTATACAAAATATAATGAAACTAGGTGATACTGTAATGACAGATATGAGAGGCAAACACTCCAATAGACCTCACAAGATTCTACATGTTGTTTAAGATAGGTTATTAGATCACTTAAAGTGGAACAGTGTTTGTAAGTCTATATTCTAGGTACTTTCAGTTAAAATGATAACGTGAAATAAGTCGAATTAATTATTTTTAATGTTGTGATAACAATTTAGTGAATGAACATCATATATATATATATATATATATATATATATATATATATACACACACTCAGGGACAAAAAAAAACCGGACACTTCTATATTTGCTTGTATTTTGTTGCCAATTATTTCAAAATGAAACAAAACCCATTTAAACAAAATAATGTTTCATTTAGCACCTTATACGACAACATTTGAAAAAAAAATCTCTGATGAGAAAATTTACAAAAATTACAAAGGGCGTATAACTATGGCATCGTTTGGTCTAACTGTTTTTTTTCATTTTATGGTGTCTTAAACATTAAAAACGCTTTTTAGTAACGGCTATTACCCCCTCTGGCTTGAATAACTGCATCCATACGTCTTGGCATGCTCTCAATTTGGTTAGCAATGTCTTCTTCAGGAATAAGTTCCCATTCTTCGCCAAGTGCTCGCCTCAACTCTTGTAACAATTCTGGTCTCGGTCGTCTATTCTTAACACGCCGTCCCAGCATGTCCCACACGTGTTCAATTGGGTTCATGTCTGGACTCCTTGCTGGCCATGGAAGAACATGGATTCCCACTTCTTGGAGATAATCTCCGACCGCATGGGCAATATGCGGCAGTGCATTATCATGCATTAAAACAAAATTATCGCCTACAAATTGGCCAAATGGCACAACATGATCAGCCAAACATTCATTTATATACCTATCAGCTGTTAGTCTTCCATTTTCAACAAAAACCAACTCTGTACGAGCATCCGTACACACTCCTGCCCAAACCATCACTCCACCACCTTCATACGGCACATTTTCGGAAATGCAACACTGTGAAAATCGTTCTCCCCTCCTTCTCCAAACTCTTTCACGTCCATCAGGTGAGCACAGATTGAAACGGGACTCATCGGTGAACAAAACACAGCTCCACTGTCCATTTCTCCAATCCCTGTGATCATTTGCAAAACGCAGTCGTTCAACTCGATGCATCCTGAGACGTCTGGGACCAGTTGCAGGTCTACTTGACATCCGTCCACTTGCTTTCAACCTCCTTCTAACTGTTTTGGCCGAAATTGGGCGTCCATGCATGTTAACAAATTGCTGGGCTACGCTAGTACCTGGCAGGTTGCGCTCCCTAAGATCTCTCAACACCATATACCTGTCTTCATTTGGATTTGTAGCTCTTGGACGACCCGAACCTGGTCTTCTGGTATATTCTAGGGTCTCTCTATACCGTTTTATGGCATCATGGGTTGTGCTTCTAGCCATATTCATAACATTTGCAATGTAACGTACACTGCGCCCATCATCGTAAAGGGCTACAGCTCGAGCCACATCTTCAGGTCGCATCTTGTTTTAAGACAAATGTTACAACCCCACTTAAACTCAGAAAATGTAAAAATAAAGAAATAACGAATGATAACGATAATGAAACACAAAATGTTTGAGACAAAATTGTTATAGCTGAGACTCCGAAAGCAAAATTGGAATATTTGGTTGTAATGGCTTGTTTATAAAACAAAAAACAATCAACAATGTATACACGTCTCCATAACAACAGATGGCTACCATAATATTGTATGAGAAGATAATGGTTTGCAAAATACCAGCAAATATTAAAGTGTCCGGTTTTTTTGTCCCTGAGTGTATATAATCAATTTTTTTTGTCGAACATACAATGTGATTATCTTCATTATTGTAGTATAGACCTATATCTAGCCTTTCCTATAGAAATATAGAAAAATTAACAGTAGTGCAGTATTTTCAACCCTCTTCTGCGGAAGAAGGGCGTAATTAAAAAAATTGAATGCCTCGTTCTCGTACAATATTTGAACATTAACCATCGAACTCGTTGTAATCACATGAGAACATATTACCCTACAATAAATATATATATATATATATATATATATATATATATATATATATATAGTGCCATATTTCAGCAAGAGATGCAGGGTACAGGCAGTTTTTGTTGATTATCTCAAAACTATACTTTCTGAATTACGCGCTTCTTCCTGCTAACCCCTCATTTACAGACATTATATATTATATGAAGCAAAGCATTGGGTTTATGCTAACAAATGAAGGCCATTCATGTGCTGTATAGGCTATTGATCATATTAAAAAATGTATTCCTTTTCTCTTTTACTTCACTGTGATATGAAATATTCTGAGGAACTCATATCAAGTACAGTAACTTGGCTTTTTACAAGTCCAAACATATCTATAAACTTTAGTATTAATTTAATAGGCCTACTCTTCTAATCATTGCTCCAAAATTTAAAAATCTTGACCTTACCTTGTGAGTACATTTTTCCCTAATGATGTTTTATATTAAAAACAGAGATTTTAGTACTAATCAAGACATTCATAGTTTTAATACAAAACATGAATCAGATATTCATCTACCCTCTGTTAATCTAAGCTGTTATGAAAAAGGAGTTAATTATTCATGTATTACAGTTTTCAATGCACTGTCTAATTATCTTAAAGCTTTGAAGGATCATGAGAAAAGGTTTAGAACAGAATTAAACAAATTTCTACATATGAAGCGTTCAGAGGTAAAGTGGATCAAGTTACAAATTTTCATAAATTGAGTTTAATTCATTTTCTGATTATCTGAAGTTGGATCTTTTCCGAGCAGTAACGGAGCAAGTCTTAATTCCAAGCATTCGCCGGTAGGTGACACCAGTCACTTTTGGCTCAGATTATGTGTTCACGAATGTTCTGAGCCGTAGTGGATCAAGTCACCAAAGCGTTGCATCAGTTAACTTCAGAATTGTTTACATTTTATAAATCTTTAATTTGAGAATGGAGCAATAAAGTTATTGCTAGTGAAATTATATAACCCACTAGAGCAAGTTAACTTTAAGTCCTGTTTATCTCAAAACTACATCTCATGGACTTGATCCACTTTAACTCTGAACGCCTCATTATACCTTCTACACAACTGATGAAGTATTTATGCTTGTAAATATAATTATTCTACTTGATATGAAATGTACAATTTTGTATAGCTCAACAGAAATATGCTTGTAAATTGAATTAATCTGTTTACTATGTATTGCATAATTTGTACAGCTTAACTGACAAATTCTAGATGCTGTAAATTGAATAATAGTCTGTATAGCTCAACTGATGAATTGTACCAGGTGGTTATAATTAAACTGACGGAGTACAGCGTGGCACAGCACGGACTGTAACGATCGTAGGAGTGTCAACTTCGTAGATATGCTAATGAAGCAATGCGCTCGCGAATTATGCAAAGACATTAGTTCCAAGTCTTGTCACCAGGTGCAAATATAGCGCTGTAAACAGTCAGAACATGGTAAGGGCGCAAGAAAAAGGCAAGAAAATCAAACACATGAACACCTCGCAGACCTGTGAGGTGTACAGTGACATCTGCACGTTATAGGGACCTGCTTGTGGAACACGTGATTCCAGCTTTGCAAGAACACAACTGTGACCAGACCATTATTTTCATTCAAGATAGGGCAACATCACATGTCGCTCGCCAGGTGAAAGATTTGTTGAGGGAAACTTTCAGTAACGATCGCATCATCTCTTAGGAAGGTATATTCATTTGAATAATGTTCAATTATCTTCAGTTCATTATTTGTAAAATAAAATAATAATACTGAATAATAATAATAATAATAATAATAATAATAATAATAATAATAATAATAATAATAATAATAATAACGCATTCATAACAAAACTGACAATAATTACGATGTCCAAAATATTACCAATGTAACACAGTGAGGAAAGGAAGATTGTGAAATATGTAGGCCTAAGAATATTTCAAGAGAAGAAAATTAAAAATTAAGTTCATAAACTAATTAATTCACAAGATAAAACAATTACATATTAAGAATTTAATAACTTATTGCGAATTCTTCCTTTGTTTAATCCTGTATAAGTCCTATGTGCAGTTTCAGTAAACATGGGTCACAAATCAACCGTTTACGAGATAATGCCATTTTTTGCTGGCTGGGGCCGCCACTGAACCAAGCGCCTAGATACAGTCAAGCGGTAACATTCATGCTTCGAACGTATGCCGCACTCTCCGCTTTCCATTTCCTTCTAAGCGTGAGACGATATCTAAACAGACGATATGGTGAATGGTGAATAGGTAGAGGAGGACCTGTACCTAGATCATTGGATTTAAATTATTTGGATTTTTGTGTATCGGATTATGCAAAAAGCCTGGTTTAGACTAGAGGCATCACCTTAAGATTTGCAGCATCGGATTGTAGATGCCTTCCAGCAAATGAAGAATAACCCAGGATTGCTCGAGCGCATTCGCGGGTCTTTGAGGAGAAGACTAGACAGATGCGTTCAAGTGTATGGCCAGCACTTTGAACACCTGCTGTAAAATTCTTCAGTTAACATGCTCATACTGTACTGTATCTTGTTTACCAACAAACTTCACTGTTGTTGGAACAATAAGTTTATTTTGTGTGTGTTCAATCATATTTCTGTGGTATTGAAACCAAAATTATGAATTTGATTGACTATTTCGTTTATATGGAGTCATTTCATTTTCGGCCAATGAAGTGTAATGAAATTTTGAATTCCAACCAATCACAGTCATACATCGCGATACTTTCTGCAGCTCGATTTATCACTGTCAATTTATTGCATGGTCATTCTTTTGTTTAGTCAGAGTCGGTAACAGTTTCCATGTAAATCGGTGAGCATGAATCCATTTTGTACTAAAATAAAGTGCGAAATCCTACTTCCACATCTAATTCCATGTCCATTGTATCTAAAGAAAATGATACTTCTTCATAACAATTGTTCATTTAATTAATGTACTAATCAGGTTATTTGTAATTATACTACAAAATGTATGAATTGAATTATGATTTCAGGAGATAATGAAAATGTATTTCTATTATAATAACAAGAGAAAATCGCAGTACATATAATTAACATTTTTAAACTTTTATTTCGCTTTTGTCAATTGGTATTACTGAATAACATTCAATTTATTTATTGCAGTAATCGTTATTCATCTATTTCGACTTCACAATGTCTGAATAGATTAAGTATTCATAAATATACAATTATTAACATTTTGTGAGCGAATTTTATGAATATATTTTTACATTTTTATTTTATTCACGAAATAGTCATAATACAGTAATGTCACTCGAGGTCTGAGATTTCCCAAAAAAATCCACGAGCGATGCTCGTGATTTATCGGCAAATCTCAGACCTCTTGCGACATTACTATAAATAAATTAAATAAAATTGTCACTGTTGGAATTAGTACATAGTATTCAGCGGGCCAGAATCAGTAGAAAATTACATTATCTCGTAAATGGTTAATTTTCGGAACCATGTTTACCAGAACATTTTTGCTTCTCTTCGTTTTACTTCCCATCCCTAAAACTGTGACCATCACTTTTGAATCACCATGTATATGCACACACAGATACACATATTATGCACCTCTTAAACTATGCAGCTTTTGAAAAGTTCAATTTTAATTACAATCAAATGCTAATGAGACGCAAATTTACGTTAACGAGCTGTTCAAATATTTATGATTCCAGTGAACATTGAAAAAATTCCTTTCCGCTTCCTATATGTGACATTAATCAATAGTGTAATAAAATAATATGCGGCAAAAGTCATTAAATGAAGTAATTTTTAACTGGTAGCGAATGAAATTCCACACATTCCATCATGCTTGGTCACAGTGAGAGTAAACAATGTAATAATAACACAATTCCGACCAACTAATACGTTTAGTAGGTAATTGCAAACGCACATGTGGTTCAGTTACACTCACACTGCGTTGCGGTTTGGGTGCTGAAATGTGGCAACCACTGCACAAATTTAATAATTTGATTCTGTCTATAGGTATTTATTTTTAGGTTCAAGAATGGAGCAACTGGCTTCTATTTCCAATGTTTGTGCACTTTTATACCTCCCTCGCACAGGGGCTAAGTATACATCTGGCTTAAGCCGTTCATTTTTGCTTAGGCAGCCCAAATAACAGTGGAGATATGTTGGAAGTATTTAATGGTTTCGTAGGCGCAATCAGGGGAGGGTATAACCCTAGATCATATATGTAAAAGATTATCCCTATGTTACAATCGGCAGCACCTTGAAGAGAACAACCGCCAGGATCGCCACACGTTAGCCGGTAATCGAACACGAGATGGCAGTACAGTCGCTAATGCAATTAAAATAAGAGTTATGACGTGACTCCTTATGTAACAACTAGATGGCAGCATAGTAAACCTGACAAAAGTTGTTACCATCAAAGCTATAAGGCCGAGCAATTTGGGTATATATGATCTGGGGTATAACGTTCATCACGTGAATGTTGCGAATTTTAGTCTTCGTATGATAATTTTATATTAGATACGTGCTGTTAATCAGTTATGTTAATTTATTTCCTTTCTCCTTACTAACTTTTATTTCAGTCTTGCGTAACGTCTATCAAGTCTTTTGCTCCTCTTATAGTTCCCATAACATCGTTTTCTTAATTCTCAAGTTATATCCAATTCTTCAAATTAATTTCTTTGTTTTGTTTCATTCGGAATAAGCAACGTATTTTTAAAGAACAGGCAGAACAGAATTTTAACACAGTTTATTTCAATATATTTTGAATGTGTCACGCCTAGTGACACTATCATGAAAACATCAAAACCTGGGTAGAAGAAGAAAAAAGTTGGATTCAGACTATGACAGATCATAATGTGGCCTAAGACATACGAGATCGATAACAACCCGCATGGAGTTGGACGATATCGACGTGATTTGCTTGCTGGAACATCTTATATTTGCCACCGGCGTAGCTCGGTCGGTTAAGGCGCTTGCCTGCCGATCCGGAGTTGCGCTCGGGAGCGGGTACGATTCCCGGTTGGGCTGATTACCTGATTGGGTTTTTACCGAGGTTTTCGCCAACCGTAAGGCAAATGTCAGGTAATCTATGGCGAATCCTCGGCCTCATCTCGCTATCACCAATTCCATCGACGCTAAATAACCTCGTAGTTGATACAGCGTCGTTAAATAATCAAGCTAAAAAACATCTTATATTTGCTTCTTCTCTCGCTATCATTCACCTTTGCCGTTACGAGCTTCAGATATTCAAACCGTGAATGGTTACTGGCTGTAGAATTCTTGCTTTTGTAGGTACTGCTATGCAACATTCTGGATCATATGATGTTGCGATGGATTGCATACTTCTATTTTAAAGTAATATTAATTGCAATATTCTAGAATCATCTGGAATCAAAGTTCGAAATTAAAAAAAAAATACGAAAAGAATGAACGAGTATAAGTGGGAAGACACAACGGTCCACACTATCACTTTCTTCGAATGTAACGGTCTCTGTGCATACTCATCCAGTTTTTCCTAACCGAGAAAACGAGTATTTTGCTTATTAACACGGCCACTCAGTAGCACATCAAATTCGCCAGACCATCACCAGTTTTGGAGATACTGAGAATCTTGATACATATTGAACAGATAATGTGCACAATAATGAACTCGTGCTATGAAGTCTGGCTCCTTCAGCTCATGGAATACCTGAATCAATATCATCATCATCATCATCATCATCATCATCATAATCATCATGAACAACAATCTTTGAGGCATATGCCGACTGTAGACATGTTGCTGCCACAGAATTCATCCACCAGTTTCATAATTAGTCGGTCAGGCTCTATTCCTTCGTTAGCAGCAAATTTAATTATTGATTCTCAGAATCTTAATCGCGACAATGTATTTATATGTTTAATTAACTCGTTTTGTGGTAAATATTTATTTTTCCAAAGTTCACTGGGTGCAATTTTCAATTCCTGCAATATTTATTCGTTTGGGTTGAAATAAGACCAATTGTATCCCAAAATTCTTGGCACAAATTTCGTCTCAGCGGATTTCAATCTGCATTTTTCTAAGGTTATAATAATAATGCTGGTCAACAATGATTTTGTTAAATGTACAATTTCTACTGTTTCTTATGTAATGTCTTCTGCTGATTCCAAAAAGAAGTCAGAATTTTTCTATCAATCACCTTTTTTTTTTAATTTTAGGAAAATTAATTAATTTTAATTCCTATATAGGTACAGTCCTTAACATGCTAATAGAAATAAAGTATTTCACATATTTCATTTTATTGCTCTAACAACTGATCTATAACTTTAAATCACTGTTGGCTGTGAAAGTCAGAATAAAATTCATAAAAAAATTATTGTATTCCTCATAAGACTGCGAGAGTTAGTAGCCTATTAATTCTCAGTTGAGTTGGAACTTACAATCATGGAATAAGTTTTCTAACCCTTGTTTTCTTTGTCCTAATTTAAGTGTGGTAAAAGTATCTTATAAAATGAAACATACCTCGAAATACTGTGTAAATCACAAACAATTTTTATTACGTCTGTGGTTAATTAACTTTGAAAGCACACAGGCGAATTTTACCACACTAGTTAAAAGAGCTTACGGAGTGTTCTTTTGATTTCAAAATAGGTGAGGAGAGGAACTGGGCCCTTCAAATCTGTTATGCTCCATGTAATTCTATTATTCTAACTGGTTGGCTAAAAGGATCCCGTCATATTCCTTTTCCTGTTCCAATGATATGCTGGGAACCTAAGGATCATTCAACAGACTGTTACTTTCTAGGAACCACAGATCAGAAGATTACAGCGAACTTGTCAGTGACCTGATTCAGAACTATAACTTAATGGAGTGTCATATATATATATATATATATATATATATATATATATATATCAAAATAACTTCTTGGATTCTCATCTATTTTTTCTTTCCTCAAAACCTTCGGGTGGTGAGCGACGAACATGGGGAGAGTTTTCATTAGGATTTTTCTGAAATGGAAAGGCGCGACCAGAAAAAATGGAGCCCAAATATTCTGTCAGACTACTGCTGGACACTCAAAAGAAATGTTTCTCAAGTGAAGTATAGCCTAAAATCTATCTCACACACATTTTAGGTAAAAAAAAAAAATTACAAGGTATCAATACTAGAAAAGTCTGAAGTACATTTCATATAATTACTCACAAACTTTGGGCGAAAGAAAAATTTTGAAAACAGATCTGAAATCAGCATGAAAAATGCTACAAGAATCATCCTTTATCTATCTTTTAACAAAAAATATGTTTAATTTTGTTGACCAATATAATTATTCAAAACTCACCATTACATAATATAAAAAAAAATGACTTAACACATTATAGGGCACATTAGCGATAATGTTGGTAACTCCGTAGGCTTCAATTAAGAGGTGAGAATGAGATAGTTCAAAGCCACACTTAAAAAAATGTTTTTTTGTCTTAAACACATGGGGAAGCTCCTATTAACATATTACAAAAATTACTCAACAAATAATGCAGTACGACGCTGAAGAAATTATCATATCACACCTAATAGCATTGGATTCTAAACTTTCAACACGCCCTTCTGTAAAATTTTGTTTTTGTAGCTTAGGACTGTATCATTCTCACTCCTTCAATTGTTGAATCTATATTTGCTTGAAGTACTTTACTTGTTCTGGTATATTCCATGAACAAAACCTAGTTTTTTTCCCTTGAACATACTATATTTAGTGAATGTTTTTACCTAAAGCATTATTCACATTTAGGTCTACATAAATTAGCGGAATGGAAAAATTAAACTTATAAACAATGCTTACTGTTCTGAAACTTCTTTCTTTGAATGAAAATTAATGACAGTTTCAGGTTGTTAATTAACCACGAAGCCTACAGGAGAACTGAAGCTTTCTGTGTTTGCAATTACCTCTGGTATAAACAGAGAAAAAGGGTAAAGGGAGAATTTTAACGGATATAGGTCTATCTCCTACTTTGTAATGAAAAACTCACTCAAGCAATATAATTGCCTGAGAATTATAAAATATGTTCTCCATAGCTTTGAGGAGTCTTTATGAAAGAAACAGAAAATGAGTAACTTCCATATTTCACTTTTAAGTAATTATAACGTTTATACAAGTAGGATACGCTGCAAACCTAATAACAAAGATGCACCATTTTATCGCCATTTCGGACATGGAATTCCATTAAATTTAAACGAAGGAGCGATTACTTAGCGTACTGTTTGTTATTTCAGATGGACATTTTTACTACCATAAAAATTGCAATTCGTTGTATCGTTTCCTTTTCTTTTTTATGATTATATGTTATTGAAAGTATTTAAAAAGATTTTTGGCCGGTTTCTCCAAGTATTGTTACAACATTTAACTAATGTTAAACTCTAAGCAGTTTGTTAAATATAGCTTTTTCGTGTCTTCAACACTAGTTTGACGTTACAGACTCTTAAGTATGCGTTAACTTTGACAGTTAACTCTTTTGACAGGTAGTTAAATATGGCAGATGACACCACAGCTATTCAAACAAGTTGTGAAAATAATATTTGATATCTCTCTTTAAGGAATGTTTCGTGAATGACTGATAACATAACATTTAAAAGACACTTTGGAAAGTTAATATATGGAAGATAATCTGCAAAACTGAACTGATTATCATATCGTCACCTGAATGCAAGAAGTAGGTAACTCGAAATTTACGTTTTTTAGTTCTCTCTTTTATAGCACAGAAAAAAATTGCATAAAATGTAATGCAAGAACTAGGTAACTGATCGAACGATACCAGAGACATCTATTTTCCAATGTAACAAATAGGTAAAAGAAAACGAGACATATTCCTTAGTGCAATAAATAAGTAAATAGGCAATGTCACAAAATAGAAAGAATCAAGTTACCCAGTTCTTGCATTCAGGTGACGATATTGGCTGCTTATTTTGATACCGAGCTATTATACATTGGATATTTAGAAAATGTCGCATCTCAACATGGCAGGGTAACTAGGAATGATTATTTATATACTATGCATGATACTCAGTTTGTGCCGATATAGATTTTCAAAACAAGTAGGCCTCAAAATTTTATAAGAAATTTAAACCGGACTTCAATATCCTACAATCAGAAATACACCATTTACTCCAATTCAGCATCTACTATTTACTCTTCATTCTATGATACTGGCTCTTTTCAATTAACTATAACCAATGTCGATAGTGTTTCAAAATACACAGTGAGTGTTATATTAAAAAGGTTTCAGCAAAAATTGCTTCTTTGATAGGTCATATGTTAGCATTACAATTACTATAATCAGCATGGGTTACACTGAGACAATGACAATTGCCTAGATATTAGTATTGATGAAAAAAAAAACAAAATCATCATGCTCCTTATTTGAACGAACTTGTAATAATATTATTCAATAGTAGTCCCCTAGAAGTTTCATTTATCTTCCTCTTTATCAATCATGGCCTACTATACCAGATTATGATTTTATGCATGTTACATTACTTATTCTACAATGCAGAATTTAAAGAATAATATCAGCGAATAAAAATTGCCTTACATTAGTAAAATAATTACCAACCGCTATTGAGTGGTTAAATTAGTGTTAACGACTGTTTTAGTTAAGTGTTGGTTGTTTTAGATAAAATGATGTCGAAGAAATGGAAAATACGGTACATTAACAAAAAGTAAAAAATAAACAGGCTGTTAATTTAACACTAGTTAAGCCAGATTAAATGTAAACTTGACTACTTCTGATCTCTTTGGCGCACTAGTGATCAATATTAAGACTCTCATCGAGGAGCTTCCAACTGTTATTCAATGTAGATTTTTCAATCCTGGCTTCATTTAAGGTCCTATTTCTAGCTTTGGTGTAACTTTTAACTGAGGGATTAAAATGTAGGCATACTTCATTTTCGCTTGTAGGACTTGTGATCCTTTCTTCGAGAATGATCTGCTGTTTCGTTCCCTACTTTTCAAAAATGTGATGGAATCCCTTATCAGATTGGTAAATTCCAGAAAAAAAAGGACAGTACTTACGCATAAATGTTTCATATAGAAGTACAATGTATGTTTAAGAATAAGGATAAGAACAACCAATGAAATCCCATAAGGACAAAAGCCTATTGAAATTTATTTGTTAAGAATTCAGACACTGCTCAAAGACGAGAATGCAACGATATGGCTATAGGCACCGTGCAAGCTCCTTTGGTGGCGACTGTTGTTACTAACTGCAGGACAGCAGCTTGAAGCGTATGAATATACTTAACATCTCAGGTTAAATGATTAGAAATATGGATGATCCTAAAAAGCGGAAAGGTAACGCAAATTGCTGTGTTTTTTAGTGTAGTAATGCTTATAGGAACACACCAACCGATATTGTTTTTATTCATTCCCAAAACAGAAAACTGAAGCGCAACGACGCTAATAAATTGTGGATCCAAGCAGTACGCAGACGAAAGTAAATAAGGCTACCCTGCTTGTAATCGTAGTATTATTACATACTAGGCCTGATATAAAAAGAAATAGAATGTATATAGTATTAAGTTTATAAATAACCATTAAGTTAACAACGACAGGTCCACACCTGTGGAGTAACGGTCAGCGCGTCTGGCCGCGAAACCAGGTGGCCCGGGTTCGAATCCCGGTCGGGGAAAGCTACCTGGTTGAGGTTTATTCCGAGGTTTTCCCTCAACCCAATACGAGCAAATGCTGGGTAACTTTCGCTGGACCCCGGATTCATTTCACCGGCATTATCACCTTCATTCATTCAGACGCCAAATAACCTAGATAACCTAGATGTTGATACAGCGTCGTAAAATAACCCAATAAAATAAAAAAACAGCGACATGAATTTATAATTTAAATTTCAAAAAGTACATATATATTATGTATAATATTAGCAAAAATAAATAATAATATACTTATTTTTAAATGTATTCATATCGATATTTAATTCTTGATTTCAAGTGTTGATGGTTACCTTGGAAACCAACATTTTATTGGGAACGAGATCAGGACACCCCCAAAACTAGCATACCGTTCCCAGTATTTTTCTAAAAGATTACAAGAAAGACTGCCTCATCTCAACTAGCTCCGTAAAGATACGAAAGAGACGCAAAAAGAAGAAGAAAAGATGAAAATTTAAGTTTTATGGAAGGCGAATGCTCAACAAGTGTTATTTCGAAAAATTAAGTAGCCATACAGGCAGAAATAAATGAAACCATTCTTAGTGATTTTGTTCTTTATTTCACAATTGAATTGTGTGAATTGTCTACTCAAGTGTCTATTCCATTACATGCCGAACTGAAGTTACATAAGAAATGTTATGACAAGAGTTCAGGAACAGATGATATGTTTAATGAAATGCAAGGTTTCCGAGATTATTGTACATTAAAATATGAGAGAGAACTACCAGACTTAACGGGAGTGACATTTGTGGTTTTGAATATATTGTTAAAATTGCTGCCCATTGAAACACAATCATACCCGTAGAATCATAATAAGAAATATTTCTAATTCTATAATTTAATCCAAAAATAGCTACCATAGATAGTCGAAACGTCCCAAGATTTAGACTATACATATTCTTTTTTTCCATTTTTATTAGTGGATTTCACATCGAAAGCTTTCGAAAAATTCTGCCCAAGAGTAAGATTAGTAAAGAAAATCGTCTACTCATATTTTCAAATTACAATGAAAACTGGATTGTCGTATTCTGCTATGAGGGTGATGTTCGGAGTTAATCGTACAATAGTAATTATGATGTATTTTTACCGCCACTTTAATGTTGTTGACATCCACAATGGTTACTGTAATTTTGGGTTTGGCCTAGCAGAGAAAGTATTCAGGAAACAATGCCTGCAATATTGAAAAATTTAGAGTGACAATTAATTGTTCAAAAGTGGAACAGCCACCCAACGTGGATCAGATGGTGGTCTTAAAATCTAAATGCTACCGTGGCAGATCGAGTGACACATTCATAACAACTGATTGCGGATTATTGACGTTATTAGAAGGTGGTGATGAAGTCAGGTTTTCCCGGAATAATAACAAACCTCTCCGATAAAGGGATCATTGTTGTTACTCCACCGTACCTGCACGATGGTAAATTAACAGCTGAAGAAGTCGAAACTACTTACAGCGTTGCCAGTGTTCGAATTCATGTTGAAAGGTGCATTCAGCGAATTAAAATATACAGTATAACATTTTACACAAACTATCAATTGAACTGCTTCCGCATGTTGATCTTGTTGTTTATTCAACTGTCCAAAGAGAAGTCTGAACCTCACAAGTGATACCAACAAGGCACCACTTATGAGGCAACTAGGACACAATATCATGGGGTAGAGTGGCAGTTCCTTTTCTCTTCCATTGCATATATCGTCGACTAGCTACAAATTACACTAGTCAGACTTTATATGCATACAAACAATATTGTTCTTCCTCTGACACATATTGTCAAGTGAGATGTACAGCCTGATAACAGATGTACATATCAGCCAGAACCTCAATCAGAGGTAGTATGTTGATGATATTGTTCATATGTGTTGTGTTTTAGAGAATTTGCAGTCGCCCATTATTCAGGAAGTGTAATTAAGACTACTTTCAGAATTAAATCACATTAAAATACGTAATTTATAGAGACATTATACACACATAAATATTACACACGTCATGACATCAAATATAAGTATATCAATGTTTTCGTAATATGACTGTTCACCCTCATTCAATGGTCTGAAATCTGATTTAAATGCCAAACAACTACACTGACTGTGTGCACTCGATGTGGGTCTCTGGCGTTTCGTCAGCCCACGCGAGTTGTGTGGATATAGAGGGAAAAGTTGAGACGGTGTCGGGTGGAGTTCCCGGGTAGCTCAGTTGGTAGAGCGCTGGTACGTTCAACCAGAGGTCCCGAGATCGATACCCGACCCCGGAACAATTTTTCCCTTGAAATTATTCAAATCTGCTTTACAGGGAGCTTTACCTGAAAGACTAGATTTGCAACTACACTGATATTTCAGGAACTTTGCAGTTAACATTTTACCAGTGGTGTAGCATGAAATTTTGAGCAGGGGAAGCTAATTCAAGTTTTCTTTCATGCAATATGAGAAAACGTATTACAAAAATATAGTCTTAAAATAAATAGTAGTCAATGTCAAGTCAGCAGTCGAAGATTGGTTGGAACCTCGTAAATAACACCAATAAGGTATGACCTCAAATGGTACGTAGTAAAATATGATTTCACGGTTTACACATCAAATAGACACGTATAGTATAACATTAGCTCACTCCCTGTCATACTTAGAGAAATCACAATATTAACGGTCAATAGATACAGTACGTAAGTATGCGTCTGTCTTTTGGTTGTGTCCTTCATTGATAGCAAGGGATTCGGTCATTTGTTTTTTAGATCACACTTTTGTTCGTAAGTCAGTCTTGATAATAGAATTGTCCTAAAAAATTCAAGTAAATTGGTCTTATTTCACTCATTATTTATTATATCAGCCACAATGCACACTAACACTTCAACTGAACACAACTGACGAAAAGGGATAACTCGGAAACTACTTATTTTCATTGTCAAAGCTAGCTTCCTGCGAGCCTCGCGACCAGGATAGTTTAGTTAGAAAGAGATGGAAAATCTGCGGGGTGGGTTACATAGAAGAATGAGTGTAAGAAACCAGTCTGCTTGGAAGCTGGTGTGTGCAGGCTTCTTGTTTACTGCTGAATCACAAATCATCCTGAGCTGCCGCATCACAATATTTAACGCGCAAATATAAATTCTATTAAAATTAATAAATAATTTTGTCCATAGACTACAGGTTTATTATGAAATTATTACTAACTGGGGAAGCTGAGCTTTTTAGCTCACAATGACGCTACGCCACTGCATTTTACACTCCTCTAGCAGTACTGAACTTTCCACTGAGTCTATTAAATAATTAAAGACTAGAAATTGCTGGGTTTGCAGTGAAAGACCTGCTCTTGGGCAGAACACTATGAATCAATGAACCCATTCTTACTAATATTACAACTGTTTATCGGCAGAAAGCAACATGTAATTTCTATATCATACATGACTAGTGAATGACTGCGAGCCTGTAGTTAATTAGGAATTGAGACACTACGCGACGCCACCAGTACGATTTTGAGACCCATGCACGGTGCCTATAACAAAGTAACAATAATGTAAGAATAAGACTTAAATCATAAATACTGCAGTGCCTATAGCTGCAGTTACACATGCGCGTACGCATACAATCTGAGAAGAATATTAAAAGAATCAAGTTTAAAACGTGCGTTCAAATAAAAAGCATGATGATTTTGTTTTTTTCATCAATACTAATATTAGGCAATTGTCATTGTCTCAATGTAACCCATGCTGATTATAGTAATTATACTATTGCTTTAGTTGTGTGATTATATTCATATGAATTAATTCTTTTCTTTTAAGTTAATACTTGTATACCAGAATGTATTTTCCTGTTTGTGGTTATATTCATATGTTTTCAATCTCTTTTTTATTTTATTTTACTTATTATTATTATTATTAATATTATTATTATTATTATTATTATTAAGTTAACACTTGTATACCGCTATGTATTTTTCTGTATGCGCTTTGATCCTGGTTGAGTGGAAGAGAAGGCCAGATGACCTTAACTCTGCCAGGGAAAATACAACTATTACTATTATTATTATTATTATTATTATTATTATTATTATTATTATTATTATTATTATCATTATTACTGTTACATAAGCAACATACAGTATAGCATTTCTCAGAAGATACCATTTTTGTTGTTTTGTGAGTAAACAGTGAAAGTTAGAAGAAAAAAAAGTTTCAGTAAAAGTTTTTTCTTTTTGAAAGTAGTTTCCAATGGTACCTTCAATGACCCATGTTTTCATTTGAAATTTCGAAGCTGACCACAGGTAGCGCTATTTCCGGTTTGTTATGGGAAATGGTACTACCACCAATTGATTCTTTACATAGGTTTTGGTTATCAAAATCTTTTTATGAACAACCAGTTTTCGAGAAAAAAAGAGGCTGATATGGGTGGTCTAAAACACCTGGTTTAGTGTACAGATGTAAGTTTTGTGCTCAATTAAATTCACAAATTTATAAATTTAAAATGCTCTCATTCTTTAATGCACAAGATATCAAATTAGGCCTACAAACTGAGAAGTAAAAAATTTCTTCAGAAACATTTTGTTTCCCTCTCTCCAAGATAATATTACATATTCGCTATAACCACGGAAATGAACACTCTAGTATCCTTGCAGACAATGTAAGCGCTGGGAGTCAATTTTACTACTTTCCGAAGTACGTCTGTATGATGGAAACAGGGTTTAAGGAAGACATCAAACCAGAGATGACGAGTTATATTGAAATATTACGTTTTAAAGCAGACATTGTATTATTGCTGGAGGCGTTTTGTTAAAGCAACGTTTCTAAAATAACATTTCTGCTTCTCTGCAATGCATATGTGTTTCCAATTGACCTCCTTTAATTGTAGCCTAAGCCTCTCTCTTTTTTTCGGTACAGGAGCCGATATTTATTTATTTACTTATTCTGGCAGAGTTAAGGCCATGAGTTTTCTCTTCCACACTACCAGAAGTGAAATATACATTGAAACAATAAAACGTAGTAGGTAATATTAATAGTAACACTTAATGTAAAATCATTATCATGCACATTGACCATTAAATTGACAATGTATCCTATAGGATACAACAGGTTAATAGGCTATATGCTACAATTTTAATAGAACAATAGAAATAGTAATATGCGTTACAAGAGCGGTATGTTGACGTTTTCATGTTCCAGGAAAAGTTTGAAAAAGCGAAACGTAATTGAGTTTTTTAATTTCCGAGAACATGAAAACAAACATACCGCTCGTGTATCGTACATTATTTTGTGCGAAGATCGTTTATTACATACCTGAAAGAGGAATTTATAATTAGTTGCAATGAAATCTCCATCTTGGTTTCTGTTCAATGACGGCAACTTTGTAAAACAAATATATCTATCTTCAACATTGTTCCTATAAAATGTTTTCTGTGTTTACTATACTCCAGCAGGCCGTGATATACATCTGTCTTTTTTTCCCCCAGTCTATGATGAGTCTGGAATCTTGTTGATTTTTTCACGGCTTCCTTAATGTTACTTGCATTACAAATGCAGTAACTTTTGTGATGTTGTAGAGTTAACTTAATTTTTGCAAATATTTAAAAACAATAATTAACAGTGCAATTTAGGTGAAATTGCAGTGGTAAGTTTCCAATTTATAATTATTACTATACTGAACGTCTTTAAAAATAATATGTTAAAAGCCTAAAGCAGTAAAATGAATATGACGCTTAAGCGGTAAGAATAGGGAAATTGTTATGTGTGTTACGTTGGGAATACTGAATGTGGCATTTCACATTTACCGCGTATTGGTTTTGTGCGGAAAGCAAGCAAATACGCACGATCTCGCACAATAGTATATGCGTTACAAGAGCGGTATGTTGATGTTTTCATGTTCGAGGAAAAGTTTGAAAAAGCGAAACGTAGTTGAGCTTTTTTAATTTCCGAGAACATGAAAACAAACATACCGCTTGTGTATCGTACATTATTTTGTGCGAAGATCGTTTATTACATACCTGAAAGACGAATTTCTAATTAGTTGCAATGAAATCTCCATCTTGGTTTCTGTTCAATGACGGCAACTTTTAAAAACTAAAATATCTATCTTCAACATTGTTGCTATAAAATGTTTTCTATGTTTACTTAATTCCAGCAGGCCGTGATATACGTCTGTCTTTTTTTCCCCCTAGTCTATAAATGCGAACTTAAAACAAACGGTAAGGTTATGTAATGATTTATTTTTCATTTTAATATTTTAACAATATTATTTATATAACATATTGCAGTAATAACATCGGCATCTGGAATATTGTTGATTTTTTCACGGCTTCCTTAATGTTACTTGCATTACAGATGCAGTAACTTTTGTGGTGTTGTAGAGTTTACTTAATGTTTGCAAATATTTAAAAACAATAATTAACAGTGCAATTTAGGTGAAATTGCAGTGGTAAGTTTCCAATTTATAATTATTACTATGTTAAACGTCTCTAAAAATAATATGTTAAAAGCCCAAAGCAGTAAAATGAATATGGCGCTTAAGCGGTAAGAAGAGGGAAATTGTTATGTGTGTTACGTTGGGAATACTGAATGTGGTATTTCACACTTACCGCGTATTGGTCTTGTGCGGAAAGCAAGCAAACACGCACGATCTCGCACAAAAAAAATTTGTAGGAAAATTAAAATTTCACAATGACTATAATATTGTACAACATATAATATATGACATTGCGATAGTTGCTTTCTTTACGGTCCGACAAGGTTTGATAAACTAGTGTGAGAAATGAAGCTTGTATTCTGTATAATTTGAAATTTGTTTAAATTTACTAAACCTGGTACATAATATTAAGTAATTGCCACAAATACCTTACTATAACAATACCGGACAGCTAGCAGTTGTGCGCGCGAACGACGCTGGTGCTGCTACCTAGGCGGCGAAACAAGCTGTAATCAACTGCAAAAACGGGCTCTCAAGCGTTGTCGTAATAATTCAACATTGAAATGGGACACACTCACGGACAGAAGAACGCGAATTCGATTATGCGCAATGTACAAAACATACAGAGGTGAGCCTGCCTGGAGAGAAATAAAGAATAGTTTGCAGCCGCCAAGTTACTCTTCAAGGAACGACTACTCACATAAACTGAGGGAAAGAAGACAGAGGACAGACACTGGAAAGTTTTCTTTTCTCAATCGTACTATCAGGGACTGGAATGCTTTACCTGCAGACTTACTAAAGGCTTTACCAATAACCAAAAATGTATTTAAAAATAGGCTTAAGGACTTTACTAATAGACGGTAATACATTATGCAAACTATTTTGTGGTTTTAAAAGTATAGTGGGTAAGCAGAGAAACATAGCGAATCTCCAGTGATTTATATCGGGTGTGCAGTGTGTTGTAGTGAAAGTGCAGTGAGGTTATAAGTAAATTCTGAGGGTTATAGTGGCAGAAAAAATAGATTTATAGTGAACGGGTGTGAGTTATAGTGATCGTCCTAAATTGCTTGTAATGGGGTCTAGGCTAGCGATTTGAGCTTATTATAGTAAGTACAATTCTACGGAATAATAAGGATGTAATTGGTGTTCTGTTATTTGAAATGTTGTATCAGTGAAGAAGTGTGTCGTGTCTGTGAAATGTGTTGTAACAGTGAAGTGTGTTTGTGTCAGTGAAGTTCTATAGTTTACAGTGGTAGTGCAAAGTATTTGAACAGAGAAATGTTTTTGAAGTGTTAGTGAAATCAGGATAGTGTCAGTAAAATGTGTCTTAGTTGCAGTAGAGTGAGTAAATTGATAGCGAAATGAGTTTAGTGCTGAAAGGTACTTAAGCAAGTTTGAACATATATATACTCGTGGTTTGAAGTTCTAACTTAGGGTTAAGATATAAATTAGATTCACTTTAATTAATTATGTTATATTAAGTGATTCATTTAATTTAGGATGCTCCTTGTTAATATTATTATATATTGCTATTATTATTTTATTATTAATATTATGACTGTATTTGATTATTATTGTAATTATTGAGTGTAATTAGTTACCACTGCCACCGGGTATTTACCCATTTGCAGTGTGAATACATACATACATACATACATACATACATACATACATACATACATACATACATACATACATACATACATACAAGTCCACACCTGTGGAGTAACGATCAGCGCGTCTGGCCGCGAAACCAGGTGGCCCGGGTTCGAATCCCGGTCGGGGCAAGTTACCTGGTTGATGTTTTTCCTCAACCCAATACGAGCAAATGCTGGGTAACTTTTGGTGCTGGACCCCGGACTCATTTCACCGTCATTATCATCTTCATCTCATTCAGACGCTAAATAACCTGAGATGTTGATACAGCGTCGTAAAACAACCTAATAAAATAAAAAAATAAATACATACATAAATACATATTGTTGCTGGGCTATTAATATTTTTTAAATTAGTTTTGTGTTAAAATGGCAGGGTGTATATGTGCTGTTTATAATTGCTACAAAACTACAGCATTACAAATTGCTCCAAATCGTACTTTCGATTTCCGAGGGATCATAAAACGTGAGTCAACAACATTCGTCTTTGTGTTGATAGAAAAATACAAATTAGCTTTTTTATTTAGACCTAATAAATGAATAGAAGTTAATATGTATTGGAAATTTTAAGATTTTATCAAATTAAGTTTTATTGTTGTTCACATGCCTTTCCTAATCATTACAAGCATTAGATTACTATCAATTTTATCTTTGCAGTTGTCAGCAATGCGTATATAGAGCATTATTATAAATTCATTCTTAATGCCAGAATTGGTTTTGTCTCACTAAACCAAAGAAAACATATGTAACAATTAATTACGGAAAGTAATAGTATGCAATATTTCTCATAATATGCAGCTTTGATATAAGATAATAATTTTACATTAAATACTATTCAACATTTCATAAGTGTTTCATATATTATTCCACATTAGTAACTCACGTTTTAAACAATAGCCTGAATCCCACTACGTTAATATTTGTATTTGTGGACATAATTCCACGCCGCTCCGCTAGATGTCAAGTTCGCGATATTTCGCACTCACGTCAATGTTGCTAATACACAGCTGTCCGGTATTATTATAGTAAGGTATACGATTACAATTTATATCCTAATTATAATTTATAATAGGCCTAAATGACAATTTATATAAACACACAGAATAATCTATAAAAAGTGGCTAACGCTCATAAATCAATTCCATGTAAAAGTATGTAGGCCTAATTCTTAATTCTTAATTTAAATTGATTAACTGTTCGGTAATCTCTGACATGGTGAGGTAAGGAGTCGTGTTCCATTTGAGGTGAAATTTCGTAAAAATATTTTTCTGTTACATTTTTTCATTCGTCCGCGGCGGTATAGTAGTTACCGTGCTGGCAATTATTTTGGGAGATCCCGTGTTCAAAAGTGGCCGAGGGCGATGTGTTTTAAAGGGTGAATGGCTTCCTCCGGGAGGAAAGTGAGCCCCGATACGGTACGTGAAAGATACTGATAGGGTATACATAAATTTAGGAATTTTCCAAATTAAAGCCTGGGCTATATTATGTATGCCACGTTGCATCTAAGTTACATTATTGATTACCGGGTTAGATTATGTGTCCAACGTTGGTTCCAATGTTTACGCCGGACATGCCCAAGGACTTAAACACATGCAAGCTACGTGTACACCGTTACACCTGGTTACACCGTGCTCGGGATGAGAGGTGGGTGTACCAGCTGGAGGAGGAAAATGCCAGTAATGGACAAGCTCCGATTGCTTATAACTTACACAAGAGTAGCAACCGTGGCCCATTGATTATAATAGTGAACTGAGTAAATTACGGAATAAACATAACATTCCATTAGTACAATAATTATTACTAAGTAAATTACGGAATAAACATGACATTTCATTACTACAATAATTACTACTGAGTACATTACGGAATAAACATGACATTTCATTAGTACAATAATTATTACTGAGTACATTACGGAATAAACATGACATTTCATTAGTACAATAATTATTACTGAGTACATTACAGAATAAACATGGCATTTCATTAGTACAATAATTATTACTGAGTACATTACGGAATAAACATGACATTTCATTAGTAAAATAATTATTATTACTGAGTACATTACAGAATAAACATGACATTTCATTGCTACAATAATTATTACTGACAACGAGTACATCACGGAATAAACATGACATGTCATTAGTACAATAATTATTACTGTGTACATTACAGAATAAACATGACATTTCATTGCTTCAATAATTATTACTGAGTACATTACGGAATAAACATGAAATTTCATTAGTACAATAATTATTACTGAGTAAATTGCGGAATAAACTTAACATTTCATTAGTACAATAATTATTACTGAATAAGTTATGGACATGACATTTCATTAGTAGAATAATTATTGCACAATTATGTCATTATATCGCCTAACTGCAATGATTTATTTACAAATCCATTCTTTGGGTACAGTATTTACAGGCCTACAACGTTGAAATAAACTATTTCTGTATTACAAACATATAATGAATTAGACTTATAGCTTAAAATTTAAAATTATTTTATAGATTGGGCTCTCTTTATTCAAAAAGTAGAAAGTAGAAGGTGTCAGAATGGCGTTCACTTAATTTAATATAATAAAAGGGTGACTAAAACTTTGAATAATGCAGAAATCAACTCATTAAAACATGTTGCCTATTATTACTACAATTATTATTATTATTATTATTATTATTATTATTATTATTATTATTATTATTATTTTAAAATTGGTTATCTTACTGCGCTTTATCAACTGCGAAGGTTATCTAGCGTCTCAGTGAGATGAACATGATAATGCCAGCGAAATGAATTCAGGGTCCAGCGCCGAAAGTTACCCAGAATTTGCTCTTAATGAGTTGAGGGAAAACCCAGGAAAAAACCTCGACCAGGTAACTTGTCCCAACCAGGATTTGAACCCGGTTCTCTTCGTTACACGGTCAGGCATGCTAACCGTTAAGTTACTCCACAGCGGTGGAAATAATAATAATAATAATAATAATAATAATAATAATAATAATAATACAAATAATAGTAATAATAATACAACAGTGAATGATAATACAGTATATTGATAATATGTAATAATTTGTTAAATAACTATATCGATATTACAAAGTTTGTTAAAACAGTAATTATTTCTACAATAATAATGATGATTATGATAATAATAATAATAATAATAATAATAATAATAATAATAATAAGAAGAAGAAGAAGAAGAAGAAGAACTTACAGCACTAAATCATAATACAGTATACTGATAATATGTAATAATTTGTTAAGTACCCATATCGATATTACAAAGTTTGTTACAATAGTAATTAATTCTACAATAACAATGACAATAATAATAATAATAATAATAATAATAATAATAATAATAATAAGAAGAAGAAGAAGAAGAACAAGGAGAAGAAGAAGAAGACGGAGAAGAAGAAGAAGAAGAAGTTACAGCAGTAAATCATAATACAGTATATTGATAATATGTAATAATGTTAAGTACCCATATCGATATTACAAAGTTTGTTAAAATAGTAATTAATTCTACAATAACAATGATGATAAAAATAATAAGAAGAAGAAGACGGAGAAGAAGAAGAAGAAGAAGAAGAAGAAGAAGAAGAAGAAGAAGAAGCTACAGCAGTAAATCATAATACAGTACATTGATATTATGTAATAATTTGTTAAGTATCCATATCGATATTACAAAGTTTGTTAAAACAGTAATCAATTCTACAATAACAATCATGATGATGATGATGATGATGATGATGATAATAATAATAATAATAATATAATTATAATTATAATTACACACGTGTAGCAACAATTTGGCGAACAGCTTGCCAGATAAACTGTGGATAGGATAGTGTAGCTGTATGAAGTGTAGAGGGGGAAGGTCCTTTGACGCATAACAAATAAACCGACAAGTGGAATGGCGTCCAACGCCAACTTTGAACGCACGGATTCTGATATTCGCTATTTGTGCCACGGTGGCACTATGTGTCAAACGTTCATTCATCCAATGTTAGAGTGCACTGGACACATAGGTTGCCCCGGCTTAAGGTGAATGCAGCCATCATTACTGGTCTGAAATATGAGTCATATGTTTGCATAAGCTGCGAAAACTTAGATTGCATATCACTCCGTTACGTAGTTATAATGTGAGACATATGTGTTGTATAGAATGAGGCCCAGGCTAGGTAGATTCATCTCCTGAAGTGTCATAGTCGTCGGTAGTCTTATGATTGGAGAATATGCTATTTATTATCTCATATACTGATGCGTCAGTCTGTCAATTCACTTAATCGATCTCGATAATGTGGTCGAAATACATACTTCTTCTTCGCCTGGTATTGTTTTCGAAAAAAAGAGGCCCATATAAAGTTCCTTTTCCTTCGCAGAACATGATATGTCCTCCGAACTCCTTCATATTACCACAATAATTGAGTCAAGACAAATTTAGTATTGAGTAAAGACAATTCATCTTGTACGTCTTTCTCAAGTAGAGTGGCTACGGTATCTTTTCTTCTAAGGATACTTTCAATGTTGTCAAGTAACTGAGGCCTTCGGAAGCTATGAAGAAAATATATGATATCTTCTGTCTCTCTCGATCTTATGTAAACTAATTCATTAAAAACTTTTTTCTTTTATTTAACTTGTCATTCGTGGTTGAAGAGGATAAAAGTACAATAGCAAAGAAACAAACCTTAGCTTCAAAAATATCTTTCATCCATCTCGTGAAATTCCAATGCCTCCACCTGTTTATTGAACAATATATTATTCAAAATATATTCTATCTTACTTCTTATCTGCAGGGACATCATTTTATTTTTACTAACATTTCTAATATTGACGTGGCTATACCTTTGGATTAACGGTTGAGAACCGGAAACACTGTTTGCTACCCCCTTTCACGACTGGAGTCCGATGATACTGGCGTAAAAATACAAAAAAAAAACACTTTACTAGGTATAGGAGGGAAGAAAAGTAGTTCATCCATTTACGTAAACTAAGATATATCGCGATTTTGACTTTGATAATTAGCATTATGTTTTTGTTTAATCAAAATACAGCACTGTATTAACAATAAGTGTTTTTACTCACGAACTAAGTTATTCATTCGGACGTATTCATTATGCAGTGTACATTATGCTGTCTAGAGCACATTAGCGTACAATACAGAGAATGAAGTTAAATTTAAAAATAACCATAATATGGATATTTAAACACATTTTTGAAAATGGTACCCGTTCATTTCGATACAAGCGTTAGTACTTTGTGCATATTATCGCACTACAGACTACTGTACCTAATTCCAATTACCAGTCTCGTCCTTCGTACTAGTAACTCATGTTGAAATAATTCTGTACCTACTCTATAAAAGATTACCTTACGTACTGTAAATTCAATCTTCACTTCTGCTTGATCGAAAAGATAGAATTACTCAGACATCCTATCTACTGCCACGTGACAGTTAATTACTTAACGAGGCCATTTTGTTTAAGTTATTTTGAACAGCTGTATAATATTACGTAGACGTCCAATTCCTAATAGAAATTAATGTTTTCAGAAAAGAGCTAAGACAGCCCAGTCACTAGCCTTTACAGAGGGGCGAGCAGAAGCGGGTGGGGGAAACCGGGATGCGACGTAGGCAAACTGACTATAGTACCTGTGCGAAAATATGATTCAATATTGAAAGTTCTTTCGCCACTGGAAAACGCGAATATATTTCTGGAACATAGGCCTACTATACTTACTAAGTACTGTGTTTAGGACGGTTGGAAGTTTACTTGTAGAGGGGTGGACGTGAAGTACATTCAAAAACTCAGGTACAATAAACATTGAAGTGAAAATAAAATGATGTCCCTATATAAGTAAAACATCTCTTAATGCATATCTACCTACATAACGGGTGTTCACTATACAGGTTGATCGAGCAGTCGTCAACAAAATTCTGGGCCGCTCGAACGCACTCTAATCCCTTAATTAATGTCACCTTCAATTTTATTGTCGACAAGCAAGCTTTGTCTCTCTGAGAAAGATATCTTGTGCATACAGTCTCTAATGGGAAAACTGACGTGGGATACTTCTTGGTCGAGCAGACGACTCGATTGCATGTGCTCGATTTATTTGCAATGTGTTTACACCTGACCTTATCTCACCTTCACTAAATATGCTGTCCTGGGTCTGTTTCAAAGAGCGAAGAACTACTCACTCTCTCACGTTACTCTTTAATATTCTTCAGAACTCTAACCCTAGCTACTTAGCTTCTCGTTTTCAACATTTGTCCTCATATCACGCAATACATACTTGTTCACAACTCCATATCACACTCTCCATTCCTAAACACAGAACATCCTTCTACCCTTCATCTTTTACCGTCTCTGCAGCTCATCTCTGGAACTCTCTACCACAGCATGTCAAAGACTGTCGAACATTATCTAGTTTCAAAAATGAACTAAAATTGCACTTTTCCAATTCAGATTCCCTAGAATTATAAGTTCTTTTCTTTGGGATAGTTTTGTAAATAATATATTTTTCTTCCTTTCCTATTCACCAACACTGAACTCTCTTGATCACCAGATGAATTTCTTATTACAGCCTTTTTTTGTGGCTTTTATTTCAATTTAGATTTTTATTATTATATTACGTTACATTTTTGTTGTATTCTTCCTTAATTTTCCCTGTTAATATTTGTACTAACTGAGTTGCTTATAATATATTCCAGTCTTTAGATCTGTATTTTACTTTTTTTTTCTATTAGCCTATGGTATTATTTTCATTTCGTACAGTGTCAACTCTTGTTACATTAGTATTTTCTGTAAAATGTTAGTATTTTGATCTTTCAATTTCTGTTAAATTTTACTTTGTGTATTTTGTGATTTCGTAGGGTATAAGAGAAGGCCCTATGGCCTTAACTCTGTTAATAGTAATAAATAAATAAATGAATAAATAAATAAATAAATAAATAAATAAATAAATAAATAAATAAATAAATAAATAAATAAATAAAGAGACAGACAGACATAGATACATAGATAGATAGGTAGATAGACAGACAGACAGACAGACAGACAGACAGACAGACAGACAGACAGACAGACAGACAGACAGACAGACAGACAGACAGACAGACAGACAGATAGATAGATAGATAGATAGATAGATAGATAGATAGATAGATAGATAGATAGATAGATAGATAGATAGATAGATAGGATAGATAAGTAAATAAATATATATAAATAAATATATAAATAAATAAATAACAAATACTAGTTATTGTTTTAGTAATTTACTTTACTATTGTATTTACTTTAACTACTCATTCTAAATAAACCGTATTAGTCATTATATCAGATGACTCAAATGTTCATTCTGTGGAATTTTAAACATGCATCAGTTCTTTTGAAAAACTGCGAGAAACTGCGTCAAATTCATTTTATAATTGGTATCATAAGTCGCCATGCTTTCCCTCTTTGAAACATTACTGAGCCTATGTTTTGTATAACGTTTGTCCATAAGAATATCATGTGTTCACGTTGTTTTCATTATCATAAAAATTTTCGTGATGGAGCATGCATCTTAGGATAATTACGGAGGTTACCACTTTTAGGATTTGAAATATTTTTTTTCGTAACTGTCGCAAATGAATATCGTAATATTAACTCTAATTATCGCTATATTACACAACATTAAACAATGAAACAAGTGCAGAACAATGAACACGTCAAAGCACCACACTCAAAAACTGAACTGCATACGAAACCGGTTATTAGTTAGCATGATTCGTAGCAGCCTACCTTCACTACGCCGAGAACACGGTTCGACCATTTCCGGCTGTTTCCGATCAACCTAACCGACTGACATCCTATAGAATACCATCTCCCTCGCACTACCAGGTGTAGTAGGTTCTTGCATCGACACTATCAGAGGCAAGGCACTGTCAAAGACTGAAATCCTCCCCTCCTGTTTCTTTATGTACGAAGATACAAATTTGAATCGATGCTGCATATTTATAACGGTCCATATATAATACAGCGCTTGAGAGTGAAATGGTCCGAATTAATAATATAATAGTACATTATGGAACGAGCCTATAATGGTAGTAATTAAGACGCGAGTATGTTTATGAGACGAGCGCAAGCGAGTTTCATAATTTTCATACGAGCGTCTTAATTACCATTATAGTCAAGTTTCATACGACTTTTTATGCTTCACCATATTTATAACTTGAAATTATTCATAAGTATTCATGTTATTCTTATCTGACTGAGGAGCGGAACTGACCTTGTGCAATACCTCGTAAATTGTGAGATGTGCGCAGACGCGAAAGTATTGATTTTTTCCGAGAAACAAATGTCGACATTGACCTTGATATAACCTAGAGAGTAAAATAAACATTAATCTGGATATAACCTTGAAATTGAATTAGACATTACTTTGTCTAATCTCGCGCTAGTTGTCTTTCGATTGCATATCCGAGAATAATCGATACTTGCGCTTTAATATTGCTACAATGGTATTTTCTGATTGGTGGAACACCTGAACTTTAATGAATAGGTGTACTTTAATGAGGTCCATTAAAGGGCTGCTACCAGGTGTATAATTACTACATTTCGGCATGGTCCAGCATAAAATCTTTGTAAAAATAGCATTTCTGACCAAAAGAGAAAAATATGTTTGCCGTACCTGACATCGAATGTTTAATGCCTGAACAGCGACCTCAAAATATCGACCATGTCCTCCAGTCCCAGAGAATGTTTAGCGTAAACGGAGTATTTATAGAGCACCCTAATCTTTTAATTAATGACACCTTCAATTGTCGACAAGGAAGCTTTGTCTCTCTGAGATTGATCTGTTGTGCACACAGTCTCTAATGGGAAAACTGACGATGGGATGCTTCTTGGTCGTGCAGACGCTCTGTGCAGATACTAACGCCTGATTTATAGGCAACGTCCGGGTGGGCAGAACATTAGCGTCATTTAAGCTACGGTGCTCGAGCGAGACTGAATATATTTATCTTGTGACACATCTTCCCCACCCAAGTACGACAATCCATTATGTTTCAGACACAACCAGATCGGCGTTCAAAATACACTACACTGTCATGTATGTATTCTTGCAATCTGTGTCGTTATGCAGTCATCAATTTACGATAATAATAATAATAATAATAATAATAATAATAATAATAATAATAATAATAATAATAATAGACCGGAAGTTTAGGCATTATGAATCACTAAAATAGGCAGGCAATAAAGCATCATAAATAGCTAAAATAGGCAGGCAAAAAGGCATTATAAATAGCTAAAATATGCAAATAAAAGGCAATTACAAGAACCTTGCACTAGACCCACATACCTTGCACTTTCCACAAAGGGATTTCGGCAGCAAGAAAAGTTTTACATAAGTCGAATGCAAATTGAGATTTTCGACTCGATGTTGCAATTACTGTTGGAAGCAAGGAAATCTTCTTCCCACTAGCCTTGGAAAGTGCATTTTTGTGTTTGGTTTTGGTTGTACTGATATGTTGCGATATGAAATATTTAGCTAGCTACAACAACGTCGCAATGAAAATTGAAAGAAAATGAACAGTTAAAAATAACGTTAGACCCGCACTCATCGTTGACTTGTCAAATAAACACAAGCGATAATTAAAACGCTGTTATACATTTTTGCACGGCAGCATTCATTGTTGCAAAGAGAATATGACCTGACTGAAAGACAATAATATACATTAGATGAAGTCACTTTCATTGTAGTGGTTATAGAAATAAATTAAAATATACCTGTAGGCAATTTTTAGTAATAAATTAATAAATAATAGATAAATAATAAAATAAAGGCAAAAAAAACATTTATTTCGTAAATTAGGCATTTATAAAAGGCAGAAAAGAACAACATAAAACTGTGAAGTTTCAATCACAAAGGTATAATTCGTACAGATTTACTTTCAAAATGAAGATGGATTTAACACATTTAAAAGTTACGGTCTCTGAATTAATAATAATAATAATAATAATAATAATAATAATAATAATAATAATAATAATACTTACTTACTGGCTTTTAAGGAACCCGGAGGTTCATTGCCGCCCTCACATAAGCCCGCCATTGGTCCCTATCGTGAGCAAGATTAATCCAGTCCTCCCTCAAATCCATTTTAATATTATATTCACATCTATGTCTCGGCCTCCCCAAAGGTCTTTTTCCCTCCAGCCTCCCAACTAACACACTATATGCATTTCTGGATTCGCCCATACGTGCTACATGCCCTGCCCATCTCAAACGTCTGGATTTAATGTTCCTAATTATGTCAGGTGAAGAATACAATGCGTGTAGTTCTGTGTTGTGTCACTTTCTCCATTCTCCTGTAACTTCATTTCTCTTAGCTCCAAATATTTTAGTAAGCACCTTATTCTCAAACACCCTTAACCTATGTTCCTCTCTCAGAGTGAGAGTACAAGGTTCACAACCAAAAAGAACAACCGGTAATATAACTGTTTTATAAATTCTAACTTTAAGATTTTTTGACAGCAGATTGGATGATAAAAGCCTCTCAACCGAATAATAACAGGCATTTCCCATATTTATTCTGTGTTTAATTTCCTCCCGAGTATCATTTATATTTGTTACTGTTGCTCCCAGGTATTTGAATTTTTCCACCTCTTCAAAAGATAAATTTCCAATTTTTATATTTACATATCGTACAATATTCACGTCACAAGACATAATCACATACTGTGTCTTTTCGGGATTTACTTTCAAACCCATCTCTTTACTTGCTTCAAGTAAAATTCTCGTGGTTTCCCTAATCGTTTGTGGATTGAATTAATTTTATGATGATGATGATAATAATAATAATAATAATAATAATAATAATAGTAGTAGTAGTAGTAGTAGTAGTAATAGTAGTGGTGGTGGTAGTGGTAATAATAATAATAATAATAATAATAATAATAATAATAATAAAAATAATGTGAAATACTGTTATTGTAACTTATCTAAGTTACCAATTAATCTGAATACATTAGAAATGTAAAGATAATTACTTAGGGTTACCATTTATGAAGTAAAAGTACAATTATTTAGATATTTAGATATAATCACTATTCAACAAATGAAGAGAAAATCAATTCATTAAACTAGTCTGTAAAAACTCAAATGATAAATTACGCCTTATGAGTATTACACTGAAGAGCGAATATAATCTGTTGAATTAGTAATTGTGCATCTTAATATTGAAAGACGATACCGTTTGATAGGTTCCAATATCTGCGTTAAGAAGATTCCAGATTCGAGAGGTGTAGATTGTGAATGATTGAGAATAACAGCATGTTCTGTGCTTAGGTATAAGAATAATAGTTTCTTGTTGAGACCGGGTGCCCAAAGCTATGAAGAGATGAGAGATTCTGAAACCGACATGACAGGTAAGATGGACAAAAGATGTGCATGATTTGACACAGCAGCGAGTGAATGTAGTTTTCTGCGTTTCTCAAGTCGGAGCCACGACAGCTGTTCGAAGTATGGCGAAATATGGTCATATTTCCGAATGTTGCATATAAATCTAATTCACATATTATGGACACGCTGTAGCTTAATGGCTAATTTTGAAGTTATGTCAGTTAATAGAACATCGCAGTAATCAAGGAGTCTAAATAAGGATTTTTTCCAGAGAAAATGGGATGAGATGTTTTATGTGGGTTAGGAAGTGGAGAACACTTTTTTTTTTTGTAATATTTGTAATCTGATTGTTCCAACTTAAGTTTTCGTCAAAATAGACACCTAAATTTTTAACAGTAGAGCTATAAGGTATAGAAATATTGTTGATGACAACTGATGGTGCATGTCGTACAGTGGACTCTCCTAAGTTCGACTGAACAGAATTGAAATTTCAGTTCAATAGGTTAGTGGATGTGGCAGGCGAAATGAATACAAATTCTTATTGGTACTCGCATTTCCTGCCCGCCCCGAGACTTGTGTATGCGCTTCTAGTACCACAGTGGGTTTCGACAGTCCCGTCTCACAAACGGCACAATTCTCAAATAGAAAAAGAAGAGTTCATTAATTTAAAACCAGTGATTAAATATGGATGTCCTAATCAAGAAAATATTCTGTTTTCCTTTAACAAAAGTATCACTAGAAAACACAGTACAAATTTCCATTCAATGGCAAACCCATTTCTTAGTGCTCGTATAGGGGCGTGTCTAATTCTCCTACGTACCGTAAGCAGTAGAACTATAGAATGTCGAACTTAAGAGCTTTCAATGTACTTCGAAAGAAGATAATAGTCTCTTGTGCCCTAGAATAATAGCCTGGGATTTCTCTGGGTTTAATGTGAGCCCATATTTCTGACGACAGTTGTATATTGAAGTTAGGTCCACATTAAACATTTTTAATGTATCAGTTATCATTTCCAGGCGGAAATGTATATGGAGGTCGTCAGCGTAAAGATGATATCATCATCACCACCACCAACATGGGTGAGACCATCACCCTCAAATTAAATGATAGTTTTTCTTACAGTTCATAATGCAGTCAGACGAACTTTTAGGTTCACAACTGCATCATGTATGGCAGTGATGTCAAAGCAAGCGCATTTTTCTGACCTTGACGTCGTGCGCGGGCAGCAAGCGCTAAGTATGGAAAGAAGAAGGGTTGTGTATATGAATAAGCAACCTGTTGGATTAAGAAAACAGTGGTGCACAAACTTCAAACGAAACGTGAAATTTCATGTCGTTATTTTTGTATGGCTTCTTTCTGTTTAATATTATCTATATTGTCTGTAAAACAAAAGTACTAACACAGATTTCTTTATATTGCACTTGTATTTAAATCTTAATAACATAATAGAGAGTTAAGAAGGAATATTCACTTAAATTTCATAGTAGTATAATATTATACTGTATTAAGTGGATGAAACACATCAATCATAAAGAAAGTGATATTCCGAAGAAAGAGATTGAATATGACATGATAAGTTGGAATTTATATTGATGGTATCTTTATCGTTACAAAAGTAATCAATAGGCTAATCAAAACAATATTTCAGTACAAAGCAAAGTTACCTAGGTACTGTATCTGTTTTAAGTGTGACTAATATTACATAATAAAACTCTTATCGCATTATGCTTTTAAGGTGATATTTGTGAGCAACTTCCTATCAGAATATTAAATTATTTCTCGAAATCTGCTGAAGCTATAGAGCTGACATTTTTACAACACATGGGCACGTATCTTTTGCTTATGATGTAACAGTAGTTGCTTTGTTAATTCATTTCCTTACAAACAATTTCCATGCGAATATTTTCAAACTTTTCAATACACTATCTTCAGTAATGCGTATATACGGTATATTAGATTTACGAAAACATTCTGTAAGGCTACTAAATAAATAGACCTATACCTGAAAATTTCACTTTTCCATACGAAAAGTTGAGAAAATATTTCTTTTGAATAAAAAAATCATACTTGTGAAAAATGAGCATTAAAATTAAAACTTACATTCTTATAATGCACTTATACTTCTCAGGCAAATCTAAAAATTAACATGGATATAGTTTTAATAAGTTCTCTTCCCTTTATCTACTGAATCAGTGCTGGCCAGCCCTGAATATAGTTCGACCAAGCGGTATATACCACCTCTTTCGTCTGTCTCTTTCCTTTCCGCTGTAAAGCGCTCAGGCTCTCCTGGGCTCTAAAGCGCGCGCTTGCTCCTGTGGGCATCAATTGACATGCCTGGTGTATAGGATGAACCGTAAGTAATATCAATAATTTAAGGAGGTTATTCATTGAGATATTTGAAACAAAAAAGTTTAATACAATTTTATTCTTATTTGCTTCCTTTGCGAAGTAAAAATCGTTTTATATTAAACATTTCATAGCGTATTCTGAGAAAGTCATTGATTTAATTTCGAATATGCTGAGTCAATTTAAAAGACCAGTGTTTTATGATAATATGCAGTAAAAGAAGAGCTTTTTATCTATGTAATTTATTTTATCCCATAATCAATACTTCACTCATTGTTACATAAATACTGCAAACATGCAAATGCAAAGAATTTTCATTCGCTCATCTTTAATATCTTTTCATGCTTAAACTACAAGAATTGTATCCAAGTATACTGATAATTAAATACATACTTAAGTAAACACGGTAATTTAAGTCTGTATTCAAATTTTAGCTAACTTATATAGTTTAAGAGTTTGGCTACAATATGTTAATAAAGCTTAGTTATACTGAAGAAGACTATTACGCTGTCCGCTGTGACGTCACCTACCTCTGAAGATGTGAAGCAAACATACAGAGTAGAAACGCATATGTAGGAAACGGAAGTGTACAGAAAACAATGATGCTCGAATATCCAATACTCATGTACCAAAACGTGCAGAACAATATCAAGACCAGAAGCGTGAATGTAGATTTCCTAATAGATCAGCAACCAAAATCACGGAAAACTAATGCTACATACGCGTATGCATAATCATAAATGTATACAGAATGGCGCAAAAGTCACTAGCCATTACTACTATATGGTTTTAATCTCCCCATGGACTTCAACTTACTCGCCTGTCAAGTTCATTTGACAATTAGTTACTAATTTTACCACTAGAGCATAATGTTACATGATCATTCTGCTGTCAGATGTTTATTACGAGGTTTGTGTTAATTACGTTCAGTGTTCATGGGTGTTATTGATTTATTGTCGAGAGAAGAAAGGGATTTTGCTGTTAAAACGTGGTACAAAGGTGGTTATCAATTAGTAATTCAAGAATAGAATGAACAATTCAACATTCTTCCACCAACACGGATGGTGGTCTTCAATTTACGGAAATATTTTTAAGAAAACGAATCAGTGATGGATCGCCTTAGATCAGGTCCTCATTAGTGAGGAGACAAAACTTCACGTGTTACAAGCTATTGTACAAAGTCATAAAAAGTCTACTAGCAGGCTTGTTCTTGAAAAGGGTGTTTCCAGAACGTGTGTCCAGAGAATTTTACAGATGATTGAATTTAGGCACTACATGTCACGTGTAATACACGGCCTACTAGAAGACGATCCTGATCGTAGGCTTCAATTCTGTGAGTCAATTCTAGATGAGCTTCAGCACGGTGACATTGATTTCTGTCGTAAAATCATTTGAAGTGATGAAGCGACATTAAAGTAATCTGGTCACGCCATCAGACACAATTGTACGTACTGCTATACCGACAATCATCACATTGTTCTTGAAAGGCAACTCAACCAACCTGGTGTCACTGTGTGTGGTGGTATCCTATGTCATGGAGTCCTAGGGCCGTGGTATTTTGATAGAACAGTAACAGCGGAAAAGTACCTACAAATGTTGACTACCTACATCTTTCCATGATTACAAATGAACTACGACATTTTCAACTCGCTTTATTTTCAGCATGATGTGCTCCACCACACTACGCTGTTGTGCGAAACTACGTTGCTGAGGTGTTTGGTGAAAGAATTCTTCAAAGAGAGGGACAATAGAAATGCTACCCACATCAGACTTCATTCCAATAGATTTTTCACTCTCCGGACTGGATGAAGATATGGTTTGCGCTTCAGAACCAACTACAACAGAGGACTTCACATCAGCCCTTGATACTGCTTTTCAAGACATTGATTCCGATCCACAATTGTGCGAAAAAAAGTATGCTTAAGTGTCCAAGATCGCTTCAGAGATGTGTCGACGCAGAGGGAAAAAAATTGAAAAAAAAAAATTCTATAAATAAATAATCAGGAATAAAGTAAATTCCAGGTGGAAAAGAGGGTTGTGACTTTTGGACCATTCTGTATATTATAGGCCTAGTGTAAGATTTAATAACATTCAAATGATACATAATAAATACATTAGCCACTTATAGTTATTGAACAGTAAGCTGGGAACCAAAGTTATCCTGCTTTTTTATTATTGTCTGCTCAAACGCCTTGTAAAATAACCGAAAGGATATTCTATATTACGATAATCTTCCTAATATTCTCTCAAGGATCGAAAAAAGAGACAGATTTATAGACGCAAAGTCACAGGAAGTATAGGGAATGCATTATGTTCAGACACTACAGAGCTGCGCTCGAGATCGGATGAGTCTACTTAAGAATTATAGGGGAATGGGTTTGTCTTTGCCTTGAAATCAGTAGACACACGCCCTACTTTCCCTTCTATTCCTACCCCTTCCACAGAAACGTTGTTCCCGTACTGCATATCGCAAGTGTCTTGACAAAATGCATGGGCTGTACTGTCAGTAAGATACTTTCGAAGGCAGAGAAACAATATTAGAAAAAACTGAAATACCGTAGTATAAGAACATAAATATTATGTAAATTTCGTACCTGATGGTTATATTAGAACCATCCATTTTACGAGAGAAGTTATGCATGGTAAATTTTTAAATTGTAATAACTTATACGTATTTTATTTCAATTTTTGAAAATTAAAAATGAAAACCTATTTATTTGCATGATGAGTAAATTGTATATTATTCGTACTTTTAAATTAAACTAAAATAAAATATAAGCAGGTATTTAAATATTTACAAGATAACCAACTGAATTCTTACAAAACTCGCAATATCTAGTTGGTGTTTTCATACTGACATTTATTTTTTTAAATGATATCACTGTTGTTAATAATAATTAGTCCCCTATACATACATAACATATCATATATCAGTTTTTTCTACTTGTGAATTGCACTGCAACAATTTCAAATTCGTTAGGAAATAAGTTCAATTAACTAACAGGAGAAGCTACCCAATTGAAATATATGCACAATAAAAACAAACATTAAATGAATATGGAAAACCGATATTCAATTTCAATTTTCAGGAGAAACAAACTAGTTTTGTGTTCAGGTGGATTGAAATGAATGGTGATTGGCATGCTAAATTAATTGTATTGGACATCGAATGTAATAACTATAGGCCTAGATGTTTTTGTAATTTTTGATGGCAAATATATTCCCAATTTTCGCCTACAAAATAAGAATCTATTAAATAGAGAAACCAGAAAATTATAATTAAATATATTAAAAGGAAATAACCAATTCATTATACCTGTATTGATTTGAGGAAAATTAAAGAAAAATGAATATTATGCTAAATAATTCGTAGGGATTATAAGTTTCAACATGGCTAAAATTAAGAAAGATCTACATTATTTGCAAATTAATGGGAACGTTACACTATGAAACTGAAATTGATTAACTTAAGTCTCAGTGAGCTGCAGTATAATATGTAATATTTTTTCTAAATATAAGTTGGCTAGCAATGCAGAGAATTTTGCGATTGACCATTTACTTCAATATTCTAAGAAACAGGCCTAATTGTCATCGTAATGGCAAAAGACGATTGTAAGCAATGTCGGTTTGTGGAAGTTAGGAGTTAAACAGTCAATGTAAAATTATTTATACAATACATGAGGTACTTACATGGTACGTAATTCTGTCATATCATTGAAAGCTCCTGGCTCGATGCATCTTAAGAACTTAACATTCATCAGAGTCCTGTAAAAGAAGAAAGACATACTTTTATTTCTTAAATGGTAAGTACGTTGATTATGTAGATTACTAGCTAATAGAAAACCATATGATTTCCAGTTTCCTAATGTCCCTTTTAAATAAATAGCGATCGAAGGAATCCGAATGTTTTTTATATTCAGACCCAATCTTGCACATATATGCAGTTTTATATTTCAATAATTTTATCCTTTAATACTAGGAGGCAATCCAAAAAGTAAAACAACAAGATTGTGGAAGGTCGGTGAACTTTTATTGAGTGACACAGATATATCACACTACGTTTTGACGTACAATAGTTACGTAATCTGTAAGCAAAGATCTGAATGTTGTACCAATTTTTAAATTCCCTGATGACAGAAATCCGCTCCTTGGTCAAAGAGTCATCGGAGAACCGCTGTTTGAACTTGTTCATCGTTGACAAATCTTGTTCCACCCACAAGTTCTTTCAGCTAGTCGAACACATGAAAATCGTATCGTACAAGATCCGGACTGTATGCCTGATATATCTACAGGGTGTTTCCGGGCTGGTGTTACAAACTTTCAGGGATGATGGCGAAGGGCATATGTATCAATTTGAGATAAGGAACCATGATCCGGAAATGACTGAGTAGAAAGTTATAAGCAAAAATAGTTGAGTGGAAATGGAATTCTAATTTGGCATCACGTGGCCTCCTTCCCTTAACCTTTGGAACAGTCGTGGAAAGATGGTATGGGCCGGATGTCTCCTACGTCGGTACTTGTACCGATATAATCTGTGAGCTTGTCTACTGTTCCCATTGGCTCATCCGTATTCGAAAATCAGGTCTGCATATTCCGCTCTAGTGTACTCCTCCATTTCACTAGGACTGATCGACTGGACACTGCAACTTATACACATACACTGCTGTCTACAGACGTGCATATCAGGACCGACCATGTCCGTTACACATTAAGCCATCTGCATTGCTTTAGTGTAGTTTCCTGTCCCCATCCCTCAGACAGCGCACTGAATGGAATACTGTAAGTAGACAACGTCAGATGAATACAGTATGTGTAAGTTGTACAGATAAATACACATAAATAAGGTGTAGGGAGGAATAAAATTATTTCATTTCCACACAACTCTTTTTGATTGTAACTTTCGACTCGGTCATTTCCGGACTAGGGTTCCTTATCTCAAATTGATGCATGTGCCCTTCGCCACCATTCCTGAAAGTTTCTAACACCACCTCGGAAACATCCTGTATATCTCCTATCGAAAACATTGAAGCAAAGCTTGTGTTATGCACGCCTTGTGTGGTATTGCATTGTCGTGAATGAGAACAAAGCCTTTGCTTAACTTTCCACGCCTCTTGTTCTTTACGGTGTTGCGCAACGATCTCAATGTAAGTAAGAATCGGCATTAATGGATGTTCATAAACTCTGTATAAACCAATTCTCCACAGACGAAGAAAAGTGATCATGATCTTCTCTGGTGATGACGCAACTTTGAATTTATTTCGCTCAAGCGAGGATGTGTCTCCATTCCACAGACGTCTTCTTTGTTTCAGTTGGGAACGTCTCATCGTCCGTAATGATGAGGCTTAGGAAATCATTGCTTTCTACAGAGTAACTCTGAAGGAAGTCCAGAAAACCCACAAACTTTGCTTCTGCGGTTAGCATGCCTGGCCGTGAAACGATCGGATCGAGTTCAAATCTTGGTTGGGACAAGTTACCTGGCTGAGGTTTTATCCCGGGTTTTCCCTCAACCCATTAAGAGCAAAAGCTGTGTAACTACTACTTTAAAATATTACCCCATTTTGGTGACGGATAATCCACAGAACGGTTAATCGAAGGATAGATAATCGAGGTTCTACTGTAGTTGAAATTGGCTGCCGAAGATAGGATGAGTTTCTAAATCTGATTAGGAAGCACTTGAGGCTCCGAGCCTTGCAGCTTGTCAGGTACTTCTATGAGGATGAGACATATCTCTGTCAACAACTAGACAGGATGGCCCACCTGTCAGCATCAGATTAACGAGACACCCTTTCCACCTATTTAAGTTTGACAATCATTACATATATAGGATGTACAATTGGCCAAATCTTGCCTAAGTACAGGGAACCATCCCGGGTCCGAACTTCGAAATGCCAAGGGATTGAACATTCAATGCACATCTGTGTATAAACAATCCTAAGCTGTGTCAGCTGTCGCTGAGCAAGAAGTTAATCTTACAAGAAAACATTCTGATGGGGGCAGATAAAAAAGTTAAATTTTTTTTTCTTCTACCGCATTAATTTTGGCCACTCGACAGCAAATACGAGGCCGTCCAGAAAGTGATTTTCCCTGGGGCTATTTACAGAAAAATAGCACAATTGCATGGAAATATTTATTGAAACAGATACAACATTGTTGCGCTATTTGCCAACATATTCCCCACTGGAATCGAGACATTCGTCATACCGTAGAATCAATTTTTGTATCCTTGTGTCGTAGAAGTCAGCCGCCCGGGATTGGTACCAGCGTTTAACAGCCGTCTGCACCTCCCTGTCGATCCCATGATGACAAATGAACCAATTCTGGTGGGAGGTATGTTGACAAATAGGGTAACAATGCTGTGTCTGTTTCAATAAATTTTTCCAATGAAATTGTGTTTTATTTCTGCTAACGGCCTCTGACGAACTTATTTTTTACTGCCCTCGTAATTGCGGTCGAATGGCCAAAATTTGTACAAGCACTTTTTTTACATTTTTAACATGGTAAAAGAATAAAAAGTAAGGTATTTATATGTTCCCATGGGAATGTTTACTTGTTAGCCATTTCATGAACTTTGATGGGATTACTATCACGGCCAAGAAGTCTGGTTCTATGGAACGCATAATCAGAAAAGCTACTGATATTACACTTTACAATATTGAACACGGTTAATGGTTTTGGAATAAATAAATCATGGAAACCATTATTACGCCATATCAAAGACAGGACATATATAGAAAATCATATTATTTCAATAATAATACTATTTCTGTACCCACAGTACACTATAAATTTGCTTAATTCTATCAAATTATTTTTCACTTATTTCTTCATTCTCATTCCAAATAACTTTTTGACCATTAACAACACATTCCACGTTAATTTATTTCCTTTTTGTTTCTTACTCACACAGTCCGAAATAAATTTGCAAATCTTCACAAGGAACGGCAATAATGTTTGTTGATTAATAAGTAGCAACTCTCCACGTTCCACAAGCTACAGTTTCTACTAAAAGTTTAAGGACACTCCTTCAAAAGTGAAGTTTCATTCCTGTCATACTTATGTGAAACACTGTGATGTTTTTACAGGAATCAAACGCCTATGAAAATCAAGTTTTTACTGCAAACCCAATCTATTTTTCTTCCAAACTGTGGATTATATAACAATTTTTCTGTTATGGAAACTTATTGATAATTTTCATTATTTCTGAAAATAAAATTAATTACTCTAGAATGGTTTTACTTGGATCAATGGATTTTGGGTTAGAGTTAGACATAACTGAAAGGTTCCTTGTGCAATTATTACTTTTTGTTTAAAAACTTTTTGACAGCGCGTTCACGCGTTATAATCCACATTTTTATCCTTTTTCCTTTAGGAAAAATTGTCATTTCCAAAATTCTCTTGAATTTCGCTACAAATTGATCCGGGACAACTGCTACTTATATCATAACATTGGGACTTGGTAACACTGATCAATCAGCTTACTCCCTCCATTTTTAGTAATCAGCTGTGGAGTTGGCTACAAGTGTGGGAAGGTTAGATTTCTTCTTTGAAAAACTGAAAATGGGTCGAAATTCATTGATAATATCTAACTCTATCCCAAGTTAACCCATTCTGGAGTAATTAATTTTTTCCTACAAAAAATGTTATTTTTCAATACGTTTTCGTAACAGAAAAATCGTTATATAATCCACAGTTCGAAAGCTACAGATGTTGGGTTTGCAGGAAAAAAAAAAACTTCATTTTTCACAGGCATTTGGTCCCTATATAATTATCAGTGTTTTTCACATAAGTGTGACAGGAGTAAAACATCTCTTTTAAAGGGATGTCCTTAAATTTTTGACAGAAGCTGTACATAAATTTGTAACCTTGAATATCAGTTTTCAAGATCAATTAGATACCGAAAAATTATTAGACACGAATTTTCTCACAGTAAAGGCTCATTCACAATGAAAATTAAACATAACGTTAGCGTTAACTTAACGTTACAGTAAAATCAAGAAGTCATACCATCATTCACGATGGGAACATAAACATAACAGCGAACATACTTGGTAACCATGGAAACATAACAACGACGCCATTTCCTCATATTCTGTCGTATACTTCAGCGCTCCACGATTGTGTTCTGTTTGCAAATCACGTAAGCATAAGCATGAAAGTTTGGAGTTCGCAAACTTTCATGTTAACGTCTTACGGTAATGTTTATGTCAATGCTTATGTGAATCATTGTGAATGATCCCATTTGGTAGCCTGGCCGCAAACTTCTGTGTTTATGTTACGGTTATGTTTGATTTTCATTGTGAATGGGCCTTAAGTCACAATGCTGCAGAGTATTCGGTGCTGAATAAAATTACGGACTGTTTCTCGAAATACAAATTAATAAATGGAAGATAAATTAAACTTAGGTTCGGGATTTGAAATACTGTCATACTTAAGTGAAAAAAGCCGAGGTGAAGTTAACCGGGTGTTTACGATCCCGGGGAGATATTTATGCAGGCAATGTCGCGTGAAATTACAAACGCTTCTGATGCAAAAACTTTAGGAAGCACGCAAGAAAAGTTATAGCGTGTGAATATACTCATAAATAGAAGATACAGAATGTTCTGGACAAGACGTTAACACAAAATTAAAGTACTTACAAAATGCGTTTACAATTAAAATGTTAAATACAGTAGTACCTCGCAAAATTATCTCTATTATTTTCATTTTTAAGAAATTTTATTTTACTATCATTATTGAACAAACAGTCATTAAATTTTAAAGGAAAAAATCACAAGCATTTAAACGTACTCATAATTGAATTTAATTTTTTAAAAAGAACTGAAGTCATATTTTTTTTACATTTTTATTTTAATAGTAGTTTCGAAAGTACATTAATAAGTCCACACCTGTGGAGTAACGGTCAGCGCGTCTGGCCGCGAAACCAGGTGGCCCGGGTTCGAATCCCGGTCGGGACAATTTACCTGGTTGAGGTTTTTTCCGGGGTTTTCCCTCAACCCAATACGAGCAAATGCTGGGTAACTTTCGGTGCTGGACCCCGGACTCATTTCACCGGCATTATCACCTTCATATCATTCAGACGCTAAATAACCGAAGATGTTGATACAGCGTCGTAAAATAACCCAAGAAAATAAAAATACATTAATAAACCCATTGTTTTTGTTTGATAGAACGTCAATTGGCTTGTTAGAGGCAAAGTAAAATCATGATTTGTTTTAAATGATTATGCGGCGTTTAAAAACTACTCAATTGGCAATGGTGGTTGAGTGGAAACAGCTGAACAGCTGAAAACAGAAGAAATATTACAAAAAGACTAAACAAAGAAATGAGAGAATCAATTTTGCAATCTGTAGCCTCACTTTGAGTATACACATGACAGAGTTGGATATATCTAAGTATTACTCGACCAAGGCTAGTGGAGTCCTGCAGCCCGGAGCCGTGGCGCTACTGCTCCTGCGTTCGTAATACCGCATCGCGATAGTTCACATTACGCCCGCGGCTCCACTCGCCTTGGTCGAGTAATACCCAGTAATATTAATGGGTTATTAAGCCACACATTCTTCGTGGCACTTCTGCGAGAATCTGTTCCTCCTTAACATGCCCAGTCTATCCAGCAGGAAAAGTGACAATAAAACAGAAAAGAATACAAGATTTGGAAAAAATGAAGCAGTATATCCCAAGTGAGCATATGCCATTTTATGAAGAACTTTTCTGCTGGCTTATAGACAGCAGTGCAACCAACGACGACTGAAAAACAGTACATACCTAGTGAAAAGACTGATTTATGTTTATCATTCATGATATGATTTCTCTTTATCATTCATATGTTTACCATTTATCATTATTATACATTTTGTTTGTTGATTATGTATGATTTTCAGGAAATTAACTCAAGAATATCACTGAAATATCTGTATCTTATTTGACTTTACTTCTTATAAAATTGTTTATTTTTAAGGGCGGCTTCTTTCATATTTTAAATCTCAACAAAACCTTAAGTATCCGCATAACGCATGTAATTACTTTAAAAAGTAACAAACGTAACATAACTCTCAGCCCACATGTTCCATTTTACACAGAATGAACCGTAAGTAATGTCATTAATTTCAGTATGTTGTTCTTTGAGATATTTCAAACCAGAAAGTTGTTTACAATTTTCCTCGTTTTTTCATCTTCTTCGAGATAAAAAGTGTTTCATATTAAACATTTCAAACAGTGTTTTGGGAAAGTCATTGATTTAATTCCCAATACTCTCAGCCAATTCAAAAGAGCAGTGTGTTATGATAATACATTATTATTATTATTATTATTATTATTATTATTATTATTATTATTATTATTATTATTATTATTATTATTAAAATAACTTTAGCTCTGTCATTTAAATGTGCAGAAAGGTGATATAAATAAATGTAACATTTAAAACTCCTTTTGAGGAGGAAAAGTTATATTTCTTCCGATCAAATTTCTGCACATTTAAAGGACAAAACTAAAATTCTCTCAATCATTTATTATGACTATCACACTTTTACTACGTCATACTACTTTTGACAAATAAAACGGTACGAAAAGACGTGTTTATCCTACAATTTATCACTTCCCTAGCATTTGTGTGTTTTTATCATTTCCCTAGCATTTGTTTCTGTATTTGCCAACATTTCAAACTGAAAATTCTTTCCGATACTATAAATCATGCTTTGTGATCATCATTTGTTTCCCGCATAGATCGTCAACTGAAAATGGCGGCTCCTTTCAAACGTTTTGGTGAAGGTAACATTATTGAAATTGAATTTTACTAAGTCAATGAATGTCTATTTTATTGTATTAGAGTACTTTAATTTCTTCTAATCTTTATATACATTCTTCTATTTTTATCACCTCCCTACCATTTGTTTCTCTGTTTGCTAACATCTGAATTGCAAATTCTTTATGGTAACTACAAAACATGCTTTGCGATCGCCATTTGTTTAGCGCATATAGATAGTCAACTGAAAATGATGGCTCCGTTCAAACGCTTTGGTGGAGCTAACATTAGTGAAATAGAATTTTAGTACTGGTAAGTGAATTAATATTTTATTGTATTAGAGTACTTTAATAGTCAATTAAATCCCACTTGAATTTTTATTTTCTCTAGATAAATCAATACCTCTTGTGAGATTATTGCTGATAATGCACTGCTCTGTTAAAGTAACTGAGCATATTGAGAATTAAATAAATGACTTACCCAAAACACGCCGTGAAATGTTTCACATAAAACAAGAAAAAGAAGCAAAACGAGCAAAATTTTATTAAACCTTTTCGTTTGAAATATCTCAGAGAATAACCTCCTGAAATTAAAAACATTACTTTCTGTTCATTCTGCATATTTCCAGATAGTTTTCCTCTATTTTTTTTTTTTTTTGCAATTTTCCACATATTCACTTTTTCTGATTTACGCCATTTTAAAAACAGTCCATTCAGTTATCGAATTGAATACTTATAGTTCACTCGGATTGTCGAACCTTCTACATTTTAAACGACAAATTAATATACTCTTTATGTCATAAACCGTTTAAATTTATTCATTTACAGTTCAATGTAAAATACAACTGCAATCTTTTCATGAAAGGTTACATGGTACTCTTACTGCGTATATTATAAAATTAGATAGTCTATAGTTGTGAAGTAATTAATGTAAACTAATACAAACGCTGTGCTATTAACTTAGATTCGTGGGGCGGTGCAACGTCACTTGCTAATTAGGTAACCAGGGCTGAGAGTTTTTCAAACAGTTTCACCTTTAATCTATGTTGATCTGTGATGTAGATAGTGTGGAGCACGTGATAGCTCCATGACCAGTTAATTACATTAGCATTGTAGATTACGGAAACCGCTTTATCGTCGACTCATAGAAACTTTCCTGTTGCATAAAATGTCAGTAAAGTTCCTGTGTGTTTACTCTGGTATAGAAATACGTGATGTACAGACCTCGCTCGTGGTAGCTGTGTCTACCCATTTTCCAATTATGAAGATAAATTGACCGTTAAGCACAACATACTGGAAAGGTACTGTATGTCTGAAGTTCAGGACAGATTGTGCTCAGATCCATGTAACACAATACAGACGGTTTACTAAAAAAATAGCAAACAGTATTCAGTGACAATTAAGAAGAAAAATTCATAGGCAATTCATAGCCTCCCTATAACTACATGAAACATTTATGCTCTCTGTTGGTGTTATTTTGAAACTTGCACATTTAAAGAATTTCATTCATTCTTATTGTAAAGACTATGAATGTCACTGACAGCAAAATAAATGTAATACAATTTATGTGTTATACTACGAATGATTATTTTTCCTTTATTGAATATACAGGGGGAAGGGGACCTATTTCATTAATTGACGTGGCAATAGATTAAGTCAATACGGACAAGTTTTGTCAAAATGTTCTGATACGTCCAATAGTTTTGAGAATACGAAATGTACGTGTTGTAACGCTGCAACGCTCCTTGAGGTCAATGCTCCGCAGTGGGGGTAAGATGCAACCATTCACTCCGCAAGACTTGTTAGAGGAGAATGTAAACAAGAACGTCTGATCAGATACGTTTCGATCGAATTACAGTAGATGAAAAAATAAGGTATTGAATCAATTAATTACGCAAATTGTTTGGTTATTAACATTCTTTATTACCCTACAACCACTTTAACTCTAAATTTGTTACTATGAAATTTATTTAACAATCATAGTATCTGTTGATTTCTTTGCTTATACGAAATTACAGATTAGTAAAGAATGTACATTCTTATAAGACAAAACTATTTACATTTGATATAAACTCAAAATAACGTTATTATGAATACACATTCTGTTACTCAATTAAAAATTAATTAATTTAAAAAATAAATTAAGTTTACAGTAATTTTACATATTGTGTTAAGTTTTATTATGTACAGTAATTTGATAGAAAGATATCTGATGAGACGTTTTTATTTACATTCTCCCATCGCAAGTCTTGCAGAGTGGATAATTAGAGTTATACTCACCTCCACTGAGGAACAATAACCTCAAGGAACGTTGGAGTATTGCAACACGTAACATTTCCTATTCACAAAACTATTGGACGTAAGAAAAACTTATTTGATGAACTTATTCTCATTGACTTGATCTATTACCTCTGTGCATTAATGTAATAGGTTTCCTACCACCCTAAATACCACATATCTGTATAATTGTTTAGAATGGAATTACTGTATTTCATCTGAACTGATTTCTTGGAGAGCCATTACAATCAGCCTATGAAAAGGGAAAAAAATTTAATTCATACAAGAATGTTAGTTTGTCCCTCTAGCAAACACCATATCAATTTAAGAATATGATAAGTTATAGGCAAGTGACGTCAGAACACTCTTACGTCTTACGTAACTCTTTTTCGTTGCTAATCAAGTGACGTCAGATGTTGAAACGTTCGTAAAATTGTATTCATTTTACGTTCTAGCACAAATGTTTCATTTAAGATTTAATGTTAGTAATGAGAATATTAACAATTTATTATTAATGCAATGTAAACTCTTAATACCGGTAGCCTATATCTATTACACATTTTACTCACAGAGAGATTATCACATACATATTATTACATATTTGTTTGGATTTTTTTTTTTTTTTCGTTGAAGTACATCGAATAGAAGCGGATTGGTGTCCCGATTTTCTCTATCAAAAGTTCTGGTTCTCCCTGGAAAATTTTAAGACATTTTGTTACTTTACGCACGTACGAAATGACATTTTATACGGTCCTGGACTTAGAAACTTTTTTGGAACTACTGAATAATGAAGTTACATGTATCTCGGCTTCTTTTCCAATGCACTTAATCGGGGAAAATATTAAGTTTAAAATCATGACATCGTCTTTCGTTCCCTGGAAGTCTTCAGCACTATTTCTGCAGTTATATTAATTATACTGAAATGCATAACGCGCATGCCCATCAAGAAATATCAAAATATTACTGAATTACTTTGGACAATATTATATTCTGAGTAGTTGTTCCTTCAAATTAATATAAAATTATTTATAATACTTTCAATTAGTTTTTAGTATTACTCGACCAAGGCGAGTGGAGCTGCAGACGTAATGTGAACTATCGCGATGCGGTATTACGAACGCAGGAGCAGTAGCGCCACGGCTCCGGGCTGCAGGACTCCACTGGCCTTGGTCGAGTAATACTATCGCACTGTTTAAGTTTTCAGCATATAACACAATCCTTCGCGTAGCTCAGGCGGTAGTTCGTTCGTCTACTCAAGCGGGGCTGCGCTCGGGCGTGGGTTCAATTCCCGTTCGGTCTGCTTAACTGGTTGAGATTTTTCTAAGATTGTAATTAATTGTAAGGTGAATACCAAGTAATCCTATGGTGAACCCTCGGCTTCATCTCGCCAAATACTATCTCGCTATCATCAATTCAATCAACGCTAACATATATTATAACTGATCCACAAATCAATGTCTAAAGAGAAAATGTCTATTACCAAATAACGTCTAATTTTAAAGGTTTATTGCCATTTGGCGTCCCGCGCCGTGGTGTAGTGGTCTAAGGCATCCTGCCTAGGACGCGCGTTACGGAATGCACGCTGGTTCTAGTTCTCATAGGGGAAGAAATTTTCTCATGAAATTTCGGCAGTGAATGGGACCGGTGCCCACCCAGCATCGTGATGGACTTAGGAGCTACGATAGGTAGCGAAATCCGGTTGCGAAAACCAGTTATAACGGCTGGGGGGGGATCTTCGTACTAACCACACGATATCTCCATTCTAGTTGGATGCTTCGGCATGTGAACGTGAGGCCAGCAGCCGGCTGGTCGGTCTAGGTCCTTCAAGGGCTGGAGCGCCACGGATTATTATTATTATTATTATTATTATTATTATTATTATTATTATTATTATTATTATTATTATTATTATTACTATTATTGCCATTTGGCCTAGACCAAAATGTCTGGAGAAATAATGTCTCACATATTTCTTCCCCCATAATCTAATGGCTAAAATGTATAACGCCAAAATGTCTAAGGCCTTGTCCACTGCCGGAACAAACGTAATAATGATTTTTAGGTTACTTGCCATCATTTTATTAATTTGATTTTCTTAATATTACAGCATTACATTAGATGTGCAGATTGAGGTTTCAACAGATTTAGTATTGTTCTCTTCATCATGTATCATTCCTTCACCTTGCAACTTCATTCGGTAACTTATCGCTGAATGAAATGTTTAAGTCTACATTACAATAATGTTTGATGTAAAATTTTAACCTAAATGTTACTGTATCAGAGGCACTACTCTTAATATGTTTAAGCCTATATTACAATAATCTTTTATGTAAAATTTTAACCTAAATGTTACTGTATCACAGGCACTACTCTTAACATGTTTAAGCCTATATTACAATAATCTTTTATGTAAAATTTTAACCTAAATGTTACTGTATCACAGGCACTACTCTTAACATGTTTAAGCCTATATTACAATAATCTTTTATGTAAAATTTTAACCTAAATGTTACTGTATCACAGGCACTACTCTTAATATGTTTAAGCCTATATTACAATAATCTTTTATGTAAAATTTTAACCTAAATGTTACTGTATTACAGGCACTACTCTTAACATGTTTAAGCCTATATTACAATAATCTTTTATGTAAAATTTTAACCTAAATGTTACTGTATCACAGGCACTACTCTTAACATGTTTAAGCCTATATTACAACAATCTTTTATGTAAAATTTTAACTTAAATGTTACTGTATCAGAGGCACTACTCTTAACACGTTAAAGCCTATATTAACAGTAATTTTTTATATAAAATTTTAACTTACTGTAAATGTTACTGTTTCATAGGTACCATTCATTATCCCAATGTTTAAGCCCACATTACGATAATTTTTGTTGTAAAATTTAACTTAAAACAGGAGTACATTGTAACACATTGTTTAAGCTTATATTACAATAATCTTTGTTATAAAATTTAACTTAAAATACCGGTACTACTATAACACAGGTACTGTTCTTGTGTACAAGTGTACTTTACAACAAAATTATCCTCAACTTTGTTGAAAGAAATATTGGCATGCACCATCATTTCATACAGATCTCTGCTAAATTCGTCCGCTGGCAATGAATTACTGTATCACAGGCACTACTCTTAACATGTTTAAGCCTATATTACAATAATCTTTTATGTAAAATTTTAACCTAAATGTTACTGTATCACAGGCACTACTCTTAACATGTTTAAGCCTATATTACAACAATCTTTTATGTAAAATTTTAACTTAAATGTTACTGTATCAGAGGCACTACTCTTAACACGTTAAAGCCTATATTAACAGTAATTTTTTATATAAAATTTTAACTTACTGTAAATGTTACTGTTTCATAGGTACCATTCATTATCCCAATGTTTAAGCCCACATTACGATAATTTTTGTTGTAAAATTTAACTTAAAACAGGAGTACATTGTAACACATTGTTTAAGCTTATATTACAATAATCTTTGTTATAAAATTTAACTTAAAATACCGGTACTACTATAACACAGGTACTGTTCTTGTGTACAAGTGTACTTTACAACAAAATTATCCTCAACTTTGTTGAAAGAAATATTGGCATGCACCATCATTTCATACAGATCTCTGCTAAATTCGTCCGCTGGCAATGAATTACTAGCGGAAGATAGATCGTTAGATTCATTTCTTTCTATCAATTCAATGGTTTATATGTTTTTTTTTAATTACCGTGCTGCTTAAATACCATCTTTTAGAACAAATTATGTCAATCTTACATTAATTACACACAATTATGTCGCCACTTAGACATACTGTCTTTCGAATTCCTCTACCCACTTCTGTACTTTCGTACACTTGTTTTATGCACCTCTATTTCAACTAGTAGTGCATAATATCATAAACATGGCTAACCTGAAGTATACTGTACTAGTTTAGAAGTAGGGAGTCTGTTGAGTGATCTGTAGTGCACGTTACTTGTGTTTGTGAGTAGGATGTGTACTGAAGGACAGGAGCCGAACGTAACTATACCTCGTGCACACTTATACTTAGTCCAACGGTCTTTAATAGAACCTACTAACTAGTTGATGGAGCTTCTTTATGTAAACAATTAAAAGTAATGTGTTATATTTTTTCTGCCCATCGTGCTCTACTATATGCTAAGATTTTCTGCATCTCCGAAGATTAGATTTCAATATATTCATTATATCGAGGACATAATTTGGTCATATGATTCCCTGCTTCATCTCTTTCTTCCTCCATTAATCTCCGATTAGTTTATTTATAGTTTTGTCTTCCATGTCACCCATTTTCTTAATCTTTATTCCTTACGAACTACATAATTGTATAAAGAAATACTAACAGCTTGTTAAAGCTAGTTCAATAGTTTACTCTTTGTTAGACTCCATGTTCAGACAAGGAACCAACAGAGGGCACCACAATACTATTTTTGATTACAGTGCTCTGAACTATGAATGTGATGAAGAGGTCACGAGGGGAATCGCCGTACTTATGAAATATTGGATATAAACATATTCTTGTGGGCGAATGAGCGAATGCACATATCGAAGTATCCGTTACTGTTAATGAACTCTCATGTAGGGGGCTAGCCCCTTGGGCAACATTCTGACGATAAATGGGGAGTAACAGTGCAATCGTTCCAGGATCAATAAATACAGCGCCAACCATTATGAGATATGCTTTCCTATAATGTGAACCATATTTTATGTACGTAACAGAATGTTTCCATTGCAGAGATATGGTTAAATTTAACAGAACTGTATCCTCTTAGAGAGTTCCAATGAAGGTAGCTAGACTTGTGATCAATTTACTGGAGTCTCGTTGGCCATTTTCGGAGTTTCTTCCAGTCCTCAGCACCAGTAGGCCTTAAATGCTTAAACGCAACTTAGGTTACTCTGAAAAACACTTGCTTTCTCAAAAGCAGTCGATTGCTGACGGAATGAAATGCAATGTATTATAAACAAAGGGGGTACCTATTGATGTATGAGTACAATAGATTTCCGAGAGGATATCCCGTACCTGCTTTCATGTTTCGGTCTACCTTACTACTCATTAGGCACATTAATCCGAAAGTTCTTTCATTTTTTAAATTAAAAGTGATGATACATTTTTGTTATAGCCTGCTTCTTATTACGCAATACATATTATCTTAGGAACTTCCGATAAATGAAGTTTTATATGTAATGCGTGTATTGTCAACCGCGAAAAGATATTTTCTTTCTATCTGTATGAAATAAAATGCAATGACGCTCTGAAACATATGAAAAGCACTGCGAAACCCGAAAAAAATATATATATATATTGTCCTGAATATTGTACAAGATCATATCTGCAGTGCCTGGGAAAAATGGCATAAGTCAGTTTCCACAAACAATTTTTGATAATTTATTGACAACTTACACTGGTTTATGTCGATTTAATTTTTTTCTCTATGAATTATTGTAATGGGAGAAATACTTATGTATCTTTTTCCAAGTGAGCAGATGTTCCGTAAGTTGTCAATAAATTATCAAAAAAGGTTTGTGGAAACTGACTTATGCCACTTTTTCCAGGCACTGCAGATATATACCCAGATTGCTCGGCCTTATAGGCTTTGACGGTAACAACTTTTGTCAGATTTACTATGCTGCCATCTAGTTGTTACATAAGGGGTCACGTCATAACTCCCATTTGAATTGCATTAGCGACTGTACTGCCATCTCGTGTTCGTTTACTGCGGACGAGTGGCGATCCTGGGGGCTGTTCTCTTTAAAATTCTACCGATTTTAACATAGGGATGAGCAATCTGTTATATATGTGACCTGGGATATTGTCCATTAGGCTTCAATATGGCAGGCCAAACACTGGATTATTAAACACGTGTTCGTACTCCTATCGTGAAGAATGCACAGCTTTACTAACTTGCGATATATTGAAACTATAACTCACATCCATTATTTAAAAAAGTAATAAATAGAAGCAAATATGAGAACAAGCTATTACAGGAAGGAACAAATAGTAAGCTATCTATTAGTCCCCTTACTCAGGGGGAGAGGTACGGTGGAAGACTGCCCTCGCATGTAGGCGCTTGGCTGGGCCCATTATGCTACCCGAAATGGAATTATGTGCATCCAGTAAGACCCTCCGCACTACAGATCCCCTGCGTGTCGTCCTCACAAAATCCCCTAGAGTCTGGAAAATCCCTTTCACATTTCCACGTACAGTCCGCGTCACCGTTTTTGGCGTTTGAAATAAGTAATGGGAACGTTAAGTACGAGTGTTTTATCTTTGTTGCAGTCAGTCTGAAAACTGTGTTTCACAAATGGCTGATGTGTCGTGTACAGGAAGTGGTACCATTCTCAGCTGCACTAGCAACATGTTCACAAACTAGGCACTATATTCTAGGACACACGCCAAAACGCTGGCGCCATCTGTAAGCATCATCGCGGTCCCTCAACCCCGGTTCCACGAGTTACCATGAGCCCCATGGTAAACAGCACTACCAGAAGTTACTAATGACCACATATCACTGGATCCAAGTTCGGGGCAGACCGCAACAGACTCTACATCGAAAATACAGGAAAGAAACGGAGACAATTATGAAAGAGAGGAAGTCTAATTATGATGGTGAAATGAGTCCGAGATCCAACGCCGGACGTTACTCGGCAATTCTGCTTTAATTGGCTGAGGGAAAACATGGGAGAAACCTCAACCAGGTAACTTGTGTCAACTAAGATTTTAATCCAGTAGCCCTACTGTTTGTTTCATAGTTAGAATGGTACTAGAAGCGGCAGACAAGAAATAGATATTACTTCCACAAGACTTGTAGCCTACTAATCATCTAGAGCAATCATGTAAACTGATGCCCAGAGGCATACTAAAAAAAATTCATAATTAAAGCCATTTAAATAAATACATAGTATTAAAAATAATACTAAAACAATAAATTCTAAACTCAATAACAAAATAAGTAACCATAAATGAACTAAAAATAATGGTATTGTGAATTTTATTAGTAACAACAATGTAATTTATTCGTCACAACAATAATTCCTTTCTACAATTCACCTTAAACGCTCTCGTCAACAATTGGATCTTCACTCAACACAGTATTCGTTATAGCACTCCACCGACGACAATGACAATTTACTTGGACTATTACGCACAACAATGAACTGTTAATCTTAACTAATATTTACAAAGCACTATTTACAAATCAGAACTACCAGTTCTCAGTTCACAGTTCTTCTATCTCAGTCACTCGAGTTCACAGTATCTCGAACCACAGACCTTCAGAGACAGTTCACTGTACTCGAACTCGGGTCCCTCCAACTGCGGGCCACTGCACTCGAACTCAGGTCCCTCCAACTGCGGTCCACTGCACTCGAACTCAGGCCTTCGGCTGCTGACGCAGTTGCGGACGCACACTCGAGTCGAACTCCGGTGCACAAGACTGGCTTCCTTGCTCTGGCTTTCTCACTGACTGAATAACTGAAAACTCTAAAACTGAAAACTGCTGTCGTTCCTTCGCGACCGTAATTTATAACTACAGCGACGTAGCCTCGAAAGTTCGACCCGTCTCTAGAGATGGCATTCCAGAGAAATCCAGGGCCCTCTCCTCTCTACCAGCACCAGATGCGCGCGCAAACTCGTCGCGTGACGTAATACACCCTCTCTCTTCTCTCCACCGCGCGACGTCACTCAATGTTCCGTGGAGCCTGTGCGATCTGCTTTCTTGCGGGACGCTGGTCGTGAGTTCGAATCTCACGTCGCTGTCACAGTATCTTAACCAAAAATGATATTATTATACACAAATAAAATATATTATACAAATTATTTACTAATAAAGGGATATATAATAAACGTAAAAAATTATGACCATAAAATATACCAACAATTTATATCTCAGAAGAGCCTGAGCGCTTTACAATGGAAAGGAAAGAGACAGAGGTAGTATATGCCGCTTGGTCGAGCTATACACAGGGATGGCCAACACTGATTCAATGGATAATGGGAAGAGAACTTAGTAAAACTGTATCCATGTTAATTTTTATGTTTGTCTGAGAAGTGTAAGTGCATTATAAGAATGTAAGCTTTAATTTTAATGCTCATTTTTCACAAGTTTGCGTTTTTATTCAAAAGGAATATTTTCTCAACTCTCTTACAGAAAAGTGAAATTTTCAGGTTTGTTTATTTAGCAGCCTTACAGGTACTGAAACAATGTTTTCGGAAATCTAATATATCGGAAATACATAGTATTGAAGATAGTGTATTGAAAATTTTGAAAATATTCGCATGGAAAACGTTTGTAAGGAAATGAATTAACAAAGGAACTACTGTTACGTCATAAAAAGATATGCGCCCATGTGTTGTAAAAACGTCAGCTCTATAGCTTCAGTAGATTTCGAGAAAATAATTTCATATTCTGATGATAGAAGTTGCGCACCAGTGCCAACTTAAAAGCATAATGCAATATGAGTTTTGTTATGTAATATTAGTTATAGTTAAAACATATACTTAGGTAGCTTTGCTTTGTACTATAATGTTGTTTTAATTTGTTTATTAATTACTTTTATAGGGCTAAAGATACCATCAAGATCAATTCCAACTTATCATGTCATACTCAATCTCTTTCTTTGAGATATCACTTTCTTTACGAATGATATGTTTCATTCACTTAGTACAGTATAGTTAGTAAACATTAGTACGGAATTTATGTGAATATTCTTTCTTAATTCTTTATAATGTTATTAACGTTTAAAACACAACAGCAATATTAATAAATTGGTGTTGGTACTGTTGTGTTATAGATAATGTATATAATATCAAACAGAAAGAAGCCATATAAAAATAACGATATAAAATTTCACGTTCCGTTTGAAGTTTGCACACCACTGTTTTCTTAATCTAACAGGCTGCTTATTCATATACATAATCCTTCCTCCTTCTATACCTAGCGCTTGATGCCCGCGCATGACGTCAAGGTTAGAAAAATGCGCTTGCTTTGACATCACTGCACTAGAGCCTACAGAATCCCTTTCACATTTTCATGTACCTAATCATCATCGCGATCTCTCAACCCCGGTTGCACGAGTTACCATGAGTCCAAGGGAACAGCCCATGGTAAATAGCACTACCAGAAGCAACTAATGACCACATACCACTGGGTCCAAGTTCGGGGCAGAAAGCAGCAGACCCTACATCGGAAATACAGGAAAGAAATGGAGATAATTATGAAAGAGAGGAAGTCTAATTCCGATGGCGAAATGAGTCCGAGATCCAACGCCGGACGTTACCCAGCAATTCTGCTTCAATTGGTTGAGGGAAAACATAGGAGAGACCTTAACCAGGTAACTTGTGTCAACTAAGATTTTAATCCAGTAGGCCTACTGTTTGTTTCATAGTTAGAAAGTTACTAGAAGCGGCGGACAAGAAATAGATATTACTTCCACAAGACTTGTAGCCTACTAACCATCGAGAGGGAAAAGAATACCAAGAATTTATCAGCTATATTTGTCATATAACAACAGAAAACATTTAACATGGTATAGCATCTATGAAAAAATTTTAAGTAATGGTAAATTTATTAATTAATGTTTAACTTTATTTAGTTGCTGGTGTAAATGCCAAATAAGTAACGCATGTCGTCTGAACATTCACAGAGACGGAGTTAATATTTATCTTTCTGTAAGAAATCTCCTTTCGTTTAACATGTTATAAAGATTGAGAGCTGGTATGTCGTAAACGCTAGAGGCCACGGAGAGTGGCTGATCGAGTGGTAAACCAATCATATCTTCCGTGTTGCTATGGTGACAGTAGAGGGCTGCTATACATATATGCCTCTCAATGTACGGATGTTTAGCCAATATGCTTATTTCTCAAAACGTCAATTCGGTCAGTCCAGGTGTGTCTGTACAGCGATGTCATAAAAGCAACAAATAAATCTGAAAATTTCTTCTCATAGACAGACATGAATCTGATTTACAAGAACTTTCGCATCTGAGTCACGTTCTCTATAATGTTTCTTTCCTTTTTTTAGTAATGAGAAAAACATGACCCCATTCTGTCATATACGGAGTGAGATGTGATGTAATAAAAATATAAAATCTTCATACCCAAAAGCAAAAATTTGGTGTAAAAACATTACTGATAGAGACCTATGAATTTATATATAAAATAGAAATGTCCATTTAGTAATGCAAATATATGCAGGGTGGCCCGTAAGTAATGTCATTAATATCAGTTATTCTTTGAGGTATTTGAAAAAAAAAGTTTAATATTTTGCTCGTTTTTGCTTCTTTTTCTAGATAAAAATTGTTTTATATGAAAATTTCATAGCGTGTTTTAGGAAAACCATTAAATTCCAAATATGCTCTGCCAATTTAAGAGAGGAGTGTATTATGGTAATGAATGATTGAAAGACTTGGACGGAGATACGCAATAAGAGACCAAGCGTCAAAAACCTGTTTTGAGATATTGGCCTCTGAAATAAATCTGTTTTTTTATATAAAACATTTTATGCAAGAAGTATTATAACATTCATACTATTACACAAAATAGCACAAACAATACCGATTTTTTATAAGAGACCGGCAGTTGACTTAATATTATTTTCAAAGCAAGATAAATAAATGAATTTTATGCAGTAAAATAATTTTTGCTTATAAATAGCAGCAAAATTCAGATACCGCATTCTTGATTTTTTCAGAGTCAAATTAGCCTGCCATCAACAGATCTGTGCAAATATCTCATTTTATTTTCAAATTGTCGGTTGGTCTATTATTGCGTAACTCCGTCCAATTTTAGTTTTGTCCTTTAAATCTGTAGAAACTTTATCCAAACAAATGCAACATTTTAAAATTCATTTTCAGAACGAAAAGTTACATTGTTTGGGTCAAATTTATGTATATATAATGGACAAAACTAAAATTGTTTCCATAATGTATTATAAAAATACGTTCCTCTCTTAAATTGACTGAGCATATTGGGAACTAAATCAATGGCTTTACCAATACACGCCGTGAAATGTTTCATATGAAACAGTTTTTATCTCGAAAAAGAAGAAAAACGAGCAAAATTATATTTAACTCCTGAATTTATATCTATAATAATAATAATAATAATAATAATAATAATAATAATAATAATAATAATAATAATAATAATAATTTATTTAACCTGGCATATTTAAGACCATACGACCTTCTCTAACACTCAACCAGGAATGGAAATTCCCACTTAGTAATGCAAATGTATGTATGTTGAACCGTAAGTAATGTTATTAATATCAGGAGATTATTCCATGAGATATTGCAAACAAAAAAGTTTAATTAAATTTTGCTCGTTTTTGCTTCCTTTTCGAGATGAAAACTGTTTTATAAGAAACATTTCTTGGTGTGCTTTGGGAAAGCCATTATTTTAATTCCCATTATGTTCAGTCAATTTACGAGAGTACTGTATTATGACTTCAAGGACACACTGTATTGAAAACCATTTCTGATGAGTTGTCTTCACTCATTTTCAGTGCTCGGCACTTGGTAACTAAGGTATCGAATTTTCTCAGCTGATTTCGGCGTGATTGATACTTATTTCCTAATCATGCTGCTTCTAGATATACGTCAACGGGTTTCGTTACACATATTATCGGAAAGCAGTAGGACGCCGAAAATTCAAATACAGATTCTACCAAATTATAAGGAAAGGTTCAAAAGCGCTTTTGTATTTCTGTCCTCATACATATGTGGAAATCTCTTATGTTTATACAGAGACCAAATGCCTGTGAAAATTGAAGTTTTTTGTCCTGCAAACCTAGTATCTCTAGCTTTCAAATTATGGATTACATAACAATTTTTGTGTTATGAAAACTTACTGAAAAATCACATTTGTGTAGGAAAAAATTAATTACTCAAGAATGGATGTACTTAGATTACGTACTGAATTTTGGGATAGAGTTAGATATTATCTTCAGTAATTTTTTCACAACTCAATGATCTGCCATTTCACGACCACACTCACTGGATTTCGACCAGTTTTCAGTTTTTTAAGGAAGAAATCTAATCCACATACTTACTTAGCCTACGTAGTTACGTATTTACTTACTTATGGCTTTTAAGGAACCCGGAGGTTCATTGCCGCGCTCACATAAGACCGCCATCGGTGCTTATCCTGTGCAAGATTAATCCAGTCTCTATCATCATATCCCACCTCCCTCAAATCCATTACATTCTGATGGGAGGAGATAAAAAAGTTATTTTTTTTTCTTTCACCATGTTAATGTCAGAAACACTAACACACTTTTGGTAATCCATTTTGAATCTTGCGTACACCACTTTTAACACTTGAATATAATTAACTGATGAACTAGTGGACTTACTCGTGTTAAATATGTAATATTTGTCCGGCTTACAGCTGTTTCAGTGCTTCACGCACCATCATCAGAGCCTACTAGATCGCGGCGTCATCTCGAACTTCTCTGCCTGTTAGGAGGGTGTGTTTTATTTTTGGAAGGTGTTGAAGTGTGGAGTCGAATAGTGTGTGTGTACTCAACACACAAAAAACACAAACAAATAAATACGACCACACAGGTGTATACAAACTCAAATGTAATAGTTGCGACAAGTTCTACATAGGACAGACAGGCAGATCATTCCAAACACGCTACAAAGAACACATTAAAGCTATAACCAGAGGACACAATACATCTACACACGCCGATCTCATAACCAATACTAACCATACATACAATAACATAAATACGGACATGGAAATCCTACACACACAACCCAAGAACCAAAACCTCAACACACTAGAACAATACGAAATATACAAACACACTAAAACACACCCCGATCAAATCCTCAACACACAGATCAATTTCAGTACACACATACTATTCGACTCCACACTTCAACACCTTCCAACAATAAAACACACCCTCCTAACAGGCAGAGAAGTTCGAGATGACGCCGCGATCTAGTAGGCTCTGATGATGGTGCGTGAAGCACTGAAACAGCTGTAAGCCGGACAAATATTACATATTTAACACGAGTAAGTCCACTAGTTCACCAATTAATTAACAAACTTTTGTTTCTCTGCACGGGACCATGAAGGTTTTGATAGATATGTGTGCAGACACATGTATTTAACATCTTTTTAAGGAATTAGAAGAATTTGTTGGGATTTGTAATTTTTATTCATGTTTTCATACATGTAAATCTCGCAAAAATAGATGTTCACAAAATCTTTTCTTTGCGTCGGAAATCGAAACCTATGGTAGATACTTGTGTAGACACACCTATTTAATACTTTCTGAAAGAATTATTGTAAACACTTGATTGAAAAGTAGAGACCTACTTCTAGAAAATTACCTACTCCGACAATCATGCGTACACAATACTTACCCTCGTGTTATGAAAGAATTTTAAATTCTACAGGGTGAAAAGTAATTAAACCGAATGAACCTGGTGCGATTCTCAACTTTTGTGGAAAAGTACAGAGTGGTTTGTTGCATATTCTGCGATTATCGTCTGGACATGCTTCTGTGATATGTCACACTTGACTGACAGCTGTTCCTGCATTATGCGTTGATTCAGCCTAATGAGTTCGATATAATTCTGATAGGTGTCATCAGTTGTATTATTCAACAAACCACTCTGTACTTTTCCACAAAAGTTGAGAGTCGCACCAGGTTAATTCGATTTAATCACTTTTCACCCTGTAGAATTTAAAATTCTTTCATAACACGATGGTAAGTATTCTGTACGCATGGTTGTTGGAGTCGGCAATTTTCTAGACGTATACTCTTCAATCAAATGTTTACAATGTGGATTCTCAAGGATATGGAACGGAATATTCACACATATCAACATCAGATACAAGTCATAATAAAAAGTGGACTAATATTATCCTCTCATCTACGCCTCGGACTCCCCAAAGTTCTTTTTCCCTCCGGCCTCCCAACTAACACTCTATATCACTTGTAGCAAACTCTACTAAAAATGGAAGTAATAAATCGATTGACCAGTGTTACCAATGTTATGATGTAAGTGGAAGTGGCGGTGATGGGTCAATTTGTCTCGAATTTCAAACACAAGGAAATTTTAGAAAATGACAATTTCTCCTAAAGGAAAAAGGAGAAAAACGTGGATTATTATGCTTGAACGACCTGTCACAAATTTTTAAAACAAAAAGTAATAATTGGCATAAGAAACCTTTCAGGTATGTTTAACTCTATCTCAAAATTCACTGATCTAGATGAACCCATTGTGGAGTAATTAAATTTTTCCTAGAAAATGTAATTTTTTATAAGTTTTCATAAAAAATTGGTATATAATCCACAGTTTGGAAGATGGTGAAATAGGGTGTGAATTAAAAAAAGAAACTTCAATTTTTCACAGGCAGTTGGTCCTCGTATAAACATCGGAGGGTTTAACATAAGTATAAAGACAGGAGTGAAACAGCACTTTTGAAAACTTTCAGTAGAAACTGTATGAGTAAATGAGACATCACATCAAAAGCTACAAATTGTCAAATGATTTATTAGAACAAGATATGACACGAGAATTTTATCTAGATTTGTCACATTTAATAGCATATTTATTTTATGTTCTGTACATCATTAGAACATTAGAAAATTCGATCATGTAACACCGTCACTAGAATTGTTGTCTTGGAGTCCACTTAAAGAAAGAAGATTCTTTAACTCTCTCTTATTACTATTTAAAATCATCCACACCTCCGCACCCTCTTACCTAGCATCTCGTTTTGTTTACTCTTCACTACCTCGAACCCTGAACATGCATCTTCTCTCTATTCCTCTGCACAGAACATCCTTCTACTCATCATCTTTCAGCATATCTATTCTACGCCTCTGGAATTCTCTCCCTGACCATGTCGGAGACTGTCGGACAATATCAAAATTCAAATTTCAATTAAAAAATCACATTCTAGTTCAAGGAATTGCTTTTTGAACACCTGTCACGTTGCGCAACTTCGGCTTAACCCATGACATAAATATTGTAACTATGCTGTTGTAAAATTTACGATTAATATGTAATTCATTATTATTATTATTATTATTATTATTATTATTATTATTATTATTATTATTATTATTATCAGTTATCACTATCATCATTGCTATCTCTGTTTTCTTTTTTTTTGTATTAGCTAGATGAGAGCTCTATAGTGTTCTTTTGGTCCTGTTGACCCTCTATAGGGCTTTAATTTAATTTGTATTACTTTGACCAGCGTCTGTATTTCTTTTTTGTACTTATATGTGCTATCTGGTGGGATGGAAGAGATTAAATAAATAAATAAATAAATAAATAAATAAATAAATAAATAAATAAATAAATAAATAAATAAATAAACAAACAAACAAACAAACAAACAAATAAATAAATAAACAAACAAAGAAACAAAGAAACAAACAAACAAACAAACAAACAAACAAATAAATAAATAAATAAATAAATAATCTATGGTACGGTACCTTCAGATAAAGTACTTTGCTTTCCCAGGGAACTATACAATTGGTTTTATTTCCCTTCATTACAAATCAGCAATCACTCTTTGGAGAGTGTCTCCCCCCCCCCCCTGAATCTTGGACCTGAAGTCACCCATCCTATTATCCAGGATGACAGTTATAACTGCTTTACAAATAACTTTGGAGACTAGTGAAAGTGTGTTGAATGCAATGTCATTATCAACATGTTGGCGTGTTTTTGCTAATTAATATGGCCTCGGAAATTGTACGCAATAGCAGCTGAGTGTGCAGAGTTATCTGAATGTCTCAATTAAGCACTAATTTTGATGGAAATACAAGTGTCCGATAACTTTATAATTGTAGCGGAACAAGCAATTAAGCTTTTTTTTTTATTTAACACATGCCACATTTAGAATCTGTCTACAATAGACAATAAGTAAGTATATTTAAAAAAACTTTTGACATGAGTGGAGATGTTATCCCATGACAACACTCTAAAAAAATATAAGAATGTTTAAAATAGCTGTAGTAAAAATGAATGGAAGGTCAACAGCGTTGGTCATTTTAAGTCTTCTTATTGTTTGACTATTATCCAGCAAATTTAACACGCAGTTAAGAGAATCAGATTTCTTTGTCTAATAACGATTAAAGAATAAACAGTAATATATAATTTATTAAGAAACTTCTACTAAACGTAAGTTTTCCACTCAAAGCTAAGTTTGTTTCTCCACAATTTTATATTAGCAACGCATCCATCTGCCACATTATGACAATACACGTTATGTTTAAATCCATTGGAATATTGTTTCTTTCATCTTCACTTAGCCGCATCCTTTCCACTTGATAATCTAGAATTAACCTCCCATCTACGCAGTGGGTCTATAAGTCTTGTAATAGGAATAATTTTACTTGAAGCTGCACTTGTTAAAAAATATATATTATATTTTCAAATAGCTTTGTTGTACTTAGCAAATAATCAGTTAAGTATAAGTTTCATTTCATTTCATTTTCATTTTTATTTGTCCATAAAAGCGCTAAAACCATAAGAGTTGTCAAAAAAGAAAGAGACAGAGAGAGAGAAACAATTAAAACCGAAAACAATAATTAAAATAGATAAAAATACACTAAATTAGGACCAATTTAAACCCACACGTATTTCATCTAAATTGTATGGACAGGGGTTTGTTAAAAATTTTTTGATGCCTATCTTTTAAAATACCTTAATCATTCGTATTTTTAATTTCTTGAGGCAAACCATTATATTATTTTTAAGCCATAGACCATATACGTTTTGTTGAAACTTGTCAATCGATGTGCTGGAATATTAAAATTTTCCTTTAGACGAGTGTTGTAATAATGAAAATCACTATTTCGATAAAAATGGTTCTTATTAGAATGTATTAATTCCATAAGATTAAAAATATAAAAAGCATAAACTGTTAAAATATTAAAACTCTTAAAATATTCCCTACACGATGTACGATTTTCAACACCTGCCATGCATCTCACAACATGCTTCTGAGCAATAAAAACATCACTCATCTTCGAACTTGAATCCCACAAGCATATGTCATATGATAATCTCGATTCTACTTCAGCATAATAAAAGGACTATATGGTACTATGACACAAACAAGATCTCAAATTTCTAATTTGGTAGCAGACAACATTCATTTTCTGAAATAGGTGTGAACAGTGTAATTTCCAATTCAAATGTTCATCAAATATTAAGCCAAGAAATTTAGTTGAATATGACTGACACACTTGGTGCTCGTTAATACTAATGTTTAAAATATTTTCACTTTTGTTTTGAACATTGTGATATTGAATAAAACAGTTTTTATTATTATTATTATTCAAACAAAGCATAATTTCTGTAAACCACAATTTAAGATCCTTCAACAATTCGTTACACTTGTGTTTTAAAGCTATTTCGTTTTCATCACTTACAATAGCTGTAGTATCATCAGCGTACATAGTAAGAAAATAATCTTGTAAATAAAGAGGCAAGTCATTTACACATAAAATAAATAATACAGGACCCAAAATTGAGCCCTGAGGGACACCAATATCAATATTAGTATAGTTTGATTTCTAGGCCTTCATACACTTATCTGTTCTTTCTACAATTTCAACATATTGATATCTCTCTCTCAGGTACGATGAAAACCATCTTAAAACTACACCATGAATACCATGCTTCTCAAGTTTGGAAAGCAATACACTATGACTGGCAAGTCGAACGCCCTAAGCCGTTTTGTCCAGAATATTATTTTCTAAGTTATATTTAATGGGATCTACTCGTAATTTGTGTTCCATACAAATTTTTACAGACAATTTTGAGCCATTATCGAGAGAGAAGGTAAAAAATACACACGCACGCACGCACACACACACGCTACATACTTACTTACTGGCTTTTAAGGAACCCGGAGTTTCATTGCCGCCCTCACATAAGCCCGCCATTGGTCCCTATCCTGAGCAAGATTAATCCAGTCCCTACCATCATATCCCACCTCCCTCAAATCCATTTTAATATTATCTTCCTATCTACGTCTCGGCCTCCCCAAAGGTCTTTTCCCCTCTGGCCTCCCAACTAATATTCTATATGCATTTCTGGATTCGCCCATACGTGCCACATGCACTGCCCATCTCAACGTCTGGATTTAATGTTCCTAATTATGTCAGGTGAAGGATACAATGCGTGCAGCTCTGCGTTGTGTAACTTTCTCCATTCTCCTATAACTTCATCCCTCTTAGCCCCAAATATTTTCCTAAGAACCTTATTCTCAAAAACCCTCAATCTCTGTTCCTCTCTCAAAGTGAGAGTCCAAGTTCCACAGCCATACAGAACAACCGGCAATATAACTGTTTTATAAATTCTAACTTTCAGATTTTTTGACAGCAGACTAGATGACAAAAGCTTCTCAACCGGCATTTCCCATATTTATTCTGCGTTTAATTTCCTCCCGAGTGTCATTTACATTTGTTACTGTTGCTCCAAGATATTTGAATTTTTCCACCTCTTCGAAGGATAAATCTCCAACTTTTATAGTTCCATTTCGTACAATATTCTGATCACGAGACATAATCATATACTTAGTCTTTTCGGGACTTACTTCCAACCCTATCTCTTTACTTGCTTCAAGTAGAATTTCCGCGTTTTCCCTAATCGTTTGTGCACTACATACAAACAAAAATTTATAAAGTGAGTTTTTCATTCTCAGAATAATTCATTATTTGAAAATATAGCCTAGGATTTTTATGGAAAACAGTATTCTGACATGCTAAGTGGAAGTGGTCCAATCAAAATTAATGGTCTCTTGTCGCCCTCATTCTAGAAATACAGAAAATTTTCATCCAGAATTGCAGCCAGAAATAACTGATTTTCACATATCGGTACTACATTATTCCGACACAAGTATAACAACGGGGACTCCCGTGGCTTTTACCACTCCTTAAACCCTGAACAGAATCTAAAATTCGAAAACTTGCAGTTAAAAATCATAAGAATTTCCAACAGCACATATACAGTATATGTAAAACATTTTACTAATGATTGAACCCAACGGAGCCAGGATTAGTGGTCAGTTTTTCCGATAATGATATGTTTGCTATGCTTGGACATGTTTCTTAGAATAATATTTTACCAGAAGTAACAAGGCTGGTGCGAGGTACTACTGGAACTTGGAAATTTTGTTTCAGGGTGTACATTCCAGGAAATAATACGCAAAGGAATCGAAGGTGGTTCGTTCGCCATTTCTTTGACGTTGCTGATGTAGATTACTAACATACAGAAAAGGAACAACCCCGAGAATAACCCGAACTGCAAACTTTTCCGCCAAAATTGACACTATAGATTTATCAACAGTAATCTCACTAGACGTTTTGATTTATCTAGAGAAAATCAAAACTCGAGTGGGATTTAATTGACTATTACACGATTAGAAGAAAGTATATAAAGATTAGAAGTAAAGAAGTACTCCAATACAATAAAATATTAATTGACTTACGAAAATACAACTGTCTTCAAATGTATTATTGTACCATCTCAACATTACAAATATTAAGCTAGATGCATGCTAGATGGCAGTAGTGAGCAATGCCTTCTCGTCGAGAAGTTCTCGATCTATTATACAAGATGGCAATGTTACTAGTCAAGAAGGCTTTGTTGATTCAGTTTCATTTTTATTAAAATGCAACATTCCACTTCAATTATCCGAATCCCAGTAATCAACGTCACTTGACAGATGATTTTCAATAAATCTTAATATTAAACAATCTCTGATACGTGACTATCTATAATATCATATAGCAGGAGCTATAACATAACCTAACTAACATACTGTACACAAGTGTTAGAAAAGTTTTAATTAACGACGATGACATAAAAAATAAACATGAATAATTTTAAAACGAATAATTATTGAATGTACAATTTTCAAATTTGAATGTGGTTGGTGGTTCAATTTATGTTATATTGGACGTGTGCGTAATAGAAGTGGAACTCGTTGATTTAAGCCTACATGGTGTATTCAACTTATTCAGGATTTCCGAATGGTGCTCTTCATTTATTTGTAAATCGGATTTCAGAAGATTCATAGGTATGATCAGTGATTTTTATTAATTCTTGTTCTTGAATGCCAATGCGAGTCATATTTGAAACTGCTGTGCATCAACTGGAGTGGTTTGTAATTTTATATATATACCTATTTTTTTTGACGTCCAGACCAGCGCAGTTTCAAATGTTGGCAAACAAAGAAACAAATGCTAGGGACGCGATAAAATTAAACAAATGCTAGGGACGCGATAAAATTAAACAAATGCTAGGGACGCGATAAAATTGTGCGATGAGCAGCCATGATTGGTTGAAATACGTCCTTTCGTACCGTTTTATTGGTCAAAAGTAGTATGACGTAGTAAGAGTGTAATAGTCAATTAAAAATCCCAGTCCTAACCGGGACTCGAACCCAAACCGCTTATGTCTTAGGTCAGTCTACACAGCCATCGCAGGGATCTCGTAAACTCTTAGTCAGTACTAGTAAGACGTATTTGTATAAACCCAGATCTTGGAGCGGGCAGTCTGTTGCGTTCAGATGTCACTTTCGGGCGATAAATTCCACATAGCACTCTGAACCTAATGAACAGCACTAAGCATGTACATAGATGCTGACCAACAGAGGGGAGAATTCGCTCTAGGGGCGTCAAGAGGGTTGAATCGGAAACTTGTTTCCGTCCCTGCAGCTGTCAAGTTTCTAACCAAGGCCTTGTCACTTACATCACACCCTACATTCTCCTCTTTTCTCTTAGTGACAGCATCCATGTTTTATCCCTCAACCCCTCATCTTTCATAATCCAGTTTCTGCGTGTCAAGGACGTGCTCCTTCTGACAGTCAAATCTTACACTGGAGGCAGGCAGTCACCTTTACAGATTAAGGTTCTGGAAATATCGCTTCCCTTTTAGAGTCTCGAGATATAATGGCGAATTCGAATTAATATAATAATTATTAGCTAAGAAGAAATATATCTCGACTTTAACAAAATTAACTAATAACGAAACAAAATTTAATTCACATTTTATGCGAGATTAATAATAATAATAATAATAATAATAATAATAATAATAATAATAATAATAATAATAAATTTAATCTTGATTTAAATAAGGGGAAAACTGTTGATAAAATAAGCATTACGGAAAACCACTCCTTTTGGAAACACAAAGAGAAATCCTATATACAGAATGAATCAAATGTCTAAAACCACTTTATTAAATGTGTGATGCTGGTTGTTAGTAGAATATAGACGTTTCCATTTACTGTAACACCAATGAATCAACCGATTATACCCATAATTGTAACAATTCATCTTAAAATCCATCATATTGTACAAAACTTCGAAATAAGAAATGGGTCGTGCGGTCTCTCTAAATTGTGTAAAATTTTGTGACGAAGCTGAAGGAAAAATGGATTTTAATAAATTTCAATTTCTGTAGAAAACATCACACATTAAAATTTCCATAAAACTCTTACCGTGCTTCAGTTTTAAGGATTCTATTTAACATATAAGGTCATGGATACTGGGAATTGTCTAAAATGAACAGCAGCATCTTGAACACACTTTGTAAAAAAAGTCATTTGTTTTTATGTTATTAAAATTTCATCTCTCTCCTTTTCTACTTGGAATTTGAAAGCTGTATCCAATTTTATGGAAAATTTAATGTGTGATATTTTATACAGAAATTTAGATAACTTGAAACGAATTTTTCCATAGATAATATCACATAATTGTACACAATTTAGAGTGGTCACACGATGACTTTTTCACTTGAAATTTTGAAGTAAGTTGTGTCCAGTATGATAGGTTTCAAGATGACAAAGTGTTACAAAATGTAATTGGTTGACTCATTGGTGTTATAAATGGACGCAAATGTATCCACCTAACATACAGTGTCACACAATATAAATAACAAGACGGTTCCATATTTTAGATCATGGGTGTTCAAACGCCTATAGAACCAGGAGATATTTCACGTCAAGCATGCTGTGCTAAGGTCAATAACTTTCCATATAAAATAGGAAAAACGACCTTAAAGAATATGCGCTGCGGGTTGTTTCCGCAAGGGGTTACCTTGTATGACTTACAATTGGACATCTATGCTTTAGATTCTTCCTGCATATATTCCATATTATACTGTATTATAATAAATTTATGTTACATTGAAAATTTTTCTGGTAAATATTAACGGTACGAATGAAATATATACCTAATTAATATCTACAAACGCTGAAGTAGCTCGTAGTTAGCATATGAATACTTAAATAAACATTTACAAACTATAGACAGATTTGTTGAATTAATTTCAAGTTACAATGGAAAAATATGAATGTGCCCCTTGCAATGATTAGGCTGTAGCGTTTGTCTCTATATCAAGTATACCCGAGTTCGTTTCCCAACATAGTAGTGGTAATTTACCTCATTTAAATACGAAATAAATACGTAGTGTACTGTCTCTAGATATAATCTTACGCAACGATGGTCATATTGTTTGAAACTCCGCTATTAGTAACTTCTAATGTTGGTTATAATGCATACACGAAGGACCGAATGGTTCACATGAGCAAATCCTTGAAGATGAAAAGGTTATTATCATATGTAATGCCAAGATTTATTTCGAACATATCGAGAAATAAAAAATGACTTGTATTTGTTAGGACAATTATAGGAATAAAAAGAACTAATATAACTATTAAAACCCATAAAACACGATGGTATTTCAAATACAATAAATATCATTTAACCTCACAACACTGGTCACTGCAGGTGTTATCTTATGGTTGTCAACATATTTATCTATAGTAATCTTTCTAGAAGTTTAAATTTATCTATAGAAAAACAAAACTCGAGTGGGATTTAATTGGCTGTTGCACGATTAGAAGAAATTATATAAAGATTAGAAGAAATAAAATACTCTAATTCAATAAAATCCTCATTATTGACTTACTAAAACATTAAACTTTCTTGAAACTCTACTATGTATTGTACCATCTAATCATTACAAATATTCCGTTAGATGGCAGTAGTGTGTTATGATTGGCTCTTCTCTTGTTAACAACTGTGCCAACTGTACAATCTTCATTGAACTCTATGTACGATTACTAGTCAAGATGGCGCTGTTGATTCAGTTTCATTTTTATAATTATTAAAACAGTTGCATTTCACTTCAATCAATCAATCAATCAATCAATCAATCAACAATCAATCTATCTATCAATAGTGTTTATATGTCAGAATTACAATTGCGTAATTATAGACAATAGTCAATAAAAACAAACAGATTAAAATTCCAGGTTCATATGGCTGTCAAAATATTCATTAATAAGATAAAATGGATTATCTAAAAGCTACTTTTTCAAAACAAATTTAAATCTAAATAAACCAAATGAGTGGGCATTCTTAGGCAATCTGTTAAACATATCTAAAGAAATAACATTGAACCATTTCTTAGTCTTTGTCAACCTCACCGTAGGTGTTAAAAGATAATGATTATTTCTAGTGCAATATTTGTGAAGCTGGGATTGAGAAACATGACCATTTAAATTAATCTTGGAATAGACTAAACAGTCATAAATATATTGATTTATTACAGCAGTAAGTATATTAGCATTACGAAATAAAGGTCGGCAATGAGCATTAAAATATGAATTAGTAATAATACGTAATGCTTTTTTTTTTGCAAGATTAAAACACTATTAACATTAGCACCGTTATCCCACACACGAATACCACAATGAAATACACTATGGAATAATGCATATTAGGTTTGTTTCAAATATCTACTAGATGCAAGAGCTTTTAATTTACACTAAAGATAAAATATATGATATAACCTTTTGCACACAAATACAATGCGACACCGTCCACGTAAGCTTTAAATCTAATGTAATGCCAAGAATTTTAACTTCTGAAATCATTTCATTGGGAACATGATTTAATGAAAATTGTATCTGCTGAGTTTTACATCTATTAAGTTTCAACCCATTAGCTTCAAACAATATATATTAAACAATCTCTGATACGTGACTATCTATAATCTCATAAAGAAACTATAACAAAACCTAAATAATATAAACAAGATAAATGACAGAAAAGTTTTAACTAAAGGTGAAGAATTAAACATGAATAATTTTAGAAAGGTGCAATTATTGAAAGGACAATATTGGAAAACAAAAAAAAACTAGGGAGGTGACAAAAACAAATGCTAGGGAAGTGATAAAATGTAGGATAAGCAGCCACGATTGTTTTAAGCACGTCATTCGGTACCGTTTTATTGGTAAAAAAATATTAAAAGTGTAATAGTCGATATAAATTTGATATTGTAATAAATAACCGAATATATACTTGCAGAATAAATATACTTTGTATTCCTTTCAATGATCGATGGCTTTGATTGCCGAATTAATTTATTTTCTCGTTTGTAGCTCGCCCAAACCTTTTGGACGCGCTGTAATATTTGAATCTAGCGCTTGTTTTCACTGCACACATATTTGTTATACCTGATCAATAGGGGAAAAGAAATAATTAGTGGGCAATAGTATGGTATAGGATCCAAAATAACAGTTTTTTGGTAGAGATCTTACAATTTATTTCATACGAATGATCTATATTATATGTCTAACGTTCAAGTGGAATAGTCATATTTTTTACAAAGAATCAATAAGTTAGGAAATATGTTGAAGAGTATCTAAAAAAAGTAAACACTGAAACCATCCAGGGTATTTTCTTTTGAAGTTTGTAGTCATTCATTCATTAATTAATTTAGTGTTCTGCCCAAGGGCAGGTCTTTCACTGCAAACCCACCTTTCTCCAGTCTTTCCTATTTTCTGCGTTCCTCTTTGTTTCCTCATATGATCCATATATCTTTATGTCGTCTATCATCTGATATCTTCTTCTACCCCGAACTCTTGTCCCGTTCACCATTCCTTCCAGTGCATCCTTCAGTAGGCAGTTTCTTCTAAGCCAGTGATCCAACGAATTCCTTTTCCTCTTCCTGATCAGTTTCAGCAACATTCTTTCTTCACTCACTATTTGCAACACAGCTGTTTGTAGTAAGTAGAATTAAATTTCGTTAGACTAAATTAAAATTAAATAAATATAGTTAGATTGAATAATATAATATAAGAATTACCGTAATACTTCATTGTATATAATCATCACACATACGTCAGGTTTCTCAATGTTTAATGGTTATATATATACACACACACATATATATATATATATATATATATATATATATATATATATATATATATACACAGAATATATACAGAATAAATATTTAAATTATGTCATTATTATTATTGTTATTGTTATTATTATTATTATTATTATTATCATCATCATCATCATCATCATCATCATCATCATCATCATCATCATCATTATTATTATTATTATTATTATTATTATTATTATTATTATTATCGTCATCACTATTTCTTACCAGTTGTTATTATTATCACACTAACATTACTTATCCAACTTTCATTATTTACTTTCATCTTGCTTTATGGTCAAGATATTAATGTAATAACTATGTAATCAATTGTATTCAATTATAATTAGAGTCTGGCTGGGCGGAAGAGAAGGCCTACTGGCCTTAGCTCAGCCAGATTAAATTAAATTGTTATTAAGAAAATTGTTATGCTTAATTGTGATGAGTTCATTGAAAGTATGACACATCTCTAAAATACAAATACCGTATTTTCTAATAATAATTAATTCTGATATTAATTACTGTTGTTTAATCAACTACCCAATGACAGGTCTGAATTTCACAAGTGATACCGACAAGACACCACACCACTTATGAGACAACTAGGCCAGGAGATAATGGGGTATGGTGGCCAGTTCATTTCCCTCTACATTGCATTATGAAAAAGTATGAGTTAAGTACAATATTAATGGCACGATTCTTCATGACAGTCTTCCTGTATGTAGGCTAGAATTTTCGCAAGACTGTCCGCAAGAAGCATACATACAGGCACAATGCGTTGTATATAGAACCTAGTAAAATTAGGCTGCCCATTAATTTTTTTTCCAGAACCTGTACATGTAGATTGGTATGTAGATCGTTGTAAGAAACATGAGCGTGAATAAACAAAAGATTTTATAGGAGCACAGAAATTCAGACAGGCAGATCGAATAGATGGGCTTGAAGATAGAACGAAAGATATATGATCCCTCGGGTTTTTTGCTTATATTTATAATATGTGACGTCAAATCGGTATATTTCTTAAATTGGTGTAAGACAACATGAATTTTACAATATGTTAAAGTTTGCGTCGTAATATATCTAACAGAATAAATATTACAATAACACAAGTTTTTCAGTAAAAAGTTTATTTTTGAAACGCGTTCGTTAGGAACATGTTGCCAAAGATTGAGCAGGAAAATTGTTGTGGTAACTGAGGGGATAATATACTCACTGGCCTGAAACCCTGACGGTAATCCCATGAGCCGTAGTGTACTAAAAGGTTTCTCTTACAGGAGGTCGTATTATGCCGGTTTACTATCCCGTAACAGAGTTCACTGTGTCTCTATATTGGAGCCGGCTTCTTACACAGAAAGACATATAAAGTTCGTACGGACGAAAGAGATTCCTCAAAAGAAGAAATGAACTGTAGTGCGAAACATCTGTAAAAGCTCTCTTCTTCTACGTGATTTAAAAACGAAGAATTCGTACTATATACAGACTGAACTACTACATTTTTTAAAATTTATTAAAAAAAACAATTGAAGTTTTAAAATTCTATCTGCAGGAATTTGTTACATAATAATATACAGCAATTGTGTACAAAATTTCAGAACCATATCTTTAATAGATAATGAGAAAAAGTTCCTTATATTTTGTGATGTCAGGCTAGGATAGGTGGGTTCGTAATTAGGCTTCCTAACATGTTAAGGTATTGTAATTAAGTATTACAATAGAATCGTTAAGGTATTGTAATTAAGTATTACAATAGAATCAGTTATTTTAAATATTTGTATTAAATTTCAAATGTATAGCTAAAAAATGTGTGGGATCAGTGATTAATTACATATAACAGTGTATCTGAGACTACGTTTTCCCTTAAGACATAAAACTAGAAGTGACAAGTGAAGAGATTAGAGGACAGTTAAATATACAAGCAATAGTTGACTGGGTGAATAGACGAAGAACTGAATGGAACCAACATATATTCCGCATGGTATGTGATAGAATTGTACCCGTATCATGGGACAGTTTATCTGTGGAGGAAAAGAGATAGCCTGGAAGGCCGAAAAAGAGATGGAGAGAGTCCTAATTTCTGGATGGAACAGACTGTGTGCTTAGTGTAATGAGAAGAAGAATAAGAAGGAGATTTTCTTAAGATTGTTTTAAAGAAGTGAATTTTAATTCTATAGTCCGGTTTTTGAAAATCATTTCTCTGCCTTATTTTTGATCAAATTGGGAATTCTCTTTACCAGACTTTTAACAAAGTGCAGGTATCAGTTCTGTATGGTGAAGGATTGGTGGAGCGGAGAAAAAGTCTCTGCGGCACCGGGATTCGAACCTGGGTTATCAACTGTACGTGCTGACGCTCTATCCACTAAGCCACACCGAATTCCAATTCCGATGCCGGATTGAAGCCTCTCAGTTTAAGTTCCACCTCTTAGTTTTCCCATTAGGGGCCAACCCTCATGCACTGTGTCACAGATGTGTGACAATGTCCAACACACTATGTACAGAGCTGCATTCATTACGAGTGACTAGGTGGCCGGGATCCGACGGAATAAGCGCCGTCTTAAATCACTCAGTGATTATTTACGCATATCATATTGGTACATCGCAATAATATCAATTCTGTAGTTCATTACTAGAACTCCTAACTCTAAATAAATTAGATAATGTTGTTAATAGGTCTATTGTGACCGTTGTGTAGCTCTAAGTATATCCACGTCAGAGATATAGAGATGACAACATGCTACATTACCATTGTGTAGGACTACAATGATCACAATTTTCTTTCACCTTGAATTGTTTAGTTTTTCAGAACAAGCCACGTGAGGGTTACAGGGTTCTTGCACTGAACCAAAGAATTGTAGGCGAGATTAGTCGTCGTCATCAACATCATCATCATCATCATCATCATCATCATCATCATCATCATCATCATCATCGTCGTCGTGACTCCAAGGATTACGCAATTGCCCGTTCCGACTTCATAATTCATCAGCCCAACGTTTTCTAGGTCTCCCGACGTCACGCCTTCCTCTTGCTTGATAATTTCTTGCTAACAATGAATATCTCTCCTTACTCATTCCACTATGTATTTTAGCTTAATTCTGCTACACAGTTTATTTCAGTGTTTAATTAATAGTTCATAGTATATTGTTGTTTAATTCGTAAATAACTCTTGTATACATGTAACTCTCATCTAAATCAAATTGTTGAATTCTTTGTATGTTCATGCATATGTATATATACCTTTTGCTGATTGAGTGGAAGAGAAGGCCTTACGGCCTTAACTCTGCCAGCTAAAATAAATCATTATTATTATTATTATTATTATTATTATTATTATTATTATTATTATTATTATTATTATTATTATTATTATTATTGTATTCAATCCACTTTTGTCTATAATTCGTGACTTTATCCAATAAAGGCTGTACTTTTAATTCTTCTCTTATATCCTATATATTTTAGTAAAATGATAATAATCTTAAATCGGAGTTGACAATAATTGGACTGGAAATAAAATAATAATTCCTAAAATTCACAATCCCGATGTTGGAATTGTAGAATAGGATGAATATGTAATAAAAAAGACTGGTATCAGTTCGACAGCAATTCATTCTCCTGTCTTACAAATAATGTCATTGTGTCAGCAACAGTTTCTTTTCGAATTGAAAGTTGTACGGAAAATTGTATCTGACAGGCAATTGATTTTTGTGCCTGGAGATATTTCCGAACGATGACAGTGAAACGACACGATCGCTGTGAAAGATGTATGCTATTAAACACATCTGTGATCCGTAGCGGGGTAGTCTGGATATGGTAATCTAATATGAACTTATTTGTATTGAAGTAGTAAGAAAATTCTGCAATTGTGCACACTTAGGAATTTAGTCTGTTTTTGTGTACAATCTGACGAAAAATAATATCGATTCTTAATTCCTATTTCTAATGAAGAGGTATCTATGTAACCATTCTGCCGACATACTATGAGGGAGAGTTAAAAAGTAACCTTAATAATTTATTTTTATTAACTGAATATATACAATAAGAATAAGTGACTGAATACATCTACCTCGGCTAACTAATGTCCTTTCACACATACGATAGAACGAGATTCAAAGAAGAATCGGAAACTCATGGAAGAGATTTTGGAGCCTCAGTTTCATTCCGACAGACAAGACTTACAATTTAAAATTATGAAGCAGAGTCATGACCAGCTGCATCCTTCCAGTTCTCCTATACGGAGCACAGATATGGTCTGCAACGGAAAGAGAGCGGGACATGCTGAGAAAGTGCCAACGGAAAATGGAGAGGAAGATGCTGAACATCGCACTCAGACACAGACTGCGCAACGAAGACATAAGGAGCCAAACACATCTCAAAGACGCAGCACAAACGACCGACAAGCGAAGAAGAAATGGGCAGGACACGCGAACCGGTGGACACAAATCCTTACGACATGGAACCCAAGGATTGGCAAACGCAACGCTGGAAGATAGAGACAAGGTGGGCAGACAAAATTAGATCAAGATTCGGCCATCTATGGTCAAGAACAGCGAAAGACCGACAACAATGGAAACTAATCATAAAGCGACTTGCACCCCAAACAGTGACTAGTGAACAGTGGACTCTTCAGTGTTAACCCAGACAGCATCCCAAACTACTACATTACAAAAGTGACCATCATTTCCGGAGTGGCTAAAGGGGAACTGCTTGACAAGCCATCCTGAATAGTCAGGAGGCTCTTGCCCTTCATGGGATTTCGTGGCTAATTCTTAATTCTTAATAAGACTACAAACACTACATCACTTTTAACGTAGTATAACAGGAACACTTGCATTGAACGTAGTTGGGACTATGTTGAAAAGTGACAGAGTGTTTGTAGTCTTATTGTATATATTCAATTAATAAAACAGTTATTGAGGTTAATTTTTGACTCTACCTCGTACTTAGAAGTGCACAGATTCAAAATAAATACCATTTGAGCACAAAAAATGAATTTCATGTCAATTTGTAGGCATTGGAAAGAAACTAATAAGCAAATAAACTGTAATAAATTTATACTCAGCGCATTTCGAACTGGCGGAGCAAGGTCACGTACAAAACTAGAAACCACGCAAGATTTACTGAACCGAACTGTGAACTGAAGCAGTGGTAACCAGGCTGCCCCAACGGACTTCAGTTGAGAAGAATGGTCCAGCATTAGGGTAAGCACACGTGGCAAATGCAGCCCATTGCTTGATCTTGACCCACAAGTTCGAAGTGCGCTGAATATAGTAAGTCATCCATTAATGCTAATTATAGAGATTTTCTGTTATATTTTATGTTTGGGAGATTATGTCAGAAATAATTTGTACATAATATTCCTAATTTCATATATGTATTGAACTTAACAGGAATTGTAATACGATAGCAAAATTTTGCAGAGTAAGTTGAAATGAAATTCGAGGTTGTGGACATTGATTTAATAAATAATATTAAGGATAGTAAAATGAGACTTTCATTTTATTGACATACGCAACTCAAGAACTTTCTTGGGTCTCTTATTCAAATCCAATATACAGTACGTGTAGCATGTCGAAAGACACGTGATTTCTTGACACATAGACCAGTAACTGCTTCGTGTGAAATAAATAATAAATAACTTTTTCAGGATTTGTGGAAAGGATGGCATTAAAACTTCCTTCTTCACAAATCCCTGAAACGTTAATCTTAGGGTCCCGTGACAGTATGGGCTACGCTTTAGTATCGACCCGAGCTTTCCATCTGCTAGGCAAGATTACTTTCATAAAGAACAGGATATAGTGACGCATGTGAGAAGTTGTCTGTCAATTCCTGGTTTAAATCCTGGAAATTATATTTTCCTACTTATAACCATTTCTTGTTGAAATATTCGGGTTTGATTTATAGGAGCAAGTTACAAAAATATTTAACTTATTTTATCAGACAATAAAAGCTGCATTTTCGTGTTGAATAGCATTCTATAATCATTCATATCGGTTTTATTTATTTCATTTACGAATTATGGATAAATTTTACAACGTAAATGACAGTACAAAATGAAATATTTTGAGAGAACAATTCAAGTCGCTTTGTTTACAATACATCTCAGATGTTCGTCAAAGATTAATTCCCAGTCCTTTGATGAGAATATGTTAACATTCTGAACTTCTGTATTTTCACGAACCGAACTTGCATTACTTGTCTTCTGTCTTAAAATGGAATTGCTTGAGCCATATTAAGGAGACACTCAATTATATTTTAGAAATTTTTTTCCTATTTGACCAATCTTTTTCAAATTTGTAGAAAAAGTTTAATATACACATGGAAAGTAACATGCCAAATCTCAGCTCATTAGATCCAATACTTTTCAAAATAAAAAATATTTCAATTTTTAATCAATCATTAATTGAAATATCACTTTTAATTATCATTTTTTTTTATTTTTTGGCTTTGTGCATTTGACTGTGACTTCTCAATGAATAGGGGAAGAATTCTGCATATTGATTTAGTTCTGTCCGTAAATTAGTGTAGAAATTTAATTTTTCATTTCTATGACACTTTTTCTGCAATTTTTAAGTTGAGTGTCCCCTTAATATACTTACATACTTTCTTACAAATGGCTTTTAAGGAACCCGCAGGTTCATTGCCGCCCTCACATAAGCCCGCCATCGGTCCCTATCCTGCGCAAGATTAATCCACTCTCTATCATCATATCCCACCTGTCTCAAATCAATTTTTATATTATCCTCCCATCTACGTCTCGACCTCCCCAAACGTTTTTTTCCCTCCGGTCTCTCAACTAAGACTTTATATGCATTTCAGGATTCGCCCATACGTGCTACATGCCCTGCCCATCTCAAATGTCTGGACTTAATGTTCCTAATTATGTCAGGTGAAGAATCCTTCTGCATTGTGTAACTTTCTCCAGTCTTCTGTAACTTCATCCCTCTTAGCCTGAATTATTTTCCTAGAACCTTATTCTCAAACACTCTCAACCTTTGTTCCTCTCTCAAAGTGAAAGTTCAAGTTTCACAACCATATAGAACAACCGGTAATACGAGTATAACTGTTTTATAAATTCTAACGTTCAGATTTTTTTTACAGCGGACTAGATGACAAAAGCTTCTCAACCGAATAATAACACGCATTTTCCATATTTATTCTGCGTTTAATTTCCTCCCGAGTGTCATTTATATTTGTTACTGTTGATCCAAGATATTTGAATGTTTTCACCTCTTCGACAGAAAAATCTCCAATTTTTAGCCATATTAGTATACACTTGGAATGAAGAAAACGATAAATTTCCTTCATTTAATGAGATTAATACGGTTTTCTAGTATGAGATATTAAAATATGTAACAACTAAACGACTGTATCAAGAATTTTTCACGTACAATACATCTTTCCCCTCACTGAATATGGGCACCCGTTTCGGAATATTTTCGAAATGAAAAGTGACAGAATTTGAAAAGCTGGCTGTAACACCACCAGCAGTCACAGTCGAATGTTAACATTATTATTAGTTTGGTCATGAACCAATGTAACTCGGGTGTCCATGTCCAATGACACCATATTCCCTCGCTACGAGCATGAAGTCGCCGAAATTACGTAAAAATTACCATTACCGCGCGAACTCTCTCAGCAATATCTCGGCATCGAGAGTAGTTACACAACTATCCGACCACTCGTTTGATTTGTAATCGTGAGTTATGGAATATTAATGTGATAATAGATACGAGAACACATTTTGAGTAGACCATAATGAAAAATTTGTGAGCTTTAACTACTTTCGCAATGTTATTTCACACAAAAGAAAATATATTGCACGCACTACATTAATTATTTATTTCATCAAAAATCCACACTTTCCATTTGTATACCAAAACAAAAATTAAACACTCCAACCAACACAACTCTGGTTACATTCCTGAAACTGTTTGACGTATCATACGTGCTTGTTTACCCTGATATACACTATCTACCAAAAAGTATTTGGGCACAGTTTTTGCCACTTTAGAACCTCGTGGTACCAATCTTGTTGCTATACCAGCAGCCATCCTTTGAGGCATGCTCTCCACTAGTATTTGTAGGATATCCACTCGAATGCATCGCCATTTCTCTTGTAACATGGTACTCAGTTGGAGAATGGAAGTTGGCCGTATCTCTCGAGACCTCAGTCGCCGGTCCAATTCGTCCCAAATGTGCTCAATGGAATTGAGAACAGGTCTCTGTGCAGGCCACTCCAACAGGTGAGCATTATTGCCTGCATACCACTGCATAGTAGCCGCCGAAACATGGGGCCAACATCCATTGTACAACTGAGTGCCATGTTGCAAGAAGAATGACGACACATTCCAATGGATATCCTACCCAAACTAGTGGAAAGCATGCCTGACAGGGTGGTTTCTGTTATAGCAACAAGAGATGGTACAATGAGGTTCTAAAGGGGAAAAGATACTGCCCAATTATTTTTGATAGATAATTATTTAACCTTCAATAACTTTCATATGTGAGCCTGCTCTAAATGCAACATGTAAGTGACGCTGATGCGTAACATAGTTAAATTCCAACAACTCAGTACCTGTGAAAGACAGGTCAGGAAATTCATCTTAACAAATGTAACTTTTCGTTCTACAAAACAATATATTTCAATGTTACATTTGTTCGGATCAAATTTCTGCACATTTAATTGACAAAACTAAAATTGGTTCAATCATTATCATAATACACTCCTCTCTTAAAATGACAGAGCATATTGGGAATGAAATCAATGGCTTTCCTTAAGCACGCTATGAAATATGTAATATAAAACAATTTTTATCTAAAAAATAATGCAAAAATACAAGCAGAATAAATCGTATTAAACTTTTTATTTGAAATATCTAAAAAAAAAAAACCCTGAAATTAATAACATTACTTATTTTTCAGCCTGCATATTCATAGCGTTCGCAGCAGTTGTTCTTAGGCATAACTTTAGGAGAGGAAATATTCTCTTTTCGCTGTATTTTTTGTTTATGTATGTACCCTATTATAATTTCGTTTTGCTAGTGTAGTAGGATTCAAATTTTAAGGAGTATCTATTGTCTCCTAAAAATAAATCTATTACATTTTACATATTTTAAAAGGCAACTTCCTCTCACATCTTTGGAATGTTGTTCTCTCGTGTACTGACCCTGGCCATCTAGCTACAATTTCTCTTTTACGGAGCTTTACATATGAAAATATTTGAACATTGGAAGATAAATAGCATTTCATATTTCAGAATCTTTCGCCAATATTACTGCCGGCAGAAGTGACTGATATATGTGTACAATCTGTAGTGTCAATGACGACAGGATATTGAACTATATTATAAAAGCTCTGAATGAATATACACCGTGTTTCTTTCAAACCTCCCACATTTTAATTAGTCATTGCTAACAAAGCATGCGGAATTATGAAATGAGACTGGTATTAAAAGAAAGAGAAACTCAAAGAATTATTATTTAATTTGTTTGAAGTTAATTAATCTGTCACATGCTGGGCAGCCATGACATAAAACAATATGTCGACTTTGCAGAAACGTATACGCTAAATCTTCAAGATCTTGTACTGGAGTCGCAAATACACAGTCTTTTACATAGCCCGAGGAAGATGTCCAGTGGAATGATGTCTGGCGAACGTGGTGGCCACCAAATTGGTCTGCGTCCAATCCAGAAATCTGGGAAGGTTTTGTGAGAGAATTCCTAACATTCACGCTCCAGTGTGGGGAGGGGCTCCGTCTTGTTGAAAGATTACTTGAGGTTCCAGATCAGCTACCTGGTGGTACAAGAACTATTGTAACATGTCTTGGTATGCTGGGCCAGTTATTGAGTCATCATGGAAGAAAAAAGGACTGATAATGCAGTTGTTTGTCAGGCCACACCAAACGATTACTCTTGGGCTATCTCGGGTATGTTCACGGTAGACGTGTGGATTTTGTACCCCAGATCCTTACATTGTGCCGATTGACAGATCCTGATACTTGAAACGTTGCCTCGTCTGTAAACAAGACGTTTCCAAGAAATTGAGCGTTCCTGTCAACACGATCCAGCATTTCAATAGCGAATGTCTCTCGTCGTGGCCTGTCATCTGGTTTCAATCGTTGAATGATTTGCACCTTGTAGAGGTACAAAAGAAGTTTCTTTTGAAGCACTCGATGCACAGTTGATCTTGGCACATTGAACTGCCGGGATGCATGGCGAATTGATTTTTGAGGACTTCTCTGAAATCCTGCTATAATATCTTCAATCTTCTCTTCTGAGACATGTCGACGAGAACCTCCGGAATGTTTGTTCACACTTGCAGTCGCCAGAAACATCTCCACCATGCCTTAATGGTTTTCCCTTCAGGTGCATTTCCTCCATATTCTCTCCGGTAATTTCTTTACACTGTAATTTTTTACTTCGTCTCAGCATACCAGAAAACAGTTTGTGCGCGTTACTGTGCGTACAAACTTTTACAATGATGGACCTAGGTTTGTCAACATATTCTATACGTCCTACCCGGTGGCTGCACATCTAATCCGATGTTTCTGGTCAGCTCCACAGCAATCTGATCTTTGTTTTCCCCACTTTCTTCCGGGATGCCGAAAATCCGGATGCACTGACGCATCTGATATTGTTCTAGATCGTCGATCTTATTCGCGAGATCAGATATTTGTTTCTCCCTCTGTTCAATAGTAGTTTTCAAGTTATTAATCACCTCTGTATTCATGTCGATCGTCTCCTGCAGCTCCAACACCACAGTGTCTCAGATTAATTTGGCAAGAATCTGCAGCGTGCCGGTATCTTGCAACATGGCGAGGAACGACTCTTTCACCACACGTTGAACAGTAGATTCAATGTTTTCACTTTTATTACCCTTCGAAGGCATTTCTATCACTTTCAAACACGAATAAACAGAAATTAACTTCTAATTCACAAGAAAACACTGTTTTATTAATGCAGCTTTTTACGACACTTCCGAAAATCACCACCAAGTCAGGAGCGTGTATTTTGTGCACTCACTCCCTCTCCGCCATTACTCTACCCATTTAGTTCATTGTTTTAAAATAAATTTAAAATGTAACATACTGCAGAACTCAATTTTGATAGTGCATATTATTACTTTTTTTCGGTTCACTGTGCATGTTTGGTTTTATGATAGTGCATGAATGCATATATGTTTTAAGATTGATAGTGTATGGAAATTCGTGAATGTTTACAAATGCTACTTTAATGTGCTTATTACCAAAGAGAGCAGATGTGGTACGTTATCAGTGGACACAAGTTTACTATACCGAGAGCTTTCATTACGTCACGAGGTGGGGGAAGGGGTCTTATCTACAAGGTACAGTCCTTGTACGCGCAGAGCTCTCTGATGTTACGTGTGCTATCTTAGATAGTTTTCAATACCTGTACATTTCCTGGCGTATTTGAATTTCCTGTCTTCTGCATATTCTGCTTTATTGGTCCGTCTGTACTATTTCCTGCATTTACTTTTTTTCCTATCGCTGTCCTTCTAATTAGATCTACTTGCGTTTACCGTAAGTGCAATGCACTTGTTTCTCTTTACATTACAACAGTTTACGATATGCCGAAAGAAAAGAAGCCTCGGCATGTACAATTGCAGCAATTTGTCGAGGAGTTCGGATCGCAGCACTTTTCCACAGATGGTGAAAAACTTACATGCATGGAATGTTGGAATGTAAAGTCGATCTACTAGGGAACAAGAGACACAATATACAAAAATACTACAACTCTAAAAGACACAAGGAATGCTTTAAGTTGTTGAATTCGAAGAAAGCCGAAGCTATTCCCACAGTTCAAATGTGGAATGTGATTTTTACCAAGACTTGTGCCACATGTTCGTTAGGGCAAATATTACATTTAAAAAACTGAAACACCCATGTGTCAGATCATTTTTGCAAAAATATACAGGTAGAACACTACCCCGACAATCTACTATGCGTACGGGTTATTTAGCAAAATGTTATGAAGATGTCTTACGTGAAATTAGAGAAACCTTAAAAGATGAAAAATTGTGGGTATCTATAGACGAAACGACAAATATTGCAAACAGATCTATTGCTAATGTTATTGTTGGGGCACTTCAAACTGAAGGTGTGGCAAAAAGTTTCTGTTGACATTCTAAGAGCTAGAGAAAGTAAATCTGTTACCATTGCAGCTCTGTTTGAAAAATCAATGCGATTATTGTGGTCTGACGAAATGGAAGCAGAAAAGCTTAATGAAGTATATTGTCGTGCACTGTAACAAATGCAATCATGAAGAAGAGCAAAGTAGTACAAAGTAAAATACTATGTTTGCTATGTTGTTGTATTTATATACAATATATTGTTCTTATGTAGCTACATTAATATCATGTAACACAGAAGTATGTATGTTGTAATTATATGTACAATATAAACAATAGGTTATTTAATATTATAAAGTGAAGGCACTGAATAGTAAAGATAATTTGCTGCAGGAACTGTACTCCAGTCGTTGTTATTGTAGCGACACGATGACATTCACCCCCTCCCTTCCTTGCTACCTAATACATTGCGATATAGTGCATGTAGCAGTTAACTCAACGGTTTACGTACACTAAATGCTCTCCCTGCTTATTACATAATATACACCGTGTCCCGCTTAGAGGGATCGAGAAAGAAGTGATAATTTCAAGTGTAAGTAATGGTTTGTTAACATACCTTTCTATACAACTTAATGTAAAAACTATCAGAGTTTCGGAGAATGCTCGATGCAATTCGATGTTTGCGCCTTGAGTTGCTCTGCAGACATCTAAAAGGTACTCAACCTCCCGCCAAGTGTTCTGTAGCATTTGTGGAGTCACTAGTGCAGCTGCATTTGTGGCATTGCCTCAGTTTCTCCAAAGTGTTAGCTCAGCCTCTTTGGTACCTACATCCTTCACAAAACTCCAGAAAAAAGTCCAAGGGGTCAGATCGAGTGACCTGGGTGATCAGGCAAGGGGTCCTCGTTTTCCGATAAATCTATTGGGGAATTTTTAATCCAAATACACACGCACCCGTTGATGATATTTGGGTGGGGCCCCATTCTGCTGAAAAACCGATCCTGGGGAAAGTTGGTCAAAAACAAAGTTTCGCAACATGTTCAGATATACATTTCCTGTGACTGTAGCCTCTACGAAGAATGGTCTAATGAGTCGCGTAACAGATTTTTCTTCTGAAAGTCATAGCACGAACTGAACTTTCTGTTGTGGTGTCCACATAGTGTTTACCATAGCGTGCTTTCCTACAAAATGACGCTAGGCTTGTTTTAGTGCCTTAGGAATAAACAAACGAAAGTTACCCTTGCAGCTCTTTTCAAACTTTGTTGCATAAACTTGGACAATTTCTCTATCTTATCAGATGTAAATCACAACGATATCTTTATCAGATTTTAAGTGGTGAGCATTTATTACTCGATCTCTCTAAGCAGGACAGGGTGTATTAACTAACCCTGAAATATGATAGCGAAGCATGCGTTTTATGACGATAGCACCAAAGATAATGTATGATAATCTGTCATTAAAGTAACAAAGAAATATGAATTAGAAAATGAATAAATCAGAGAATAACTGGGAGGAAAGAACATACATTTTCAAAATAACAGGAAAGATGAAAGGGCCATGTTATGTGGACGATACTTCTCAAAACATATAAGACATGATTTATTTCACCAGCCGAAATGTAAACAGCGACGTCAAAGATGGAGTAAAAACATTTTTAAAGTCTACATTATTGGCAGTTTTAAACGAATGTTCCTTCTTTAACCTCGTAATAGATGTCAGAACCACACATTCCAGAAAAGACGAACAACGAAGTTGAAATAAATATGCTCAACTGAACCAAGTTCACATTACTGTAGTTCCTGTAGGCTACACTTATAATGTATGCGTGTATTTTTTGGATAAGTGAACACATCACAGATTCAATAGGACTCTATAGACCTATATTTCCTTCTACTGACAATTTAGAATAATTAAGTTCTAATTAATGATCTCTTATTTTGAAGTTTGGCATCCAAGGATACGGGGAAAAATAGTTTTCAGTGAAATGTCAGTTTTCCTACATAATTTTACTATTTTACAAAATCCATATGTCGTGAGTTTTGAGAACTAATGGCTTTTCGGAAGAAAACAAAACACACACTACAATAAACATTATCACACGAAGGTCATGACCTGCAGGATTCTCTGACGTCATGATGTCAATATATCGATCTTCATTTATATACCGGTAATATTTTTAGAACTTCTCTACTATACTGATTATTAAAAACTTCAAGACTTATTAAAAATAATTTACAGGTCTGATTTTCTGGTGTGTAATTTTCTAAATACAGCAGCTGTGTATTGCATATCAAAAAATACAAAACTTAAGAAGGTTGGATTAAATTATTACCATAAAAATGAAATATTATAATGCCTTGATGTATTTGTCACTAATGAAAATGATACACATTAATGCTATATTGATGATATAATAGTGAAATCTTTTGGGATTATCTAAGGAGACGTAGAGAATAGAGTAAATTAGATTTTCATTTCAATAATTTACTGACTTGTGAGTAACGGCTATACAGTATATGTAGGCCTATATTATGTTACTGAAAACTACAAAACTTATATAAGATTTCAACATTGTTATTAAAAATGAAATATTTTTTCACAGTTATTAATGAAGTGATTTCCAGATACGTAAATTATTTAATGTTGGTACGGTGTAGATATTTCCTCGTATATGTGTGATTCTCTAATTTTTCTAGGTAGTAATGCAGTACTATGTAAGAGGCATTAGTAATTGAGGCATGCTTTTTATTTCAGCTGCATCATTTAAACTACAACACAATTCATTTCATAGTCTTTTGGTTTAAACCATTAGCTCTGTGATCGCTGCCAAACATATCATTTTGTTGCAGGGACAATAGCAGACCATTTCATTTCTTGCTGCCATGATGAGTTAGTTTATTTCCCACAGCCAGCAAAGATTGGAACACTGAAACTGCTAATAATTTACGATGAACAATTTTATATATATATATATCTGATTCAGGTTCTGGCAGATATGTGCATCTATTATCAGGCAGTACACCTCACTTGACGATATGTGTCAGAGGAAGAATTGTTTGTATGCATCTGAAATCTAAATGTACATGTAGGTAATCGGCGATATATGCAATGCAGGGGGAAAGGAACTGGCCACCCTACTCCATTATCTCCTGGTCTAGTTGCCTCATAAGCGGTGGGCGTATATAATATTCTACAATTCTGGTAAAGCAATCTCCTAATTTTCCGTATCTCAGCAATAGACTCCTCAAAACAGCCTATACTTACTTACTTACTTACTTACTTACTTACTTACTTACTTACTTACTTACTTACTTACTTACTTACTTACTTACTTACTTACTGGCTTTTAAGGAACCCGGAGGTTCATTCCCGCCCTCACATAAGCCCGCCATTGGTCCCTATCCTGCGCAAGATTAATCCAGTCTCTATCATCATATCCCACCTCCCTCAAATCCATTTTAATATTATCTTCTCATCTACGTCTCGGCCTCCCTAAAGGTCTTTTTCCCTCCGGCCTCCCAACTGACACTCTATATGCATTTCTGGATTCGCCCATACGTGCTACATGCCCTGCCCATCTCAAACGTCTGGATTTAATGTTCCTAATTATGTCAGGTGAAGAATACAATGCGTGCAGTTCTGTGTTGTGTAACTTTCTCTATTCTCCTGTAACTTCATCCCTCTTAGCCCCAAATATTTTCTTAAACACCTTATTCTCAAACACCCTTAATCTCTGTTCCTCTCTCAAAGTGAAGAGTCCAAGTCTTTGCTGTGGTCGTGCCAGAAAATCAGTCCCATTCCGAGGCTTATTTGAAGGCTTCGTAACAAGCTGTTTTTTACGGTGAAGGGTTGTTAGCCCTTCGCCCAACCCCCAAGCTAGAGGACCACTCCTCATCGGCTGTCCGCGACTGCTTATTCAATATATTCACAGCTACCCTCCATATCTGGAGGTCGTCTCCTCGATCCGCGACCTGAGGACACGCCATGCCGTGGTGACAAAACAGCCTATAGTGTTGAAAATACATAGGATAATATACAAATAATTTACGTCTCTGATATTCCACCACTAACAATTCATTATCAACCTAAAGCCAATTATATGCCATTGATTCAACATATGCTCATGTTTTACGTGACCAAAATGATGTCCAGCAGCATTAACATTCACAAGTAACTGATACATTCCAAACGTTGTCAGATATTATTTCTTACAATATTCGGGACAAATATTGACAAATTAAGAAAACGTGTGATCTGTAGATTTAAGATACGTTGATCGTATTGGGTTAGATCAACGACGATACTATAAACTTACTGCACAGGAAATTGAGAATGTTTTTGTCCCCGAAGATGGTAAGCCACCAAAATTCCGTTATGTTATGCATGATAGCAAAGGCGGAGAGAGAACCGTTTCCTTGGGGCGGGGAGGGGGGCAAAGCAAAACCATAGAATCTACATATAATGGGGTTATGGGGGACATTATCTACCTCCTCCCCGTTATAGCTTAACCGTAGTACAGTATATAGGAATATGATCATTTAATAAAGGTATTTTCGTGGGCATGTTTCTTACAGAGTTGCATCCATATCCGCAATGTTTCGGATCGAGTTGTATAGGACTTGAACTGTAGGTCTATTACAAATTATAATAGGGTATAACTTAAAACTATCTCCTTCTTTTTGGCTCTGGTACAGAAACACATACATCCATCAAAAAACTACGTAATAGTGCTAACAGAAACGTTTTATATGAAACTTATCTTCCAGAAAATATCATAATCTAAACCATATTTTATATAAGTTTACATTAAGTTTACATTAAACCGGGACCACTTTTCTTTTTTCTGCATTGTTGTGCAGTATCTTATTCATATTTCTCCACGTGGCGGCCTGAACACCTGCAGACTTGTAACACTCGAGTACAGGCTGTTATAAAACAAACATTAAAATGCTTCCATTCCTCAAATGAGGCATAGAAATTCTTATACATTCAGAAATTTAAAACAAAAATTATAGTCTAGACACATGATTTGAAGACATTCATTTGTCAATTTAAGCACAGAAACTTAATCATAAAAAAAGGAAAAAATATCTTTTGAATTCAATATTTTTTGACGTTAATATAAAGTAAAAAAGAGTTGAGACAAGTTTCGGAGGGCAGTGCCCCCCCCCCATAACTCCGCGCATGCATGGTGGACAAAGGTTGATGATTGATCCCCTCCTCTTCCCTTATGACTCACAATTGCAACACAATTTCCTATGCCAGTAAAACAAGCTCACTAGAATGGCTTTACTTCAGTTTGTTTCAATCTTTAGTAGACCAGTATTGTCGGGTGGTAGCGCGAAGATTAAAATTCTTAAGAAAAACTCAAAAGGCATTAATTACAGATCAAATAATAGGCCTATACGATTCTGCAGTCTCCCGATCACTTGAGCAAGATGTTTTAGCAGGAAAAATAGTGATACTGTTCTCTATATTTCAAGGCAGTTCACGAAACATGGAGCAGCTATACCAAGATGCAATGCCTATTGTTCGAAAGCATGGCAAACCTGACATTTTCCTAACTCTCACCTGCAATCCACAATAACCTGAAGTTGCTAATGCATTACTGCCACTTGAAAAAGACTCTGATCGTCGTGATATTGGTGCTTGCATTTTCGCATTGAAAGTAAAGAACTGAAGATGGATGTGTTAAAAAAATATTTGGCATAAAAAAACCATTAAGAGGGAAGCATTTTTAAGGAGAGATTTCTGACATTGAGTTATTACGTTGCTTTGAATGCCACATCTTCCGTGGAGTATATTTCATTATTATGAAAGCAAATAGCTTTAAAAATGTTTGTTATTCTTTCTGCAAAATAAATCTGAAAAAAAAAAAAATTATTTGAATTTTAATGAATTTAATTTGCAGCATTTGCTGCACAAGCCACTAGTTTCCTATATTTCTGCAATGTTAAACTGTGTCTTACTGTTTATAATATCCTTGAGTGTTATACACTTAATTAACACTCAATATTACTTTGTGTTATTAATTTGTACCGTTACACAGTTTCCATTACTAATTTCATGCTTAACTCTAATGTTCTTCGAGAGTTATTTATCTATAATTTTTAATTTAATTTTATCTCATAATGCTTCATTTGTATCTAATTGTCTTTTTTCCTTAGCTCCTGCAGAACTGTAGCTCCTCAGAGCGACGGCCTTACTACCCCTTTTACCCCACCCACCTTTTCTACCAGTGCGGTCTAGTTACACTCGGCCGCATGAACATTCCTTCTCGCGGCGGCAGGTATACAACACGCTATCAAGAATTACAAATGAGCAGATAATAAAATTATTAGGAACATACCTTTAGAAAGTAAGAGAAAAATGAATGAGGGATATAAATATGTTAAAAGATATGGAAAATAAATATTAAAATGTATATGTGCATATCACCACACTATTCAACAGAATACTGCAAGAGGAAATTATACCTGAACAATGGACAACAAGCACAATCATTCTACTACACAAGAAACGCCCAAAGGACGATCTAAATAACTATAGGCCTATAAGCCTCATGTCCAATCTGTACAAGCTGTTCTCAAAGATAGTAACAAGAAAGCTTACAAAAACTTTAGATGAAAATCAGCCCAACGAACAAGCAAGCTTTCGATCAGGATTTAGGACAGCAGACCACCTTCAGGCTGTAAACCAGATCATAGAGAAATCCTATGAACTCAACCTACCACAGCACATAGCATTCGTCGTCTACAGCAAAGCGTTCGACTCGGCCGAACATACAAGCGTACTGCAAGCACTGGAAAAACAAGGAATTGAAGCAAAGTACATCAGAATCCTAAAGAAACTATACGCTCAGAGCAAAGCAAAAGTGAAGACGGAAAAAGAGGGGCAGATTTTTCGGCTATGTAGGGGAGTAAAGCAAGGTGATCCAATCTCACCGAAACTGTTCACAAGCCTATTAGAAGAAGTCTTCAGAGAGCTCAAATGGGATACAAAATATGACATTATGATAAATGGCAGAAGATTAACCAACCTAAGATTCGCGGATGATGTTGTACTGTTTGCGAGGTCGCCAAACGAACTACAGCAAATGCTTATCGAATTGAACGAGCTCAGCAACTATGTTGGGCTCTCAATCAATTACAGTAAAACAAAAATAATGTCAAATAGAACGCCAACACCAAATGTTAAATGTTATGTTTTTATTTAACGACGCTCGCAACTGCAGAGGTTATATCAGCGTCGCCGGATGTGCCGGAATTTTGTCCCACAGGAGTTCTTTTACATGCCAGTAAATCTACTGACATGAGCCTGTCGCATTTAAGCACACTTAAATGCCATCGACCTGGCCCGGGATCGAACCCGCAACCTTGGGCATAGAAGGCCAGCGCCAACTTGCCAACCAGGTCGACTGCCAACACCAATCTCAGTACAAGGAACAGAGATAGAACACGTGGACGATTACATCTACCTAGGGCAGACTGTCTCACTTAACCAAGGGATGCAGAAATAAATACAAAGGAGAATAACACAATCCTGGAAAGCCTTCTGGGCGCTAAAGTTTATACTCCTCGACAGGTCCATAGACCGCAGACTCAGACTAGAGGCTCTTAACTCCTGTGTATTCCCGGTGCTAACATACGGTTGCCAAACCTGGGCCCTCACAGAGAGGCAAAAGACGAACATCGAAATATGCCAAAGGAAAATGGAGAGGAAGATAGTTGGCGTTTCACTGAAAGACAAGGTCTCCAACACGGTACTGCACAAAATTACAGCTTCTGAGAACATCACACAAAAAGCCCTCATAACGAAGTGGAAGTGGGGTGGTCATGTAGCAAGGCAGCAACAAGGCAGATGGGCGCGAGAAACCACCATGTGGGACCTCTACATAGGAAGGAGAACACAAGGCAGGCCAAGGAGAAGATGGGCAGATACATTCAAGCAGCAGCTGGGAGGGAACTGGTCAACCATCGCCCGCAACAGGAACGAGTGGAGACAGATAGTGAACAAACTCATATAGAACTAAAATTTGACAAACTCTAGTGTATCTCACATGGTGAATGTGAATGTGAATGTTGTTCACGTGAAATAGCTCATCATGTGAACCACACCAACCGAGTTTCCCCTCCTGTAGGAGGTCCTAGCCCTTCATGGGACACAGTAGCTTCATTCATTCATTCATTCATTCATGCATTCATTCATTCATTCATTCATATGTGCATATAATATAAGAAGGTCTACATTATCATCCAGTTACTAGTAAAACCGACTAAGTCCACTTTTTGTGTAAAATAAGTTAAGTACAGTCCCCGACTTATCTTTCCGTGCTCTGTATTCTACTAAAATGAAATTAGTCCGAAATGTTGCATGTTTATTACGATTTATCGTACGTTAAGAAAGTTTTAATTCCTGTTTTTACAAAACTTGCATTACTGGTCTTAACTGGTTTTACTAGTAATAGGACGATAAATAAATTGTACATTGATAAGTGAGTGATAGCTATATGACCGGATGCCAATGCTGTCATTCATCTTTGTAACGCACTCCAAACAAAGAAACGAGTAAATAATAAATAAATAAATAAATACACAATACGTGTACTGCAATTTAAAGAGTACTGGAACATGGCAAAATCTAAACCCGTGAAGAAATACTACTTCAAAAGGAAATGGGAATATATGTAATTATAGTGTTGTTGAAGACGAAAGAATTGCTTGTTTACTGTGTCCCATCCAATTTATTTCTACTCGTCATTTCAATATTAAACCACATTTCAACAAGGCCCATATTAAGAATTATGGAATGCACAAACTTTCGGGTAAGTTCATTATTATGAACTGTATATTGATTATTTATTTATATACTATTATATTAAAGACGTCACTCGTTGTGTTCATTTTGAATTGAAATTAATAGTGACTTTCAAGGTTCATTACTTAAATGCTATAAATTTATGTGTCCGTATGTGAAGATAGGAGGAAAGTTTTCGAAAATCTAAAGCAGGTTAGGTGCAAAGAAATCTCAAAGAAACTACCGACAGGAAATGTAGCATAATTGTAAACCCTGAAACGAGATAAAGTATTATAAATACAATGAATTTATTACAATCCTTTTTGAAAATTACATGCCGCCACTAATGGATCTTTGCATGGGCAGAGAATGTAAACAACTCTACGCGGAAGTCGATCATCTCCAATAGAAGTGGAGTGAGGTTGACGTCATATTTCCCCTACTTACGGGTTCTCCAGGTCTGGTTTAAATAGTGATAAGAAGATGACGATGGTGATGGTGGTGATGATGATGATGATGATGACGACGACGACGATGACGACGACGACAATCTTCGGTTTTAACGAATTCCCTCCTTGAGTAACCGGCCTTAGGCTTATTCGGATAAGGATTGTGAGCCATCATTAGGAATTTACAAGGAACTGTTCTCTCTGCACATATTAATGCAACATAAATCATTCTTGTGCAGTCCAAATAAAAGGTAAATTTATTCTTTGTCACTATTGAACCTGCTTCCTCTGGATTTAAGCGTAAACGAGATACTTGAGCCACAGATGTTAAATGGAAGAATAACTGGTTAAATGGAAATTAAAGGGGCAAACCTGGCGCAGAACTACAATGTCCAACACAAATCTCACAATTATTTTCTCATAGAGATAGAACGTCGGGCGCCTACTCTGTTAAGAAACACACGAATGACTCCGTGGCATGAGGGAAAACTATTTGTCTTCCTTCTGCTTGCACCACCGGACCGTAAACTATACCCTGTAAATTTATTGTAGAAATGTTTGCTAGCACCGCCAGGTTGGAAGCTATGAAAAATGATTCACTTTGCAGGTTGCGAGTTTGAAATATCCTCAACTTCGTCGTTAAAACTAGCGGTCTGTATTTACGACCAACAGATTCGGTAAACATGATATCGTTCAAATAAATTTACACCGTATTTCAAAGCGAAGACATCTAAATTTCTATGAAGCCATTTTTCACGCAAGTTTCTTTCTGTGATAGTGCTCTATGTACTTAAGACCCTACAGTTCATTATATTCTCACGAAAACTTACAAAAAAAAAAAAACAACAACAACTCTTCGTGTGAAACTGTTATTCGAATTCAAGGTGTATGCTTTTTTAATCCGGGCGTTCCGGACATCCTAGGGATTTCTGGTGGAATATGTACATACAGTAGGACGCGAACAGATGGTGAAAATGATATTCTTAGAGTATCCCGAGTATCCCAATTTTCTACTCCAATTACTTGTTATTTTCTTTCATTAGGCATTTTCTTTCATCTGTCACTCCGTCCGTTCATATATCCACCTACAGTATAAACATCTCTAGTCATGTTCCTGCGGTGATGAATGGTACGAGTATACAGTCTGTTTCAAAAATACGGGGCATAATTTCAGGTATGTATTTCCCACATGTAGACAATCAAAATAGTTCATTACAACATGTGTCCGGAAATGCTTCATTTCCGAGTTATGGCCTTCACAACATTGAAATTCACCGGAACGTTCTTCTTTCCGCAGGTCGTTGTCATTAGAGAGCCATAGAGGAGGTTAAGGCCCACCTGGGCTGTAATACCAAATAAGAAGAAGAAGAAGAAGTTCGTTGTCATTACAGAAGATGTTCAAAATGTCCACCTCCTGCTTGAATACAGACCTCACATCGATGTCTCATTGACCTGCGAACACGATCCCAAACTCCAGGAGTATTGCGTATGTCCTCAGAACACGCCACAATTCGATTCCGAAGGGATTCCAAATCAGGCACCGGAGACGAATAAACCAATGATTTTAAATGGTCCCACAAGTAGAAATCGAGAGGGTTCAGATCAAGTGAGCGTGGAGGCCAAGCAATTGGGCCACCTCTACCTATCCATCGATCAGGAAACCTTCGATCCAAGTACCGGCGAGCCGGCGTGCAGGAGCGCCATCATGCAAGATGTGAATGTGTTGACGATTGATCAGTGGAGTGTCTTCTAAAACATGAGGTATTGTGTTTTCCAGGAAGTTTGTGTACGCCTGCCCCGTAGCTAAGTCTGTTTACAAGTACATGGGGTCCAACTAATCGATCACCAATGATACCGGCCCACATGTTGAGGGAGAACCGCACCTGGTGATGAGATGGAATAGTTGCACGTGGGTTTTCATACGCTCATACATGCTGATTGTGGAAATTTGTTATTCCATCTCGTGTGAACTGTGCTTTATCTGTAAATAATACTAAGGCAGGGAAGTTCGGATTTACACCACACTGCTGCAAGAACCACTGACAGAACCTAACTCGTGCAGGGTAATCTGCTGGTGACAGGGCCTGTACACGTTGCAAATGATAAGGATACAATTGATACTCTTTCAACAGTCTCCAGACAGTCGTATGAGGAACACTGACTTGCAACGCTACCCTTCGTGTGCTGATAGAAGGAGTCATGTTCACAGCCTCCAGAATCTCCTCCTGTACTTCTGGAGTTGTACATCTTGGTCGTCCCCTTCCCAAACCAGGAGAGTTAAATTTTCCATACTCGCAGAGACGGTAGGTAATGGAGACGTACAAATGTCTTCCGATCTGGACATTGTCGCTATGGGTACCTCTCCTAGTACAAACGACGAGCCAGCGCAGCATTGCCGTCCGCCTTACCGTACATGAAGTGTATCTCTGCCAGCTCTTGATTTGAATGCATGTCGCACAGTCTAACGCCTACACAACACTGAATGTAACCTGCGCGTCGGAATGAAGTGTCAGAGTGCCCTCTTAATGTCTCCTTTGACGGCAACGACCTGCGGAAAGGAAAACGTTCCGGTGAATTTCAATGTTGTGAAGGCCATAACTCGGAAATAAAGCATTTCCGGACACATGTTGTAATGAACTATTTTGATTGTCTACATGTGGGAAATACATACTTGAAATTATGCCCCGTATTTTTGAAACACCCTGTATATCATTGGTCTATCAAGCAAGCGATCCCAGATTGGGACATGATCCGACCTGGGATTTTTTATTATGACGGATAAAGGGACAGTTCGATTTTTCCTCCGAGTTGTTCTATTTCCCTGTCTCAGAAACCAACATCATTCCACCCACTGATGTAGCTTAGTATATAAACGCATTTTCCTGCTATTCCGGAGTTACGCTTGAGCGTGAGTTCGATTCCCACTTGGGTTGATTACTTGGTTGGGTTTTTTCCGAGGTTCTTTCCAATCGCCGCAAGGTGAATACCAGGTTATCTATGACAGATCCTCAGGCCCATCTCGTCAAAATCGTCTCGCTATCACCAATTCTATCGACACTAAATACCTAATAGTTGATAGAGCGTTGTTAGATGACCAATTAAAAGAACACCATTTCTCCCGAGCTCAATTCCACCATCATTTCATAGCATTCCCCTAACGTTGAGTGATGGCACGAGCAAGGTGCTAGTGTGGGTACAAGCGGTGTTGCCTGCTTCGAAAAGTGGACACAGCGAATCTTGGCATAGTCAGCTGGAGTAGGATGGGAGTGCGTCTAGCTCAGTGAGCTCTATACTAAACTGGAGGCACAATTCAATGCTTTAAATGCGTGACGCGAATTCTGAGCGCCTGAGCGTATTGCTATCTCTTTCTAACATAGTGTTGTCCTTGTCTCTCTTGCAGTGAATGTTATCGTACACAATAACGGTATTTTTATTGCTTACTGCGCATGTGCAACATGAGCCTCACGAAAGACTCATTAAAACACATTAGTTAGAAAGAGAGAACAATACCTTCACCAACATGGTGTCTACAGTCACGCTTTCAGACAGGAAAGACCGGGAAAGAGCTTTGCAGTGGTGCCTCCAGTTTAGTATAGAGCTCACTGGTCTAGCTGCCATTCGTCCACACATTCATTTCTGCATTGTACTCGCATATCAATCTTCACTCTGCGGATTTTGAGAAAGTTTTGCATAGCGTTCTTTGGAAGGAGAAATAAAGGAAAGTGCTTAATTGCAATAATCAATGGTTTTATCATGTCTGTAGAAACAGATTTCGAACTGTCGGAGCCATGTCGATTTAGTTTAAAACTATACCTCAAGTCAGATGGGATGACATTCTCTCATCACCCCTACATCTTCATTCTGTTGATTGATGTCATCATTAAGAACTGCAAGAAACGGTTAAAAAATTTATCCTGGCAAAATGAAGAACGCAGATGGTGTTCTTAATTAATAAATTTGGGTAGGCAAATAATATTAATTGCCCACATTTAGTAATATTTTACATTAATAGTTTGAGCTATATCGAAATACCGCTATTTTGTATCGTATCACAACAAGCTTTCCGAGTAACCGCATCCTGCGAGCGGCTCAGAAGAGAGCCAGGTTGCCTCGATGCGGCTGATTTTCGATCTGTTCTTCCGACATTGTTGAGAATACGTCATATCTTAGTAAGAACTACACTTTAACTTAAGACTGAGGTTTTCATTGAGGAGCTTCAATTTCGGCTATAAACTTAGCGACACAATTGTTTAGGAAGTCAAATGTAATGAAATATAATACAGTATTTAGATGCACATGTATAACAGCTGAAATTAAAGTGGAGGAAGACGTTGTGAAACTCGAACAGAGTAGTTGGACCCAAAAGAGATTTGTACTTAGAAAAATTCCCCTGGAGGAAATTAACAATATCGCTTGTCATATTTACTTTTATGAAACAGATTAAAATTTTCTAACATAAGATTGGTGTATTAAACATAAAGATATGGGTACTCCTATACATTTTTGTAATTTATAATGAAATGACTTTCCCTACAGAATTGCTGCTTTCTGATAAAGGAATAAGAAAGCGAAATATCAAAACATTGTTGGAATCTTTTTAAATTCTATTTAATTTTTATTTCAAGTAAGATTATGCATATACGCCGAAACATGCATCTTTACACTGCTTATGTGATTAATTAACCATGCTATGTCAAGTAGTAGGTTATTTATCGTCGGTTGTAAGGCAATATTTTGACAAACTGAGTCCAAGAATTCGTCGAAACAATATATGATATTCACCTTAGAGTTGGGCAAAATCTTAGAAAAATCCAACGAGATAAGAGATGTGAAGCGATTCAAATCCATTCCATGTGCAAGCTCAAAAAAACATGAATCCCCTTCATTTTTCCTAGACCACGCCAGTAACCTCGCTGAAACTTGTTGGAGAGACAGGATTATCTTTAATCAATATGTAACAGAACTAATAAGCTTTACACCTACAATGATATTCTATCAACGTTAAACGTTAAAATTGTTAAAATGAACTAAAAACATTGTATTATGCACTGTGTTAAATATTAAAACTAAAAAAGATACTCTACCTTTGTGGCTACTTTCGGCGTGATGTACTCCATTATGAAATAATCTACCCAGGCTTTGGGCGTTGTTGTTCCGGCCTTTTTGTTTGATGTCGTGGGATGAGGACATGTGGGTAATAGTGAAATGTGTTTGTGATGGATATTATTGTATCAGACAGGGTGTGCGTATTAAAATTAAGTTGATTGTTGAAGATAAGTTGTGTGTGTTTTTGTGTACTTATATATTACGTATTGTTCTAGTATGCATCATTTTTGGCCTACCGGTTGAAATTTCCATACCTGTTTCTATGTTGTTGTTTTGTGGTTAGAGTACGTAGGCCTAATGTGTTCTGCTAAGTGGCTATATTGTGACATTTGGTTTTATGTCTGTAATGTGTTCATTGTATTGTGTTTCAAAGGATCTACCAGTTTGAGCCATGTAAAAGTCGTTATAACAGTTCTGTGCTAATTTGTAAACGTCTGTTTTGTTGTTTCTTAGTTGGTTATTTAACAAAGCTATATCAACTACTAGGTTATTTAGCGTCGTTGAGATTGGTGATAGCAAGATGGTATTTGGCGAGATGAGGCCGAGGATTCGCCATGGATTACCTGGAATTCACCTTACGGTTGGCGAAAAACTCGGAAAAAGCCCAACCAGGTAATCAGCCCAAGCGGGGGTCGAACCCGCTCCCGAGCGTAACTTCCGACCGGCAGGCAAGCTTCTTAACGACTGAGCCACGCCAGTGGCTTGTTATGTTGTTAAAAGCCTCGTGAATCAAGAAATAATATAAAGTTCTTCCGTTTAATAGCTGTAACACCTGTTGTATTTATCTTTCTATTTAAGGGGTCAGGCCAGCTATTGGGACAATCAGCAAAGTAGGGAGGGCACGTTTCCTACTCACCCCACATTCGTCTGATTGGCAGGCGAGGGGTAAGGCAGTTTTTTGCTAAGTCAAGTGCAGTGGTGGATTCGACACACCTTGCGCATCAGTAATTTCTCCGCTGTTAGTTATTTTTTCAAAATCTTTACAGTCTTTCGTTTGTACAGTATGAAGTACATGTGTCACACATGTAATTATTACAGCCGCCTACCGTGATTAGGCAAATTGCATATTCTTCAATTGCATAACCATTCCTTTATCATGTGCACGAAAAATTCTTTAACTGCCTTGTGATCGACATAATAAATTGTTTCTTTCTTAAAAACAAGAAAGAAAAATAAACAAAGCTCCATTGTCATTTAACTGTACAATATATTTTAAAAATATAACGATCAACGTAATAAATTGTTTTTAATCAATAAAGAAAATAACTAAGCTCCATTGTCATTTAAGTTGAAAACATATTAAACACAATAATGATCAACATAATCAATAATTGTTTCTTTGTAGAAACACTAAAGAAAGTAACCAAACTCCATTGTCATTTAACTTTGAAACATATTAAACAAAATGGTAGCTCAGTTGGCAGAGCAGCTGGCTATGGACTGGAAGGTCCGGGGTTCGATCCCAACTGGTTGCCAAACTTTCAGAACGGCCCCGAGGTTCACTCAGCCTCCTATAAAATTGAGTACCGGTTCTTTCCCGGGGGTAAAAGGCGGTCAGAGCGTGGTGCCGACCACACCACCTCATTCTAGTGCCGAGGTCATGGAAAGCATGGGGCTCTACCTCCATGCCCCCCCAAGTGCCTTCATGGCATGTTACGGGGATACCTTTACCTTTACCTTTAAAAAAATATATGAGATATGAATAAAACGAAATATTACTGTATGAGACGGTTCCTCGTATAGGATAAGGAGGTTTTGATTAGATTAGTATTTCGTGTTAATATTCTCATATGGATAGTAAGAAGCATGGACGTGTAAGTTACAGAATGTGAGACGGAAGTAACAGGTGGACAGGAAGGCCGAAGGGAAGCTAGGCGGACAGGAAACATGTGTCCAGGCGTGGAGTTGACTGATGAGGGAATGTATGGACTTTGCCTGCGGGTGGTCAGTAAGATGACGCCAAGCCAGGTTCCAAAAGAGATGATCTGGTATATGTCAGAGAATTGTCAGGACGCCGGAAGTAAGAGGATGTTCTAGTTAACGAACAATTTTTGAAGAACGCGTCTTAAGTGACGTAAGTGCAATCATGGCCAATCAGGATTCTTGATAGAGACACGTGATATATAGATAGGAGGGCGAAATTTTATGTTTGGTGGTTGAAAGTAGAGGATAGATTTGGCAGATAGACAGAAGGCAGATAGACAGTGTTCGGAGAGGTCACACTCCACATATTCTCGGCAAACCTAACTCGGAAGTATAACAATTTACGGACTTAGAATTTTTTTAGTGAGTGTAGTAAGAAGTCGTGTGTTGCATTATTATTATAAGTCTGAATTCTTTCCTCTCATCACGTTATCAACTGTCCGTTATATTACTGGTGTTTTATAGTACAAAATATATAATTACGTGAACTCAGAAATTAGTATACCAACTTGTGGGAAGTGAGAGCGAGATATTATACACTTGGACGCGCATTTCTGCTAATCTGAAACGAACACTTAATAATAATAATAAACGTTTTCATAGTTCTTACCAACAACTTCTGGTGTGCGCCTACATCATTTCAACCTACGAGCACGTCTCCCAAACCCCATGTCCCGACCGTTTTTGCAGCTGACCTGGGAATCTCATACCTCTACCGGAGTAATCTCGAGGAGGCTAGCGCCCAAATTAATCAGTGTATATAATTAATTATTGACATCGACGTGCCATCCTTGAGATACTTTCCATATATGACGGAGCTGGCAGCCGAGGGCGACGACGACCACCGACAACCGCTCCATATTTTGGCGCCCAACGAAGGCCAACCGCTACAAATTTGGCGCACCAACGACGACGACCGTTACATGTAGGCCTATGCTGCTAGTTTTCATTTTTTGTTGTTGATAGCCCTCGGAGTTTCTTGTTATTAACTAAAAAGGATATATTTGGCACTAAAGTAGAACAACTCAACCGTAATAATAATAATAATAATAATAATAATAATCCGTGGCGCTACAGCCCATGAAGGGCCCAGACCGACCAGCCGGCTGCTGGCCTCACGTCCATATGCCGAAGCAGAGGTGAACGATCATCCAACCAGAATGAGGTTCGTGTGGTAAGCACGATGATCCCCCCAAACGTTATAGCTGGCTTTCGCAACCGGATTTCGCTACCTATCGTAGCTCCGCAAGTGCATTATGATGCTGGGTGTGCATCGGTCCCATATACTGGCGAAATTTCATGAGAAAATTTCTTTCCCATGAGGACTCGAACCAGCGCGCATTCCGTAACGCGAGTCCTAAGCAGGATGCCTTAGACCACGACGCCACGGCGCGGGACTAACTCAACCGTAATACTGAAACTAAATGCATGTCTATGATTTTATACCTGGAGATACTTTTGATCATACAGTATTTATTTTGGAAAAAACTGCTCACAACAGTAAGTTGAGCCAAACATAGATACAATACGCATTGCAAATGTGCGCAGATTAGGTAATTGCTTCTCTGGTAGGTATTTAAAAAGATCGAATTCATGTTTTGTTAAATACTTTACTGGCATTCTCGTTTGCAACTCTGTAGTGGCTCTGCTGCTTGGGTAACATCAAATACAAATGGATTATTGAACAGGCACATCTCCTTGTCCATTGCAGTTACTTCTGAAAATCTTTCTTGGAAAGAGAACGCATCGAATAGGTCTAATATGCACTCAAAGTTTTAACTAAGTAAGTTCAGTTCCAGATACTTAATAAAATAATAAGTAACTAAACCCCGAAAGGCCGAAAATACCATAAACATATTTTGTTTTGTATCTTTTCACAAATATTACGAAAATAGCTTTTCAAATTGTAAAAAAATACCTGTAAGATCACCAAAGTCCGCTTTGTGCTTCCGATCAAAGTGGCGTTTAATATTTAAGCGTTTTTATGCGAAAGTTTAAATCCGGATATTAAACAGCACACTTTCTTCTTTTTGTAAGTAACAAGAAACTCTTTCTGAAACTGACGTCCCGAGATCGAAGCCATACCCGCCACTGAATGACGCGTGTCTTTAGGAAGCACCAGGCGGAGGAGATAGTAGGAGGAGGGGATGGTCGGTGGAGTGAGGTAAGGAGGCTTTGAGTGCAGTGGCCCTTCGGAGCCATTTTCCCCCATGGTTGGGTTAGGCACAGCTTTTAGTAGTAAAATTTTTGGAAATATTCAAAAACGGGTTCTCCATTACTATATCTTGTAGCCTACTATAATGAAAACTGGTATGTGTAAAACACTGTTCTTCTGCTTTATGAAAAGTAGAATTTTTACGATTAAAAGAAATTATTTATATATATTTTTAATTCAAAATGGTGGCAGTTTACTGTGCAGTGATGAAGCGTTTCCCTCATAACTCATAAACTTGTTAACTTTTTCATGTTCTCTCTCTTTTATTTTATTGATGAAACTCATGTTTACAATATCATGCTCTTTCAACTACATTCCTTAATAAATAATATATATTTTTATTTTGTATTAGAAGAAAATACTGATATTTGACCATTTTTAAAATGAAATTATTTTTATCAGACAATCTATGAAAGGTAGATAAGTGATCTTGCTTGATATTGTAGATATGACATGCACAAATACACACAAAAAATTTCATCACAGAATGTTGGACAGTTTTTGAGTTACGTGGGAAACGCTTCATCACTGCACAGTGAACTGAATTTTGAAAAAAAAAAAAAAAAGAAAAATGTAAATAATTTTTTGACCGTAAATTTTTTTTTTTCATATAGCAGAAGGACAGTGTTTTACACATACTAATTGTAATTATTGTACAAGATACAGTAATGGAGGAAAAAATGCTGAATATTTACAAAATTTTACTGCTGTAATCTGTACCTAACGCCTTAAATGAGAAGTACTCGTCAATAACTGAAAACTCATGGCTATCTAATAGAGCACTTATTTGTAACCTTCTAAATACACTGAACAAAAATTATACTTGTTGCAAATCTGCGTTGTAGGCACTCTGTTCCCAAAATTCTCACATAATCTGACAAGGACGAAGCCCTGATCTCTTTCATGAAGTCATCTAACTACTGAACTAAGTCTGAGCTAAATTTTGTCTGGATTATCATAATCCAAAGGCAATGAAGGTATATTGTAAAGAGCAAAATATTAAGAGAGCTCGAGAGAGGCTGCGTTACAGGTGAGTAGACCTCCCGGCACGTGATGAACTTCAATAGAAGCTAGTTAGTGCCATCACGGAGAATTCACATCCGCTTGGCAACTGTTGCTAATGACGCTTTGTGTCGCGTGCAATTTGAATTCCTGTAGCAGCCCGGGACGAGGGTCAGAGAGTAATAAGACACGGCGTCGGGGAATGTTGTTTTATGTTTCGAAAAATACTCGTTAACCCCCTCCCTTGATACGCTTCAGTAATTTACGAGAAAGTCATTATTCCACATCAAAGGTGATGCTGAGGAAGAAGAGCTATTCCAGGTTTTAAAAGCCGAGGAAACACTAACGCAAAATGTAAGTATATGTACATACATTTAGTTTTTAATTAGAGAACATTTGAGGAGCTGACATGGGAAAGGTTGTAATTCAGAAGAAAATTAAATTTTTCTTTTGTCATGGAAAAAATAGTAAGCGCTCCTGCCAATGGCGTGAAAACAGTGGCAGGTCAGTAGAAGTACTCGATTTGTTCCAATGCTCGACGTAAGACGGCAGGTGTGTCAAGTCCACGGGGTATGGCTTAGGGTAGATAGTAAGTTACCATACGCTGACGTGTCTGCTCTGCTCCACTGTGACAGTAAACAGAGTGCTTTATTGCTATTGCCTGTCTGGAATAGTGATTCAGGTGTCTTAAATGCTTACGAAATCTGAACCATTCAGAACTTCATTTTTGTTTAATCTTCATCTCCACAACATGAAGTTGATAGTCTTTCTTCGATTTTGTACATAGATACCACATTTATTTCTTTATTTTCTTGTGCAGGCTCCTTGTAAATGCCACTACAGGCGTAATCAGGATGATGCCTGACGATTTTGTGATTATGCCTAGGAATCTGACAGATTTCTTAATACGGTGCCTATGAAAATTAACAGTTCCTCTTGGGTAAGGATTTCAAGAGCCGACTTCTCATTAATAAAGACAAGGTAGTCATTCAAGGAACGAACCGTAGAAAGAGTTCAACATCTTCAAAAGAGGGCAGTCTTTCCAGGCCATAGCAAATATGAAGGGTTCAGAACCATAGTGGGCCAAGCGCCATTTACTGAAACCGTAGAAAACAAGGGTTGAAATGAAGTTATTACCATAATTAAATGGAAACATATAGCAAGTAAAATAAAGTATACACATTAAAACTAAATTATATGTTAATCTTCATTAAACTATGGCAATCACTTAACTTTAACCCTTGCTTTTTCTGTTTTTAATTAATGGCGCTTGGCTCAGTATGGCTCTGAACCTTCATATGCACTCATTACAACCTCTTGCAAAGAGGCCTGTCTTAAGAGCTCCCGAAAAGACGGACCAATTAGTCATGCTGTATTTTCTGAACAAGAAGCGAATGAATGAATGAATGAATGAATGAATGAATGAATGAATGAATGAATGAATGAATGAATGAATGAATGAATGAATGAATGAATGAATGAATGAATGAATAGCCAATTTGTGCCTGAAGGGCTAAGACCTCCTCTTGCGGTAGCTCGGTAAGACTCACGCGAGGAGGTAGTCCGCGTAAGTGGTTAGTTTCGTTTGAATTCGTTCAATTCTGGATCACGAAGTACCGTGAGTTTAATCGGAAAATTTGTGCTTGAAAAATAAGAGGCCTAAATTGTTTTCGTTACACTCATAAACTCATTTTAATTTGGCTTTTAATTACTTCAACATAAGAAAAATAAAGTTTTGTTATATAAAATCTGCTTACTGATGTTCTTTCAACAAAATACAACATTTTTGTAATCAGGTATGTTTTCAGTTGTTTCCTAAACAATATCACCTGTACAATTTTCATTTTTACGACATACACTACAACTTTTCCCATGTCAGTGCCTCATTTAAAAGGATGTCGTATTAGGTATTTTATTTTATTGGGTTATTTTACGACACAATGTATTAGGTATGAAGGGATCTATGCAAGGGGAAGGTAAATTCTTGTTTCTTAATGTTAGACGATTGAAATTTAAATTAAATTATAGTTTATTTAACGACGCTCGCAACTTCCGAGGTTATATCAGCGTCGCCGATTTGCCGCAATTTTGTTTCGCAGGAGTCTTTCACATGCCAGTAAATCTACTGACATGAGCCTCTCGCATTTAAGCACACTTTAATGCAATCAATCTGGTCGGGATCGAACTCGCAACCTCGAGCACAGAAGGCCGGCGCTATACCGACTGCACTACGCAGGCCGACGTTAGACCATTGAATGATTTATTAATTATATGCGCATTAATATATTATATCTGTATTTATTATGTAAATTTATTCCTCCATAAAGAAGTTTGCACTGAAACTTTAATTTAAATCTACTACACGAGAAAAGTAACGTCATGTCATTGTAGTCTTCGTAAACCCAGGCTTAAGGGGTTAGGTACAGCTTACAGTAGTAAAAGTTTAAGAAATATTCAACATTTTTTTCTTCCATTTCTATATCTTGTACAATAATAAAAATTAGTATGTTTAAAACAGTGTCTTTCTGCTATTTGAAAAAAATATTTTTACGATTTAAAAAAAATATATATACATATATATATATATATATATATATATATATATATATTTTTTTTTTCAAAATTCAATATGGTGGCAGTTTACTGCGCAGTGATGAAGCGTTTCCGTCATAATTCATAAACATGTTAACTTTTTCATCTTCTCTCTCTTTTATTTTATTACTGAAACTCATGTTTACAATATCATGCTCTTTCAACTACATTCCTTAATAAATATTTTTTTTATTTTGTGTTAGAAGAAAATACTGATATCTGACCATTTTTTAATTTATTTATTTTTTATCAGGCAATCTATCAAAGGTAGAGAAGTGATCTTTCATCATATTGTAGATATGACATGCATAAATACACAAAAAAATTTCATCACAGAATGATCGATAGTTTTTGAGTTATGTGGGAAACCTTCATCATTGCACAGTGAACTCAATTGTGAAAAATATAATGTAAATATTTTTTGAAGTCGTAAAAATATTTTTTCGTATCGCAGAAGGACAATGTTATATATATATATATATATATATATATATATATATATATATATATTAATTTTCATTATTGTACAAGCCACAGTAATGGAGGAAAAAATTTTGAATATTTCCAAAATTTTACTGCTGTAAGCTGTACCTAACCCCTTAATTATCATTCATCTAAACATCGTCATCATAGGAGCCGTCATATTAAACTTAAATATTCTCGCATTGTGTGGGGCAGAGACATTAACATTACGACGAAGTGAGGAGAAACAACTGGAAGCTTTTGATACGTGGATATGGAGAAGAATGGAATGCGTGAAACGAACTGACAGGATAAAAAATGAAGCTGTGCTAGAAAAATAGTGTGGAGAAGAATATGCCTAATAGTGGAACTGATCAGAAAGAGGAACTTGATTAAGAAGAAACTGCCAACTGAAGGACGCACTAGAAGGAATAGTGTACGGGAGAAAATTTTGTGACAGAAGAAAATATCAGCTGATAGACTACATTAAGATATATGTATGAATCATGTGACTAAGAGGAAGGCGAAAGAGAGGAAATACCGGAGAATGTTGGGTTTACAGTGAAAGACCTGCCCTTGGGCAGAAAACTATGAATAACTGAATTCTCGATCTCATCAATATCATCAAAACTATCATCATCATTACCATCACCACGCATACGACCTTCCGTTGACGTCTAGCCCTGGCTGACTCACTCTGCAGAAACATAATACGTAAATTATTTTGTGCGAGATCGTGCGTATTTACTTGTTTTCCGCACAGAACCAATACGCGGTAACTGTGAAATACCACATTCAGTATTCCCAACGTAACACACATAACAATTTTCCTCTTCTTACCGCTTAAGCGCGACATTCATTTTACTGCTTTAGGCTTTTAACATATTATTTTTAAAGACGTTTGACATAGTAATAATTTATAAATTGGAAACTTATTATTTATATTATTTATATTATATATATTATATATTATTTATTTATATTATTGTATATATTATTTTTAAAGACGTTTAACACAGTAATAATTATAAATTGGAAACTTACCACTGCAATTTCACCTAAATTGCAATGTTAATTATTGTTTTTAAATATTTGCAAAAATTAAGTAAAGTCTACTACTCCACGAAACTTATTGCATTCCTGATACAAGTAACATTAAGGAAGCCGTGAAAAAATCAACGAGATTCCAGATGCCGATGTTATTACTGCAATATGTTATATAAATAATGTTGTTAAAATATTAAAATGAAAAATAAATCATTACATAACCTTAGACTACCGTTTGTTTTAAGTTCGCATTTATAGACTGGGGGAAAAAAAATACAGACGTATATCACGGCCTGCTGGAATATAGTAAACACAGAAAACATTTTACAGCAACAATGTTGAAGAAAGATATTTTGGTGTTCCGAAGTTGGCGTCATTAAACAGAAACCAACATGGAGATTTCATTGCAACTAGCCTAATTAGAAATTCGTCTGTCAGGTATGTAATAAACGATCTTCGCACAAAATAATGTACGATACACGAGCGGTATGTTTGTTTTCATGTTCTCGGAAATTAAAAAAGCTCAACTACGTTTCGCTTTTTCAATCTTTTCCTCGACCATGAAAACGTCAACATACCGCTCTTATAACGCATATTACTATAGTGTGCACATTTAAAAACAATGAATAATTACAAACTGACCACACAAAGAATTAAATTTAATATACTTAAGCAGGGAAAAGTAGAAGCTGAGTAAGTATAAAGAAAAACAAAATCGAAAATTGCAACTGGGGCAATGACAAAACATTGAAAGCTGGATGATGGAATAACCCTTTACGAGTCTAATATGAATGTTTGATTGATTTGTTGAATTATTAAAGTAATAATATCAAATGATAGACAGCTAATCCTATTATGTACTTATTATTTGTCTTTGTAAGTGTTATAACATATAGATAATTAATAGTGTTGAAATATACTGAAATAAGCTGTGGTTTAGTTTAATAAAAGTAAATCTCCCACTGATAGATCCAGAATTACGTCAGATTAATGTTTTTCCTGTGTGCGGCCATTTGCTTCTCTAATCCGTGACTGCATTATTCATGGAATCTAAATATAGCTTAAAATTGATGACTTGCTACAAATATGCATATTCAGTTGGTTTTTAATTTTATTGTACTTCATTTTTTGTGATTGCAGGCAGCAATTTTACGTGTGAATGCTTCTCTCACAAATTAATATTTGAATTTAATTTCATATACGTTTTGACATCGTCGTCAGGTAACATTCCCATTACAAGGTTTTAACTCGAAACTGAGGGACGTTCTAGTTTAGATGGAAATGACTAATCAAGTAATTAAATTAATCAAACTCATATTTTGAGAAAAATGTAATAACTATGTAAGTTTTGAAATATCGCAGGAAGATATTACAAGTGTTAGTACATTAGCTGTCAGGGCTATATGTTAAACAACTTTAATGCGACTTTATTGCAGGTAGAGATATAATGAGACAAGTAGAAGTGTAGTATGTTCTTTGCTACTATACAAAGTTCTTCGTTGAGATGTATATTTAAAAGTATTTAAACTGTACTAGTCAGCGGCGTAGCTCAGTCGGCTAAGGCGCTTGTCAGCCTATCCAGAATTGCTTTCCAGCGCGGTTTTTATTTCCGCATGGGCTGATTATATGGTTTGGCTTTTCCGAGATTTTCCCCAACCGTAAAGCGAATATCAGGTAATCTATGGCGAATCCTCGGCCTCATCTCGCCAAATACCATCCCGCTTTCACCAATCCCATCGACGATAAATAACCTAGTAGTTGATATTGTGTCGTTAAATAACCAAACAAAAAATATAAAAAGTTGTACACTAAATTTTATATAATTTTTCTACTTGAGGGGATTATACAATATGTATAAATCATATGAATATATTATTTTGAAAGAAAATATTAATTTGTGAATATTATAGTAACAATTAAATCTAACTGTGGCTATTTTCCGAACTAGTCCTCCAATTTATCCATGCAATTCTGCCAGAGACCAGGATATTTCTTCATTCCTCTCTGAAAAAATAACGCATTTTTCTTTGGCTCTGCAGCAATTTCATACCTTTTTTTCCAATATCAGTGAATTATAATCAATTTTCTGAGAACGGAAAGAACTTGTGGTGCACAAATTTTGTAGGAGACATAATACCATTGTTCAATAAGAAATATTAAACACATTACGTATTTTTCGAAAGTGCAAATCATTTCAAGAGGAGTGTATTATAGTTTTCAACGTGCCCCATGCTGGGCTTCTAGCGATTTCTATCAACAAACAGAAGCTTAATCATGTTAAAAATGACATCCGGAAAACCCCAGAATAAGTGTCTGTGAATTGATGGAGAAAGTATCGTACTTTAAAAATCGTCAACACCTAAAACATTAAAAATATATGTGAAACTTGAGTGCAGAAAATCTGACTGTAAAAAGTAACAAGATGAATTACTTAACTCTGTGCTCAACATCTTCTGCACTACAGCTAAAGGGTCACGATGTCTTGAATAGAATTGTAACTACAAAAGATACTTGGATATGCCAATGAGTTCCTGGAGTTAATATTTCTAGTAAGAAATTGAAATATTTAGGCTCGTCGCCACACAATTTTGAAATGAAATCACTTGAGGCAGAAAAATAGATTCAGTTTTTTGAGATGTGAAAGACTACCGATTCTCTCTTAATCAACAAATAATGATTTCAGCAATCTACTGTAGTGTCCTGAAAGGGAAGCCATAATATTTCTAAGATGCGAAAAACTGTCTAAATAAATTACTATTCTTCTTAACAACGCAAAATTTCATAAGATATCTTCAATACACTTGGCTGGGAGGTCCTACCATATCCCTCATATACGAAATACGAAAAGCCTGAAATCCCATAAGGGCAACGGCCTCCTACAGGAGTGTAGGGTTAGCTGAAGGTCTACTACACTTGGGGAGCCAGTCAAAAGTCTGGATTTATTCAAGTGTGACTATCACTTCATGTATTTGGAATGCTGAAAATAAGCTTAGACCTGATATTACCCAAAAAGTTTCAATTGAATAATCTGGCGATGAAAAATGTGTGGAAAATGGATACACAACCAACCAAATATATTCTTTCATTAAGCAAATAAGTAGCTCTCTGGTCGCTGGTACAAGCGTATCGAAAATCTGGTGGATTGTTTTGAAAAATAATTATTTTATCATAATCAGGGTTTGAAATATTTTCTTATTCAATTTTCACAAATCAATAAACTATGGACACAATTTTCATCCCCTAAGTAAATTTATTGCCACATGTACTATTTCTGAAAAGCCGTGCCATGAACTTACTAATTATTAGATATGCTTACTGACATAATATGTTAAAAACTATATACAGGTACGTTTTGAATTACATACTCATGATTTTAAGATTAATTTTCACTAAAATACTACCTGTTCAATTGATCCAATATACATTGTTAGTTAAAAGTCCCGCACCACCTAAATAACTTTTGAAGCATGTGGTTCAATGACATGAAACTTGGTATGTGGGGATAACCGTATAGGGGGAAGTCTTCCAGCGCCGGTCAGCATACAGTACCGGTCAGTGTGTGTTTTTAAATACCGACAACAATTAGCAGGAAGCGAAATATAGTGTACGTTACTTCTAACAGTCAGTAATCACTGGTAAATAATTCAAACTTAAATCTACATTCATTCGTTAACAAAGTCCGTTGAAAGACTTTTCTGTTTGCTGTGGCGCGAATCGACTAAATCTAAATTGACTGACACCAAGGCAATTCGGTAAGTATCGTTATAAATCTTGTTTCATTCGATTCGGTCATGATTTATGAATTACTTTTGTGCGTGATCCATGTTACATAACATAATGATGCTATAGAAAAAAATATTATATATTTCGCTGCGTGTCAGCCAGTACCGGTCACCTCTTGATCTTGCAGTACCGGTCATATTCTTCCATGTTAGTTATGTTAGTTTAATATTTTTTATAGGACGTTTATGATTCCTCCAGTGATAAGTAGACCTTCCAAAGGAAAATGGCATCCATATTCTATGAAACAGGCTGTAGAGAATGTGTTAACAGTCCAACTTTCTATCCGCAAAGCTGCTGAAATATACAATATCCCCCAAAGTATGATGATTGATCATATTTCTGCCGTAAAAAGAGGTAAGGAAATTACATTCACTCGTGCACTTGGCCGTTTTAAACCCAGGTTCAATGCCGAATTCGAAGGTGTTCTATTGGATCATATGAAAGATCTATCTGATAGATTATTACCACTCACAAGGAAAGAGTTTTTGAATCTAGCTTTTCAATTTGCTGAGGCCTTAAAAATTCCTCATAAATTCAACTATGACAAAAAGACCGCTAGTAAGCAATTTTATTGTGATTTCATGAAACGGCACCCGAATTTGTCTCTCCGTACTCCTGAATCGATAAGCCTTAATAGATCAATTGGGTTTAACAAGCCACAAGTCTTTCAAAGTCTTACAAATCTAATGGAAAAACATGTATTCACCCCTATAAAATTTATAACTGTGACGAAACTAGTGTTACTATTGTACAATGTCCACACCTGTGGAGTAACGGTCAGCGCTTCTGGCCGTGAAACCAGGTGGCCCGGGTTCGATTCCCGGTCGGGGCAAGTTACCTGGTTGAGGTTTTTTCCGGGGTTTTCCCTCAACCCAATACGAGCAAATGCTGGGTAACTTTCGGTGTTGGACCCCGGACTCATTTCACCGGCATTATCACCTTCATATCATCCAGACGCTAAATAACCTCAGATGTTGATACAGCGTCGTAAAATAACCAAAAAAACTATTGTACAAAAACATTCCAAAATTATTTCGCTGAAACAAAACCGTCAAGTGGGTAAACTGACTTCAGCTCAAGGGGGTAGAAGTGTTACTGTATTATTCTGTATGAATGCTGGGGGTCAGTACATTCCACATTTTCTTCATATTTCCTCGACAACGCACGAATGAAATGACACCTCATTGGTGCTCCCAAAGAGAGCATAGGTGAAGCTCAATCAAACGGATGGATGACATCTCAGTTGTTCTTGAAATGGATGCAGCATTTTACTCACTATGCCAATCCTTCTGTTCAGAACCCTCTTTTGTTAATTTTAGATGGCCATATTAGCCATAAGGACTCGGAGATGATCACCTATGCTCGAAACCAGAATATTCATATGTTAAGCACTCCACCACATACGACCCACAAGCTTCAGCCTCTTGATCGTGTTTTCATGAAGCCATTTAAAGATGCATATTATGAAGCTTGCGGGCTCAGGATGAGAAAGAACCCCGCTGAAAGGATAACAGGGTATGAAATAGCAAGTCTTGTAGGTGACGCTTTTGCAAGAATTTCGCGGACTGAAATTGCAGTAAAAGGATTTCAGTGTACAGGAATTCATCCCCTGAATCCCAATGTATTCACAGAGCTCGATTACCTACCATCAATGATGACAGACATAGCAATGGATTCGAACGTGGATCAAACTGAGAGCCCAACAGTAAGGCCTATGCTTCCATTCCCTGACGTGACTTCTGCACCTAAGGCAAGTTCACATCATGAGACTAGTCCTAATAGGCCTACTCCTACTGATAGGTCTAATGATATCACTGTTGTAAAGGAAATAATTCAGCAGCTCAGCCCAATTCCGGATGCCAGTAAGAAGCGAGAAGTTAGTCGACGCCGAAAATCTGAAAGAAGTGAGGTTTTGACATCCAGTCCTTACAAGACATATCTGGAAGAAAAAAATAATGAAAAGCTGAAGAGAGAAGTCTAGAGCCTAATGCGTGGGAAACGCCCCCTATCAGGAAAATTCTTCCCAAAAAGGTCAAGAAAGACAACTAAGAAAAATGACGAAAAGAAGGAAACTACATGCATTTTTTGCGGGAGTCCCATGACGAAGATTGGATCCAATGTTCTTCATGTCAAATGTGGGGTCACGAAGCCTGTGCCAGCATTCCTGACACATCTGACACGTATGAATGTTTTTTTTTTTTTTTGTCAAAAGTAATATGTGACCGGTACTGCCTGCCAATTTTCTGATTGTATCGATTTTATGGACATTTAATTTGTTTATGTTTTGTATTAATAGTAATTTCTGAATTTTTTTGTAATTACCATTGAGTTCAATAATATATGTACTTACATTATAACAAAAAAGTGTGTCGGTACTGCAAGACTTCCCCCTATTAAGAACTCAATAATGGTATTACCGTATTTTTTCTACTTCCGGTAACTCCAACTCTCTTATTTTAAATGGAACACCAAATGTATTTTTTATTTTTGAATAAATCTCATTAAGAGCTTTTCAAAAATTACCCACACTTGATACTTCTGTACAAATTCAGTGTTGCTAAGTCAAGAAAACAGAAAAGTGTATCGAATATTAAAATAATAAATGCACTGCCTAAATAACTTTTGAAGCATACGGTTCAGTGACATGAAACTTGGTATGTGAGGATAACCATATGCTATGAACTCAATAATGGTATTACCGAGTTTTTTCTACTTCCGGTTTAACCGAAGTAACTCCAACTCTCTTATTTGAAATGGTACAGCTAATATATATATTTTTTTTACTTATGAATAAAGCTCATTAAGAGCTTTTCAAAAAGTATCCACACTTGATACTTCTGCACAAATTCAGTGTTGCTAAATAAAAATGGAAGTGGTGCAAGATATTCCTAAAGCCTGGTTCAATCATTCCTTAAATGGTTTCTATGCTCGAGTGACACACTGTAAATCAGCTGAGGGCTATCAATTTGAACATATAATTTAGAAGGTGAGCTAGCTTTGTTTTGTTTTTGTTAAGGAAGGAGTATTTTATTATTTTAATATTCGAGACACTTTTCTGTTTTCTTGACTTAGCAACACTGAATTTGTACAGAAGTATCGAGTGTGGGTACTTTCTGAAACGCTCTTAATGAACACTATTCATAAATAAAAAATATATATTGGGTGTTCCGTTTAAAATAAGACAGCTGGAGATACTTCCGGTTAAACCGGAAGTAGAAAAAACTCGGTAATACCATTATTGAGTTCTTAGCATATGGTCATCCTCACATACTAAGTTTCATATCACTTAACCGTGTGCTTCAAAAGTTATTTAGGTGGTGCATTTATTATTTTAATATTCGATACACTATTCTGTTTCCTTGACTTAGTAACACTGAATTTGTACAGAAGTATCAAGTGTGGGTAATTTTTGAAAAGGTCATAATGAGTACTATTAAAAAATAAAATAATATATTGAGTGTTCCATTTAAAATAAGAGAGTTGAAGTTACTTCCGGTTAAACCGGAAGTAGAAAAACTCGGTAATACCATTATTGAGTTCTCAGTATATGGTTATCCTCACATACCAAGTTCATGTCACTGAACTGTATGCTTAAAAAGTTATTTAGATGGTGCGGGACTTTTAACTAAGCCTGTATAAAGTTGACTACACATATAATCGTAAGAATTTTGATGCCCAATCCTTTCTTAATTGGAACAGAACATTCCAGAGTGAGACAAATTACGAATAGGCTCGGAGGTCGCTAAGATGTTTCATTAGTCCTTCATCATCTTGCAAGGGTGTGGGAACATGCATAACTGTGTGAATTACACTATTTTATTAACTTCCGCTTTATTCGTTGATTTATTGATCAATTGTTTTCTTTTTCAATATTTCGTACTAGGGAAGCATATCAGACTTAACAATGTGGGTTGATTCTTCCAGGGCCTAAAACTTAAGACTCTGAGGTAGGAATATGGAAGTCAAAAGAATCGTCAGAGAATTAAAATTGCACCAAAGACTTTAATAACACTTCTGACTTTAACATTGTCTATAACACTCCATTCATCATATTAATAGAGTAAATACAGCGAATGAAGTGGAAATATCCGTTAAGAAGAACAATTCTGTGATATAGGAGTGAAATATGGACTATTAAGAAACGGGATGAAACCAGAGTTACCGCTTCAGAGATAAGATTCATGCGATACGTAGAAGGTCGCACACAATGGAACCGCAAAAGAAAAGAAAACGAAATGGAAAAACTGAATATGGAACTTTAGTATAACATATGGACAGATGTAAGCCTATCGGGTTGCGAGCGACCCCGGGTTATCCCTTACGCATATATTCACAGCGGAATTTTTGTAGGTTGCACCAGTACTTTCCTAATATATATATCTTAAACATAAACCCGAGTCACACGGGGATAGTTTACAGGAGTCAAGTGCTTGAAGCCTCTAAACTTGATGCTATATTTGTGATCACACGGAGATATTAAACTTGATATCATGCTTGAAAAAAAGCGCGCGCTGAATGTTGTATTCGTAGTGGTATTTGAATTCTTGTATTCTGTTATAGTTAATAAAAATCAATAGTGAACTGGCATTTTTAGTTTGGTGAAACTGAAGATGCCACCAGCACATATTCAAGCAGCTAATTGGCGCCTTGTTATTGTATGAATCACAAAATATTCTTGGAAAAAAAAAAAAAAAGGAAAAGAGAACATGGGTTAAAAATGGATTCGTAGATGAATTATGCACGGTGCATCTAATACCTCGTTGAAAGAATTAGCTGAAGAAGGTCCTGCAGAATACAGGAAACATCTCAGAATGAGTCCTGTTTTAAGGGTTTTTAACTTTTTTCGAACCACTTCTATATATACGTCTATGTTTTCGAAACCTTGTTCCATGAGTTCGCTGACTAGATTCTGGAATAATAATTCCTGCTTGTTTTTATTGAGGTATTCTTTGTTACGTACATTCCATAGAAATTCATACTTCTCATACACTTCCAAAAACTTTATGATATCGTTGGAATTCCACTTAGGAGCGCTCATTATTAATAATTATTAATTTACTTCGACAATAGGCCTAAAACTTCAAACTTTCTACTTGCCAAGTTGCTACAAGTTCGCATTCACATTTCACACGCGGGAAGAGGTGGAGTCAAGTTGATCACGTGACGGGAAAGTGGACACAAAAGTTGACGGGTCGTCAACTCAAATTCTGCTCGACCGCCAAGTCACAACTTGACTGTCTCGACCATATCACACGGGGAAAGTTGAAGGAAAGTCGACTTGCTCCAAACACTTGACTCCTGTAAACTATCCCCGTGTGAATTAGGCTATAGGGACAAAACAAACCTCAAACACTCAGGCCTTATTATACCAAGGAGCAATTCTCAATCAAAGAAAAATTCCTTAGCAGGGTCGAGAATTGAACCCACAACCACAACTATACAGATGAATGTACAGAAAGAACTGGAGATATCATGTCAACAGAATGACAAGGGAAAGAGTTCCTAAGCAGATCCTTCGATATCAACCTAGATGAAGGCGATGTAACGGTCGTCAAGTCAAGATATGGCTTCAGACGGTAACGGTCCACTCTTGGTTTATACTACTTGCTTGGTGCATCATGATCATGTTGTCTTGTACCACATTACCAAATCTAAAAACTGTATTCATAATCTGATGTGTGTGTGCGTGCGTGTGTGTATGTATGTATGTATGTATGTACGCATCTAAGCACATTTCTGTCTCACAACAGACTAATATCTGACGTGATTCCGGTGATGTAAATTCAACATTATGCCTAAACCCTCCAAAGGAAGCGCAATACAAGACATCGAGAACACATACATTTTTATTTCGCATGCAGAATTTAAAGCTATCATTGTACTCTGAACGTAACATAAAGGAAATATTCTTTAACTCGGGCATGTTCAGCGTGGGCATTTCTAGCCTTTAGGCGAAGTCCAACAGTGACGTACCATAATATCTTTTAAGCGTTTGCCTGCATGTTATTCTGAGATACTACGTAACTGTTGCATAAAAAAATAGAAATGAGCGCGCTGAACATACTGCTTTAAGCGTTGAATACAATAATTATCCTACAATGTGATTAAGAGATTTTTCTGCTTAACTTAAACCTAGAAATGTGTTAAGTTACACTTACACGTCCTTCAGTAGCGCTTTGTAGGGCTGTAATGCAGACGCCTTGAGAACTTCTATCCCAGCATCTGCTATGGTCCTGCAAACAGAGAAGAAAAGTCATTGTTAACAAAGTGATATAGCTTCTTATCAAGATGTCAGGCAATCCTATTCTTTCAGACATACAGTTCTATAATGTGAACAAAATCAAGTACCTAGACCTCCTGTTGTTTCTTTTCAATTCTTCCAGATGTTATAAAGGTAAGACTTATATAATAATTATGCTTAGGTGATAGAATCGAACTTTCATCTCGCATACGCAAGGACAAAATTAATGTTTAAGTTTAAAGTTAGAATGTTGGGGGAGAAATCTACGTAAAACACACATTTCAATTTTTACTTTTGTATGTGTGAAACACAATTAACGTTTGCGCTGAAGAACTGTTGGCATGTAAGATATATGAACTGGAGGAGAACAATTTTTATTGCGTTCTTTTACGACGCTGTATCAACATCTCAGATTATTTAGCGTCTGAATTAAGTGAAAGTGATAATGCCGGTGAAAAGAGTCCGGGGTCCAGCACAATAGTTACCCAACATTTACTCACATTGGATTGAGAGAAAACCCCGGAAAAAACCTAAACCAAATAATTTACCCCTACCGGGATTCGAACCCGGGCCAACTTGTTCCCCAGTCAGACGAGCTAACCATTACTCGACAGGTGTGGACGAGAATGATATATTGCGGAAAAGTGAGGAGTAAGAGACGAAAATTTTTACGTATGACTCATATAACTTATTTTATTTTTCTTGTGAGGTAATACCGAACTACGTAAAAATTAGAGTATGATGAACAAACACAGACATACATATCGATCGTCTAGTTAAAAAGTGCGACAACAAAAAAAAAAACGAGTTTTGAGATATCTTCAGTTGAAATTTTCAAATAAATCACTTAGAAAGGAACAGAGTTCTGGTTCATAACCACGACAATTAGAAATGAGTCAGTATTCAGCACGAGTTTATCACAATCTTCCAGTTCATTATTAATAGATTTCGAAATGTACTAATAATGAATTAGTAAAGTCCATAGTTATAATTATTTCTAAAGTAGTTTGTTTAGTTTTTTTTTTCCTTTTTGGTTGTAAAAAATATGACTTATCTCAATATTGAATCGGAAAGAGCTCCGAAAGTGGCTTTCAGTAGTATAAATAACTAAAAAATGGCCATTTTTGAGTTGTCGCACTTTTGAACTGGACGATCGATATGTATACATACTTATATGCATGCATGCATGTATACATACATACATACACATACATACATACATACATACATACATACATACATACATACATACATACATACATACATACATACATACATACATACATACACCAGTCAGCGACATCATGCGAGAACTTCAGGAAGAAAGTGTGGTTAAGTGGGAAAGTGAGTGGCAAAACACGAAAAATGGCGCAGTGACAAAATCGTTTTTCCCTAGTGTAAAAGAGAGGTTACGCGTTAACATTCCACTGAATGGAAAGGTCACAACTTTTCTAACTGGACATGGAAAAACCGGTGCTTACTTATACAGATTCAAGCTGAGGGACAACCCGTCGTGTGCGTGTGGAGCAGAGGAACAGACCGTCGACCACCTCCTTTTCGAGTGCCCGAAATTGGACAAAGAAAGACTAGCGTTCCAGCGGGAAATGTTAAGGAAAACTGGCAAGTGGACTTTCACAAAGCTTAAAATAATGCAAGAACATGCGCATACTAACTATGTCAATGTTATAAATTTAGACGAGTAAACGTAGGATAACTTAATCTAGGATAGATAAACGTAGGCAATAGATATAATGAAAGACTCAAATTTTCACAACAGAATAACGGACCTACATACGTCTAGAGAGTGACAGAAACGAGACATAATGTGTTATATTGTAAACATACAGGTAGCAAGGCATGTAGTATTACCTTTATTGTAATGGGACTTGCCGTTCAACTAATATAAAAAATACATACATACATACATTACATACATACATACATACATACATTACATACATTACATACATACATACATACATACATACATACATACATACATACATACATACATACATACATACATACATACATACATACATGCATTCATTTTGTTACAAAATTTTTCAGAAAGAAAGCGACTGAATCAATTAAAATTCTGTTTTGCGTTATTTTCAAGTAATGACTCATGAATTGTTAGTAAAATTAATGTGTTTCTTCTACATATTTTCCAGTAGATACTAGATAATAGGTACAACAATTCTGAAGTTTGCAAAAATCATTGCATAGGCCTATTTCGAGCTATCGCGAAAAGATTTTCTTATCAGTGGTGCGAAAATGCAAAATATTTAAAATTGATATCTTGGATCAATGTGACACTTCAATCTATACATCATAAAAAATGCCTATGACGGTCTGTATAGTATTTCTCTCAACAGATGAGATAAATCTTCTCTTCCCTGTCGATAACAGAATCGCACACCTCCGGATATTTAGTAATGAACACAATAGGACAGGAATTGAAGTTGAGTGAGAAGTGTAATTAATTATAAATGATATCAGCTGAACGATTCCGCATCATTCCCGTCGAGGTCACGAACAATGACTGTTTATACAATTTGCTCTGTGTGGGAGACAAAGCGTTCACTTGCTTTGGACAAAAGACAGATTCCAATAGTAATACAATAACCGGGCGCATTCAGCAGCGTTTCAGTGAGCTACGTGAGGAATAATGAGTTAATGTGCTGAATATCACAGACTAATGGATGCCATGACTGCTGTCTATTATCTCCCAAGACAGCAACAGTTCATTGTTGAAATGAATTTCAAGAGAAAGGGAGTGCTGATTGCCATACAACATAATTTACGTTAGTAACAACTTTCCCTATCGTTTCTCATTTCTACATTTACTGCGAAACATGAAAAGAAAGTATTTTGCAATTCATTTTGATTAATTTTCACATAGCCTCCATACAACCAACATCCAACGAATACACACGCTCATATAAAACTAAACTTGAACGCTGACATTCACCTTACTATAATAGTCCACAACAACTACAGTATTTGGATACCGTCCGTAAATTAACCATATTAAAGAGCATCACCGCTTATAATGCACGTTCAAGTATATGCCGCAAATCAACATCATAAGACAACCTAATATTGAAATATATCTTCGGATACAAATGACATCCATAACAACTTTGAATAATTAGACTCAAGGCACACCCTCAGTCTATATATTAGGACGTACATACATTGAGATGGTGAAAACACGTGCAGTAATGAGAAAACAAGTACACGGGCAAAAACAAATCAGTTAACATAGTTCAAAGACTGTAATGCATCTCTTCACATAATATAGTACACAGATTTAATTTATTTTCTATTATTTTATCAGTGAAGACCTGCAAACATATTTGTGCAAGTATTGTAACCACACATGTGCTTTTTAATCATTTGACAGTAGGGTGTAGTCACACAAGAAATACATATTTATGTCCTAATTATGTTGGTTTTTATCATATTGTATGTTTATTAATATATATTTTATTTTGGTTGTAGACACACATATACCTGTTAATGATGATATTGCTATATAGAATGATGTATCTGATGATGTTGGTATGAAACCGACGAAAACGTTCATACAATATTAAATCATGTAACGTAAGGACTCGCACCTTACATAAGATTGATAGTAAAGTCATTGACTGAAAATAAATATTCGTATTAAATATTCCTATTATATGAAAAGAAAGGTTAAGCTTTATGCATACGTCAACAGATAAACTAGAACATGAAGATGTGTAAGGCCGGTAGCATACTACATCGGACATGGTCTCAGACGGGATAATTTTGTTTCGGACCGTCCGATATAGTGCAAAACTGTTTCCGTTTGTCTAAGATTGTCTCGGACTGTCTGGAACAGAATTTCGCGATAACGTATAGTACTTACTTTTCCCATGCACTGCTACTCTAAGTAATTGTGATCAGTTCCGAATTTAGTCCTAGGCAACCTAGGTAGTTGCCTAGAGCGGCTATTTCCAGGGGGGCGGCATTTTCTCTCCTTTTTCTCTTCCTTTTTTACAGTGGAATTTGTTTTTAAAACAACTGTTGGTAAATCTTTTCTAAAGTTTGTTCTTGAATACCTTGTGGAAGTCGGATATTGTTTTGTTATCGCACTGTCGCATTCGCGCCGAGAGTAAAAGGAAAGTGTGCAGCTGCATAATAAAATTATAGTGTAATGCCGGTATCACGTTACCATACTATGTAACTGCTTAAATTTACCTACTTGTATCAACAAAAATGCATTGTTGAAAATAAATTAGATGTGTGTTTATTACCTATTTATCGCTATGGATAGCAAGCACAACTCTCTGTTACATTTACAATTTCTATATCGTCAAACGTACTACAGATTGAATCAAAAGTCTGGTACCATATAAATATCTTCCTGTATGCTTGATTTTGGATTACTACAGGTGTTACCAGTATTTGTAAGACCAAATGCTCTACCAGTGACACATTCGATTCTAGCCCTAAGCTATCTCAAAAAACCGCCATTTTGAATGCAACTTTGAAATTTTAAATAGAAAGGGAGTCATGTAGATATTCAAAATCATGTGACATTTTTTTGAGAAAAACAATGGTGCTATCCGTTTTGAGATATCTCTAATCGTTTTCAAGTTATTTAAAGATAACTGTCATAATAACATAAACAATAGTTACTGCATCTACACATATTTTGTAACGTGGTACAGTACTAAGGAGGCTTTGGAAAAGGTGTTTTTATGCAATTCTGGTAATTAACGTTTCCTGCTTTACTGTTTGGTTAACCTGTGACAGTTTCAATGCATTGTTGTGATTATTTGAAGCTTTCCTGTAACAAATTTCTTGATTTTCGTGATGACATTATCGAAAGAGGAAATAATTGATATCATTCTTCATTCTGGTAGGTTAAGCTACAGAAATGTTGCAGCAGACTGAACGAACAGTTCTCTGGACATTGGATTGTCGGCGTAGACCAGTAGAATGGCCGGCCAGGTCTCCAGATTTAACACCCCTTGAAAGAGCTTGATATATCTCGCTAATTTAAATACTTCTCGTTTCGTCGGTTCAAGAACTGGCACTAGTATCAGAAAATAACTGGACGCCACGTTGACAGTGAATGAAATCCCATATAGAACTCATGACTGCGACTTTCATGTGGAATTCAAGTTACAAGAATTTGCAATTACTTCTCACGCTGCTATCATTTTACCCACGAAGGAAATAGTGATATGATTAAAAAGAGAAAGAATGACATCAATGTTTGAGTCAGACTGTGACAATTTTCCACATACATGAATATGTAATATATCTCCGTGACACTTCTAACACGATTTAATGGAATTTCATATCACAGAATATATGAGAAATGTAACGCTACGTGACAATGGATTTGATATCCTTTGAACATGACGTTGAATTGCTGACTGGAATTTCAAACCCGCTATTATTTAATGGTGGTGGTAGAGTTTGAACATGTCATATGCATCAGGGCAATCTATGATGCTTCCAGATTTGTTGACATAGGACGCAAAATGCATCTACAATCTCTGATCCTTTTCCAGTTTCACAGAAGAGATTGCGGACTCGCTGGGTAAATCAATTTTACAGTAAAGGAGAACGATTCGCCGTCATCCCACACGATGGTACTTCAGGCCAACTAGAGTGGGGGATAAAAGGGAGGGATGTGTTCAAACCAGACGTCTGTTAGTGGTTAAAATCTACTGAAGACATTCGAAACTCTAGAAGGGAAATTGAAATGCGATGACCGGCTGTAATGGACAGCTCGTGTATGCTATGGAGAAATGTGAATATTTTAAATGTCTACGCCTTAATAATTCTCTGCCACTTTAATACTGACATTAAATTCGAAATAATTGAGGCGTTTCTTGGAATAACAACTTAACGTACGTTACGTTGTTTTTTCGTTTCCAGCATATATTGAATACTTAACAGCCTATATCCCTCCTGACAAAATATTACTTCCCTCCAACGAACACAGCGCTCTATAGAATCTTTTGAATGTCGTTCTGCGCGAAGTTGTTATATATCAGATCTAAAATGTTCGATGCTCTATACCTCAAATTGAAGATGTACTTATTTTCACATACACAAATGTATTTATTAAAGGTAATATAAAGTTATAGTGTTTTCATTAATGTAAAATGCAATGTCTTTATCTTAATATAATAAAACAGTGCTAACACTTCAATGTAAAATAATAAATTGTTAAAAAGTAATTAAAATGCTTTTGATGGCTATACCTAGATGTTTCGGACACTGCAACTCGATCCTCAGTAGTACATCTCTGCAATTATGAAAACATCTATTCTAAAGCTTTTTGACTATTATACAGTTTGAATAAATTATGATTATATTATCTTCAATAATCCTAAAATAGGATATGAAATGTCATACAATAGAATCATGTTTTATGGTTTATGATTATGTTAATAATATGACTTGAATGTAAGACCTCTCGAATATATGATTACATTAATTTGAATATAAGAACTGTGCAACATATGAATATGTTAATACTATGATTAGAATTTGATGTCTGTGGAACATATGATTATATTATTATTATTATTATTATTATTATTATTATTATTGTTATTATTATTATTATTATTATTATTATTATTATTATTATTATTATTATTATTTAAAAATAAGAACTCTCGAACATATGATTATATTAATATTACGATTTGAAAGTAAGAACTCTCCAACATACGATTACGTTAATATTATGATTTGAATGTAAGAACTCTCCAACATATGATTACATTAATATAATGATTTGAAAGTAAGAATTCACCATCATGTGATTATTTTAATATAATGACTTGAAATTAAGAACTCTCCAAATTATGATTACATTAATATTATGATTTGAAAGTAAGAACTCTCCATCATATGATTACATTAATATAATGATTTGGAAGTAAGAACTCTCCATCATATGATTACATTAATATAATGATTTGAAAGTAAGAATTCTCCATCTTATGATTACATTAACATTATGATTTGAAAGTAAGAACTCTCCAGCACATGATTATATTGTGACAGCGACGTGAGATTCGAACTCACGACCAGCGTCCCGCGAGAGAGCATATCGCGCGGGCTTCACGGGGAAAGGGGAAAGAGGCCTACACGCGAGGGGAGACTGCGCGCGCAGCTGCTACTTAACGCAGTGAATGTGGAACGACCCTCCCGACCCTTCCAGAAAGAAGTGCGTCGAAGTGGAGATATCCAGATAATTCTCTACACACCTGTAGAAAGTTCTCGCAACTATGATTTTGCTATAAAAGAAGAAGCGCCAGCGAACTCGAGAGTTTTTCAGTTATTCAGTCAGTGAGTAAGCCAGAGCAAGCAAGCCAGCCGGAGTTCGACTCGAGTGTGCGTCCGCATCTGCGTCAGCATCCGAAGGCCTGAGTTCGAGTGCAGTGGACCGCAGTTGGAGGGACCTGAGTTCGAGTGCAGTGGACCGCAGTTGGAGGGACCCGATTTCGAGTACAGTGAACTGTCTCTGAAGGTCTGTGGTTCGAGATACCGTGAACTCGAGTGACTGAGATAGAAGAACTGTGAACTGAGAACTGGTAGTTCTGATTTGTAAATAGTGCTTTGTAAATATTAGTTAAGATTAACAGTTTATTGTTGTGCGTAATAGTCCAAGTAAATTGTCATTGTCGTCGGTGGAGTGCTATAACGAATACTGTGTTGAGTGAAGATCCAATTGTTGACGAGAGCGTTTAAGGTGAATTGTAGAAAGGAATTATTGTTGTGACGAATAAATTACATTGTTGTTACTAATAAAATTCACATTGGTGTCAGAATCGGGATATTATCGACAATGGAGAACCTAAAGCTGATCCTGCAAGCCATCGCGGAACTGAAAAACGACTTAAGTGCAGTAAAAGCAGAAATGAAGAACGATATCAGTGAGGTTAAGAACGATATAAATGAAGTGAAAACGGAGATGAAAAGTGACATAAGTGAAGTGAAAGGCGACATAAGTGAAGTGAAAACGGAGATGAAAAGTGACATAAGCGGAGTGAAAGGCGACATAAGCGGAGTGAAAGATGACGTCACTACGCAAATTGAAAGCGTTTCAGCCCACGTAGATGGAATTGTCGCCATCGTGAAAGACGAACTCAAAGCCGATCTTGACAACCTAAACAAGAATTTTACAACTATAAACGAGACAGTAACCGAATTGAGACAGGAGGTAGACCATTTCGACGGCAAAATCCGCGATCTCGAGCGTCGTCAAGAGCAGACGAGCGAGTTGCTGGACAAGACGAGTGAGGTGATGGACAAACACGCCGAGGAAAACAAGCACATACTCACGTTGATGGACCGACATGCTGAAGAAAACAAGCACATCCTCGCGTTGGTGGATCGCCAGGCTAGAGAACATAAACAGATAGTTGCCGAGGAAGTTCGACGTGCCATGCAAGAAGCGGCCACAGAGTTGAGGACTCCATATTGTGGCCATGTGGAACCATCGCCTTCAGCCATACATTACAACGTTAAGACGCCGAAGTTCGACGGTACGACGTCTTGGGCGATATTCCGTCGCCAGTTCGAGGCCATCGCAGAGCACAATGGGTGGACGCCAGCAGAGAAAACCACTCAGCTGCTGGCCGCGCTTCAGGGACAGGCGTCGGAGATTCTTCACAGCGTTCCGGAAGATGGGACAGCAGCTGAGATAATGGCGGCCCTGGAGGGACGTTATGGTGACCATCAACTTGCGGCAGCGTTCAGGACTCAGGCGAGTCCCTGCAAGAATTTGCAATGGCGGTGGAACAACTGGCCCATAAGGCCCTCAGGGGCCTACCTAATGACTTCATCGCTGGAGAAGCGGCCTACACCTTCGGCAGCGGAGTTCGAGACCCCGAAATCAGACAACAGCTACTCCTGGCAGAGCATCGTACCATCAACGCAGCTCTGGCGGCGGCCCTCAGGATGGAGGCAGCTAAGTTGTCGGCGAACGTCTCGGCGTCGCACTGGATTAGGAGCGTCGCGGCGGCCGACGTCGAGGAGCGTCAACCGAAATCGCCCGAGCGACGAAGACGAGGAGTGCCTACCTGCTGGTCCTGCGGCGTGCCTGGACACCTGAGGAGGGACTGTGACCGATCTGGTCACAAACAGGAAAACCAAAAGGGGCCGATGCGATGAGGGGCACGTCGGCGCCGTCATCACCATCCCCTCGGCTGATCTTGAAGATGGTTAACAGAAGATGCGACGATGGGCTGATTGCTGACGGATGGATAAGAGGCCGCCCATGCAGAGTACTGGTAGACACCGGGGCGTCCCTCACTATCGCCAGACCTGAAGTCGTGCGTGGCCTACCTGGGAGGACGCCGCTGCGCCGGTATGAGCTACGTACTGCCTCAGGCGAGAACCTGCCCATCCAAAAAGTGGTTTTCCTGGACTTGACCTTGGGAAAGAGGAGACTGGAGATGTGGGTGTTCGTCGCCAACATCACTGAAGACGTCATCCTGGGACTCGACGCCATGCGGATTTTCGATGCAACGGTGGACGTCCGGCGCCGTATCCTGCGTTTTGGTCAGGATGAAGTGTTCCTGAGAGACGTCGAAGACCAACCCATGGCCAGCAGACTCACCTTGGAGAATCAAGTGACAATCCCAGCAGGCTGCGAGATGGTGGTGACGGCAAGACTGGACGGACAACCTAAGAGAAACCTGCTCCTCGATTCGCAAACAACTCCGATAGATGGGGTTTATGTGGCCAGATCCCTACTCCCGAATCAGAAGGTGGTACCGGTGAGGGTCCTGAATGTCACCAATCGGGACAAGGAGGTGCCTAGTGGAACTATACTAGGTAACGTCGAGCCGGTGGTGTCTGTGACGTCTCTGGCAGATAACGAGGAGTGTCACCAACCACGTCCAGATCTAGACCCATCACTGAAAGAGCTGGCTCGAGAATTGCCGGCGAATTTAAGCAAAAGAGAAAGAAGACAAGTCCACGATCTATTGACAGAATTTCAAGACGTGTTCAGTCTGTCTGAAAACGACTACGGGAGAACGGAGAAAGTTCAGCACCGCATCGACACCGGAAATGCTCGCCCAATCAGACAGCCTCCTCGACGCGTTCCTCTAGCTAAACAGAGGGAGATTGACAGCCAACTGGAGGGCATGAAAGCAAGAGGGGTCATCGAGGAATCCGACAGCCCTTGGGCATCACCTGTGGTGCTGGTGAAGAAGAAGAATGGGGACCTGCGTTTCTGCGTGGACTACAGAAGACTGAATGACGTCACCAGGAAAGATTGCTTTCCCCTCCCACGAATTGACGACACCTTGGACACCCTGGCCGGAGCAGAGTGGTTCTCGATGTTGGATCTCAAGTCAGGATACTGGCAGGTGGCGCTACATCCGGAGGATAAGGAGAAAACGGCATTCTCTACAGGCCAGGGACTATGGCAGTTCACCGTTATGCCGTTCGGCCTCTGCAACGCCCCGGCTACATTCCAGAGACTAATGGAGTCCGTAATGAGAGGCCTGACATACGACACCTGTTTGCTGTACCTTGATGACGTCATCGTGGTGGGCAAGACTTTCGGCGAACAGCTGTTGAACCTGAGGAAAGTGTTCGAGAGACTGCGACAAGCCAGACTGAAGTTGAACCCGAAGAAATGTCATCTATTCCAGAAGAAGGTCAACTACTTGGGGCACGTAGTAGGATCCAACGGAGTGGCCACGGACCCGGAGAAGCTACAAGCCGTCAGAGGATGGCCGAGACCGAGGGACAAGCAGGAGCTGCGCCGCTTTCTCGGCCTCTGCACTTATTACAGAAGGTTTGTAGCTGGGTACGCCAACATCGCTAAGCCTCTAACCCAGCTGACCGAGGAGAAACGACAGTTCCAGTGGACGGACGAGGCGGAGTCATCCTTCCAGTCACTGAAAGAAGCGCTCTGCACTGCTCCTGTACTGGGATACCCTATCCCTGGAAAAAAGTTCACACTTGACACGGACGCTAGCAACGTAGGCATCGGCGGAGTACTCTCTCAGGAACAGGACGGGCAAGAGAGGGTGATTGCCTACTTCAGCCGAACATTGTCCAAGGCTGAGAGAAACTACTGCGTGACCCGTAGAGAACTTCTTGCCATTGTGGAAGCCCTGAAGCATTGCCACAAATATTTGTATGGCCAGGAGTTCCATGTGAGGACAGACCATTCTGCACTCACCTGGCTATTGGGCTTCAAGAATCTGGAGGGGCAGACCGCCCGTTGGGTTCAACGACTGCAGGAGTACAACTTCACCTCCGAACACCGCCAAGGGAAGAAACATTCCAACGCTGATGCCTTATCAAGACGTCCATGCCCGGATGGCTGCAAACACTGCCTGAAAGTAGAAGAGCGGGATGGCGCCCACGCAGTCCGAGCAATTGCCGCCCAGCCGAGCCCAGGATGGGATAACGCCGCCAAAAGGAGGGAGCAGCTGGAGGACCCAAACATTGGACAGCTACTACGTGATGTGGAGTCCGGCCAGAGACCAGTATGGGCCGATATCGCCAACCGTAGCACCACTTAGAAGAGCTACTGGGCCCAGTGGGAATCCTTTACTGTCAAGGACGGTATCCTGAAGAGGATTTGGGAGTCGGCCGATGGAAGGACCCACACAGAACAACTTGTCCTGCCCAGGAGCAAGGTGAAGGAAGTGCTGGAGGAGACTCATGCTGGAGTGACTGGAGGCCACCTGGGAGCCAACAGGACGCTGGACAAGTTAAGGCAGAGGTTCTATTGGTTGCATCAGAGAACCGACACGGAACAATGGTGCCGAAGATGCGACACCTGTGCAGCCAGTCGCGGACCAAGGACCCGCAGCAGGGGAGCCATGCAGGAGTACAACGTGGGAGCTCCTTTTGAGAGGATCGCCATCGACGTTGCTGGACCGTTCCCGGTCACGGATCGCGGGAACCGCTACCTGTTAGTCGCCATGGATTACTTCACAAAATGGCCAGAGGTGTACGCGATTCCCAACCAAGAGGCTTCGACGGTGGCCGACGCGCTGCTTGACAACTTTATCTGCCGATTCGGGGTGCCCCGGGAATTGCATAGCGATCAGGGGCGCAACTTCGAATCCAACCTGATGGGAGAATTGCTCGAGCGTCTGGGGGTGCATAAAACCAGGACCACTCCCCTCCACCCACAGTCCGATGGTATGGTGGAACGCTACATCAAAACCTTGGAAGAGCATCTGTGGAAGGTGGTGTCCAACCATCAACGAGACTGGGATGCCAGAGTCCCACTGTTCCTCTTGGCCTACAGAGCTTCGGTCCGCGATACAACAGGGATGACACCGGCAAACATGGTCTTCGGGAGAGAGCTGCGCCTGCCCTGTGATCTGCTGTTTGGCACGCCACCCAGCGCCGACCAGCCAGCAATTGACTGTGGCAGAACTCACCGAGAAGTTGAATGGAGTTCACCAACTGGCCAGAGAGCACCTCAAGATGGCCAGCGACAGGATGGAAGTGCGCTACGACAGATTAGCCAACTCTGCAGGATTCCAGGAGGGCGACCGGGTGTGGCTCTATCGACCTACCAGGACCAAAGGGAAATCACCAAAGCTGCAGCGTGCCTGGGATGGACCATACCGCGTGGTGACCCGGATCAACGACGTGGTGTACCGCATCCAGCGACAACCTCGAGGGAAGATGATGGTGGTGCATCTGGACCGATTAGCAGCCTGCCAAGGGACTGCCCGGGACGAGCAGCCCTAAGTAGGGAGCAATGTGACAGCGACGTGAGATTCGAACTCACGACCAGCGTCCCGCGAGAGAGCATATCGCGCGGGCTTCACGGGGAAAGGGGAAAGGGGCCTACACGCGAGGGGAGGCTGCGCGCGCAGCTGCTACTTAACGCAGTGAATGTGGAACGACCTTCCCGACCCTTCCAGAAAGAAGTGCGTCGAAGTGGAGATATCCAGATAATTCTCTACACACCTGTAGAAAGTTCTCGCAACTATGATTTTGCTATAAAAGAAGAAGCGCCAGCGAACTCGAGAGTTTTTCAGTTATTCAGTCAGTGAGTAAGCCAGAGCAAGCAAGCCAGCCGGAGTTCGACTCGAGTGTGCGTGCGCATCTGCGTCACAATATTAATAATATTATTTGAAAGTAACAACACTCCAACACATAATTACATTAATATTATGATTTGAAAGTAAGAACTCTCCATCATATGATTACATTAATATAATGATTTGAAAGTAAGAACTGTACTACATATGATTACGGTATGTTAATACATCGATTTTAAAGTAAGAACTCTCCAGCATATTATTATATTGATATTATGATTTGAAAGTAAGAATTCTACAACATATTATGATTACGGAATGTTAATACATCGATTTTAAAGTAAGAACTCTCCAGAATATTATTATATTGATAATTTGATTTGAAAGTAAGAATTCTACAACATATGATTACGGTATGTTAATACATCGATTTTAAAGTAAGAACTCTACAGCATATTATTATATTGATATTATGATTTCAAAGTAAGAATTCTCAACATATTATGATTATGGTATGTTAATATATCGATTTTAAAGTAAGAACTCTCCAGCATATTATTATATTGATACTATGGTTTGAAAGTAAGAACTCTCCAACATATGATTACATTAATATAATGATTTGAAAGTAAGAACTCTCCAACATATGATTACATTAATATAATGATTTGAAAGTAAGAACTCTCCAACATATGATTACATTAATATAATGATTTGAAAGTAATAACTGTACTACATATGATTACAGTATGTTAATACATAGATTTTAAAGTAAGAACTCTCCAGCATATTATTATATTGATACTATGATTTGAAAGTAAGAACTCTCCAACATATGATTACATTAATATAATGATTTGAAAGTAAGAACTCTCCAACATATGATTATATTAATATAATGATTTGAAAGTAAGAACTGTACTACTTATGATTACGGTATGTTAATACATCGATTTTAAAGTAAGAACTCTCCAGCATATTATTATATTGATACTATGATTTGAAAGTAAGAACTCTCCAACATATGATTACATTAATATAATGATTTGAAAGTAAGAACTCTCTAACATATGACTACATTAATATAATGATTTGAAAGTGTACTACATATGTTTACGGTATGTTAATACATCGACTTTAAAGTAAGAACTTTCCAGCATATTATTATATTGATACTAGGATTTGAAAGTAAGAATTCTACAACATATTATGATTACGATTTTAAAGTAAGAACTCTCCAGCATATTATTATATTGATACTATGATTTGAAAGTAAGAATTCTACAACATATGATTACGGCATGTTAATACATCGATTTTATAGTAAGAACTCTCCAGCATATTATTATATTGATACTATGATTTGAAAGTAAGAATTCTACAACATATGATTATGGTATGTTAATACATCGATTTTAAGGTAAGAACTTTCCAACATATTGTTATGTTAATATTATAATTTGAAAGTAAGAAGTCTCGAAAATAAGATTACGTAAATATTTTGATTTGAAAGTAAGATGTCTCGAACGTATTATTATGTAATTTTTTTCCTAATGGCGGGTACTTGACTTACGTCATTCACCCATATGAAGCCAGTTATGTACAGTTTCCCTGAAAAAGTATGAGACGATTGAATATTCCTAAGTCTCAGATGTGAGACACTGCGCATGATCGGAGACCAGAGTACTGATACACAAGATAACGAATATTGAGTTACTTAAATTCAGACTATTTGGTTTGTTACTAGCATCGTTCCGAAATTCACTTCAAAAACTGCAAAAAATATGATATATTACGTAAATGAAAGATAAATATATACATAAATCGTGTAGTTAAATCGACAATGGACCTTCATGACTAGATCGACACTCCGCACAGAAAGGAAAGCTTTCATGTCGTTTCAATAGCTCAGACGGTAAGACTTCTGCGTGTTGTGTAGAAGAGTGCGAGTTCGATTCTTAGTCTATACAACGATTTTTTTGTCTAAATAACGTTGAAATAGAGTTTTACAAAGTCCTGAGATTTAGTGTTAATGATCGAAAACAATACAAAATTACAAGTTATCATATTATAAACTTAATCTAATGAATGCATTTATACGCACATATATACAATGTAAATGCATATATATTAAAAACTAAAAAATAAAATGAAATTATAAAAATATATATAATAATAGACAAACTTTTACAAAGGTTTAGAGTCCTTAGGCTATGTAATTTGTTGAGTAATTATTACAATATTTTATTAATAGCTTTTCCATATGTGTAAGAAATGCACTCGCACCTAACAATTTTTGTTAAAAGTATGGCTTTAGATTATTTCATTATCATACCTTCAGTTAATTTTAACTATTTTATCTACGTGTTTGCAATAGTGTTTAATTTAATGTGCATTCAATTTTATTCATGTTATGATTGAATGAAAAGCACTGTTGCAGTTATTGACTAATTACATATATTAATACTAATTATTAAATGCATCTGTTAAGTAACCAATTGCAGTATCTTTTGCAAAATCTTGAATGTTTAAGTTGTCAATATTATTTCTGTACTATATACTATAATACGTTAGAAGAATTTGCAATAGATTTGGGATCCTCTACTTTATAATCATTGGTTTTAGTGAAAAAATATTTTCTTTCTTAGGATATCTACAAGTTTAAATTTAATAATATTCCGAATAGATTTAATTGCATCATCTGAATTTTGTACTTTTCTATTCAAATATATTCTATTTCCCTCTTTCATAATTTTTGATAAATTACACTGTACTCCTTGCAGTATTTAAGAACATGAGGATCATTACATTGCAACTCATTACATATAGATTCTTCTTTTTTAATACATGAGATTTTGAAGTCCCTGCGTTATCTACATGTTTTTACTTTTGAATTTTTTCACAACATTAAGTGGAGAAAATCCACTGAAGTGATTATGAAATTAAGTGAAAAATGCAATACATTAACTCTTAATATCAGTAGTACCAGTATCATATACGTTTTTCCAAGATTCATTTTGTAGGCATAAATGTAAATAATCATTAGATACAACATTTACGATCCTTTCTTAGTTTTTAAATTAATATTTTGAAATTGTTCAGTGACATTGGAAACACTTAGGATTTGTTTATCATGTTCAGACAAGCCATTGATTATAGGTTCTGTCGAATAGGAATTCAGTCTAATTCTGTGTACAAAACATTTATCAATGGCTGTGCTACTTCAGCTTAGATTTAATTTGATTAGTTTCGCAACAGTTGGACTTCCTGTTATATCCTGTTACTTAGATATTTAATTTAGGGTTGATTTATTAACTCTTACTATGCAAGATGCCCCTTATTTCAATAATTCCATATCTCGTCAAACAGTCATTGTCTACACTAAAGTATTATCATCATCCCTCATTTCTCATCGTAATGGCGAACCGACGTGACATGAGACAGCGAGTTATAGCTCTAGTTGAGGCTGGATATGGGGCTAGATCTGCTGGCCGTTTGGTCGGTGTTCCTGGAACTACAGCCGCGAGGTGGGTTATCGTTACCAAAATTTAGGGGAGGTCGAAAATCGCCCTATTCCTGGGCGTCCGCGGATTTCTTCATTGGAAGAGGATGCTCTCTTATTCGAGACAGTTCGACAGGACCCCTTTCTGACTGCTAACGAAATAAGAGCAGTATCTAACTTTCCCGGCTCTTCACAGACTGTGATCAGCAGGTTGAGGAACCGCGGTATTAGGAGCCGGAGGGCTGCGCAAATGGAAATATTGGGGGAAGCACAAGCTGTCGACCGTCCTGCCTTCGCTACCAATCGAGTGGATTTCGATTGGAGAAATGTATTTTTCTCCGACGAAACAACCATCTCGAGTGATTACGAAGGTCCTGTCCGTGTCTATCGTGAGGATGGTCTCCGACATGACCAGCGCTATGTGCACCGACGTGAAAGATCGGGGCGCTTTAGCATATCGTGTTGGGGGTGGATGTCTTACGATGGACCTGGCGTTATAGAAGCATCTATGGCCGGTTTAATGCGGGAACTTACGAGCACATTCTGTAAAATATATTCCTTCCCTCCGCCCGAGAACGTTTTCCCGAAGGAACATTACTCTTCCAGCAGGATAGCCATCCCGTGCACTATGCTGCAAGCATTCAAAGATGGTTTCAAAGGAGACCCGAGATCGAAATCATTAATTGGCCTCCGAAGTCACCTGATTTGAATGTCATCGAAAATTTATGGGTGGAATTGAAAAAGAGAAGGCTAGTCCCTATGCCCACCGACGCCCTCGAAATCGAGACGAATTGTGGGATCAAGTTGTTGACACCTGGGAAGATCTCGCCGGGGATCAGAACTTATTTCACAATCTCGTGACATCCATGCCGGATCGACTTAGATCTGTAATAGAAGCTGATGGCATGTGGACAAGATTTTAAGTTAACAGGTCTCTTTTTGTTTCTTATGATTTTTGTTTGAGGAAGAATACTTTTAACTTCCAAGTAAGTTTTATTTTTTTGACGAGGTTCAGCCAACTTGTAAAACCCAGAAATTGGGCATAAATTATTCCATATTTTTCGACAAATTAGACAGTCGAGGAACTCTGAACAAATTAATTACACCTCAATAAAAAAAAGTTTTACCCGGGATCAAACACGAGACGTTTCGGTTATACAACGGAACCAACACGCTACTATATGAGCTACCGAGACAAGACAGTGACAGCAGCAGTCCAGAATGTAGATCCTTTAGCAGGTATTTGCCATTCGGTACAGTGAAGCAATGATATTTTGTGACTCGAGCTATGTTGTGAAATCCTGGCCTTAAATGGCAGTATTCTTCGTGATCCTTATTGTGGTCCTTGTCCTTGTTGTGGTCCTTGTAGCAATTCTTGTACTATTTCTCATGTTATGTATCGTTACGTCGATATCGAGTGAACCGCGCTGTAGAACTTTAACTTCCGACGACCAAGAATCGTCTCATTCTTTTTAAGGGAAACTGTACATATATCAATTTACTTACAGAGCCGTTGCCAAGCGTACGCTATAGGAGGGTGGTCTACGCTACACCCGCTATGAAATGGGATGTTGTGATGGAGATTTGTTGGGCTGCTACAAGGGAACAGGAGCTATGTGAAAACACCTGTGTTACTTAGACCACGAGCTTGCCCAACACAAGTTATAAATCGGAAATACGTTTGGGATCGAACCTGAGCCTAGAGGATTTTAAATCCAGCGCTCTAGCCACTAAATAACCGTGGAGATCGATTATGTGAATATTATGATTTGAAAGTAATAAGTCTCGAACATAAATCAGAAACAACTTCGTAACGATTTCAAATTTACCTACGAAGTGTATTCAGTTGGTGGTCACAATGATGACATCATATCTCGGAAACGTTTAGTTTTCGGGCGATGTTTATTAGGACTTTTTGCTTTGTTTCTTTGTCCTCTAGTCATTCTAGCAGATAGTACATATAATTTTATTGTGAAACACTCTGTGTGTACGTGAGTGTGATCGCACGGGCATTTGTATGTGGGTTCGCTTTTCTCTTTGTTGCAAGTAGTTAATGGATTTTAATCATTTTTATTTTATTCATAATAAGCGGAGAGAATATTTTCTTGAGAAAGTTACCAAGTTACTCGAAATTCATTTCCCGTTACTATGATTTAGGCCTCATTCTATTTTATCATGTTTAGTCAACGATCTGGAGACTAATGTAAGATAAGTCAGGTAATCTTTTCGTACTTTGATTTTTATTATAATTGTAATAATGTAATTGTAAATTTAATATTGTAATTTTATTTGTAATTGTAACTGTAAATCTAATACTAATTGTAATTTTATTCTTCATATTGTAGTTGGAATCTCCTGGTAGAGGGGCAGAGAAGGCCTGATGACCTTATCTCTACCAGGTTAAATAATTAAATACTAAATACTAAATAATTTTTATTCAACATAGCTTATTTTGTTTTTTAAAGAGACAAACTTTAATTATACAGGGTGATTCTGAAGAATATGGCAAATAGTAGAGACAGGCAAACTGTCGATCAGGCTTGCCTGTGACTGTTTACGTCCGTGAGCGGGCTTACGCTTCGTATCGTTCGCCAGCCTGCAACCTTCCCTCACAAGCAGGCAGGCAGTGTGGTTGCACGTGACTCCCAAACAGTCCTAAGAGTGACCCGAAAGGACTGTTGGGTTCCGCCGACCTGAGCCAGACTTCTGCTTTCAGATGCATGATACCAACCAAGTCATTCAAAACCTGACAAGAAGCTTACAGTTATAGACAAACTACTGAATACTTAATTTGTTGTCTTCTGAAACGTACCGTTAATAAAGACAAAGAAAACTATTTCTCGTCAACATAATATCCATTAAATGCCAACAGTTATTATTAGACTTCGTGGAATTGCCACGAGAATCGTAAGGTTTACTACGCACGCGGTATAGACTGTATGAGAAGAGGACGTGCAACGGATGGAGTATGCCACTTATGTAAACACTGAACAGTATACTACGGTTACAATAAAACCTGTATCCTGCATTCAAGAAATATAATGAATGATCATTGAAGTAGCAAACGTCTAAACATGTAAATAAACAATTATTTTGTAGGAGATATATTAACTCTTAAAATTTAATGTAATATACTAACACCATCCTTGAATATGTGCATTGCAGTGAACAGTTACGTACATTTTGAGCGACTGCAAAGTAACCTCCTTCGATGGTCACTTAAACAGTTTTTATATTGGGAAAATGTACGTTCAACAACACACGATGTAATACGTGCATATTTTAAGAACGGAAAGTCACTACTTTTTAGTGCACCAACTTCAGCCGTCTTGTCGTGACCTGATAGTACATCATTTACAATACGAAGTTGTAAATAGGCAGAATTTTTAGCAATAATGTTTCTCAACTTACATTTCACTTTTTCTAAAATCAGTGAATTGTTATTTTGGATAACAGTTTGTGATACTTTATACACTATATTAAGGGCTTTTGAGAGTTGTAGATTAGACGATTCTAACAGGGTGATGCTTTTGGACACGATTTTAAAATTAGAATCAATGAACAGGATATCTTCTAATAGCTGTTCAGAAGGCAATGATTTTACAGCTGCAACAGCGGAACTGTCTCTGCTATCCAATGCATCAATTACCTCCATTATTTTGCCGTAATATTTTGCGTAATAATTAACAGCATCCAACCACGTTTTCCAACGGCTGCGGGGGTAAGGATATTCCAGGGGCAATTGTTTGGAACAGCAACATACTCATTGTAGTATTTTTGATTGAATTCTTGTCTGCACTGAACAAATGTTAAGCTTTGACTATTCCAACTACAGTAATCCAAAAACGAGTGCTTACATAGGTATACATAAGCTGTAGCTGCTATATTGGACCGGTCACATCTCTTAACATGAACTGCTTATACTACGAGATCGGGCGGTCGCTCACCTCTTCTATACTACCGTACATCGGCAACCTGATTGCATGTTGCGTGTGGCAATTCAACGAAGTCTAGTTATTATAAATTACTGGCACTTTTCTTTTCATCGTAGTAATATAAATTTAATACAAACCATTCAAACTTTGAGATTCATAAATAAAAATAAATCTGTCCCTCAGAAGTTAAATAGCAAATCAATATTCTGAAGAAGGAAAAACTTTTATACATTTTACAGGTATTCGTGAGGCTTTTAATTGTTGATAAGGAAAAAGTTAAAATGAAATATTTTTCTATAATAGTTGTTGATATTCATAACAATTGTTACCGATATCTTTTCAACATATTTCCTTCTCTCCTCTCCTCTCCTCTCCTCTCCTCTCCTCTCCTCTCCTCTCCTCTCCTCTCCTCTCCTCTCCTCTCCTCTCCTCCCCTCCCCTCCCCTCCCCTCCCCTCCCCTCCCCTTCCCTTCCCTTCCCTTCCCTTCCCTTCTCAACTAGTCATAAGTTACGAAATGTTACTATTTTGTTGAGTCAGATACACTTTGCAGGAATATGAAATGTATAATATTGTCTTATTACTTTATAAATTCTGTAGCGCAATAAATCGTAAAACTGTGTTTCTTTAATCAAGAAATATCTGCCGTGTTGGACCATAAGATAAAGATTTTTTGAAGTGACTAAATAGCCAAAGAACTTAGGTTTCAAACTAGTCTTGTTTCATCTTAACCAGCGCAGACTGGCTTCCGTGAATGCAAGTCACTGTACGTTATAATACGAACAAACAGGCAGGCTTTCGTGGGTCCCGCCTGGACTGAACCTATAAAACACGGGCTCAATGGGTTCAGGCTAAAAGTTAACTTGCTTTGTAGCGTCACCGGAACCCAAGCCTGACGGCAAGCGGGTACGGGCGTGAGTCTTGTCTGATTAGCCGGTCTCTAGTAAATAGAGGGTACTAAAACAAGCTTTTTCATTAACCAACGTGTATCCTATCTCGCACCGTTTCGACGCTACACTTATTTTAGTGTTTTAACTGTTTGCCGCACTGTGATTTTTTGTTATTGCTGTGCACCTTGATTCGTCATGTCTGTTGTTTTTAGGTACATTTATTGAAAGCTCAGTAATCAGAGAGTCAACATTAAAAAAATGGAACGTTAGCGCCTGAGAGAACTAGCCGACTTGCATTTAGTTTTCGCATCAAAGCGCAGCGATACCCCAGTTCGCAATTGTGTGTTGTTCACTGACGAAGTAACGGGATGATATTTTTGAAACACACAACCTGCACATTTGGGAGCAGATAAGTCCATATTCCATTACAGTCAGATCTTATCAGGTGCGATTTAGTGTCAATGTGTGGTGTGGCATCATTAACAACACACTACTCGGTCCACATGTTATGCCAAATAGCATAACGGGAGAAAATAATAGGGGCTTTTTGTAAAACATCCTGCCCATTTTATTAGAAGGGGGGCTGCTTGCAACATTTGGTGACCATTGGTTATCAAGATACCGTCCTATGCCCAGTAACATTACCAATCTTAATCCACTTGACTTCTGGTGGGGACATCTGAAGACCTTAGTGTATGCCACACCTGCAGACCATGTCGATGATCTTCTTCCACGGAATGTCGATGCCTGTAATATCATATATACTACAGCTGGCAAACGGCAGTCAATGTTTCGACGAAATCAGTATTGTTTACAAGAAAGGGGCTGTCAGTTCTAAGCTCTTTTGTAATACACAAGTTGTCCAGCGTCATTGTCGCTTTTTATTGAAAGCTTAATCATAAGAGTCAAGCCACTGGCCCTTGAATGAATAATTGCCTACGAGCCACAACAGTGATAGAAGTGGTAGCGCTGTACCGGTGAGAGATAGAAAACCCATTACTTAATGAAAAATGTTTGTTTTAGTACCCTCTATTTACTGTATTATTCTGTAACAGAAGTTTTGATTCATCCTGTAAATATACGGTGATAAGTATATTACATTGTATAACATATGAAGAGCACAGAAGAAAACTTAGTAAGTCCAAAAATGATCGATTTTTCTGTTTTAGACGTCATGTATTAGTCAGGTAGTGTAGTTCTGTGTAGTTCAATATACAGAAAAACAACCTCTTTAGTGTAATGAAATTTTAAGAGAATGGAATATAATGGATCTTGAAACTTTTAAGGGGTCAGGTAGAGCTTACAGCAGTAAAATTGTTGCAATATTCAAAATTTTTTTCCTCCATTATTGAATCTAGTACGATAAAGAAAACTGGTATGTGTAAAACAATGTCCTTCTGCTATATGAAAAAAAATTGCAATTACAGCTGTACATTTCATAATGGAGGTAGTTCACTGTGTCCCTTTCCCTTATAACTCACAAACTTGTTAACTTCTTCATGTTCTCTCTCTTTCATTTTATTGCTGAAACACGTGTTTACAATATCATGCTCTTTCAACTACATTACTTAATAAATATTTTGCTTTTATTTTGTGTTAGAAAAAAATACTTATATTTGACCATTTTTGTTAACGAATTTATTTTTATCAGACAATCTATCAAAGGTAGAGAAGTGATCTAGCATCATATTGTAGATATGTTGGATAGTTTTTGAGTTAAGTGGGAAACGCCTCATCACTGCACAGTGAACTGAATTTTGAAAAAAAAAAATAATAATAATAATTTTTTTTTAATCGTAAAAATATTTTTTTCACTTAGCGGAAGGACAATGTTTTACACATACTAATTTTCATTACTGTACAATATACAGTAATGGAGGAAAAAACTGTTGAATATTTCCTAAATTTTACTGCTGTAAGCTCTACCTAACCCCTTAACTTCCTCTCCTACAAAAACAGTAAAACGTGACGTATGAGGTTTTTCCCCTGTAGGCCTGCTCTTCATATTTTACATTGCTCAACTGTTTTTTTTTTTAAATGAAAGCTCCATATGAACAACACCCGATTTCATGTTATAAAGTGTATTTCTGTTTTGAGAAGTGAACAGCTGTGAAACAGATTTTGTAGCGTGTCTCTATGCATTTTCATCAAACGTAGTTTGGATAGTTATGTAGGCTTTTGTGATGAAAAGTAAGAGCGTCAGCTAAATTATTCAATTAGCTTTGAAGGTAATTTGGACGAGCTATTCACACGCCTCCGCCCAGCTTTGTTGAAGCTGATATTTCAAAGCCGTTCTAATAGTTATTTTGCACAGGAATAACGAACTTTACGAGATATAAACAAACCATTAAAATGAATCGACAACGTTAGGAACTGCTGTATGAAAAAATACCTATTTCCGCCAAGTATTTTTTTATGTTGCACAATCTCAATAAAATATACAAAACACAAGAATCTAAATTCTATCCATGTTTTTATAATTTAATCAAACTGTTTTTCAAGCTTATTTTAGTTCCGTTTTTAGTTTTATATTCCAATTTATACAATCATTGCCTAATTTATAATGTGGAATTTCTGATATCATTGTAATTATTGCGGAACATGTTCATGTTCGCATAAACATTTACACTCAAAATAAGCTTCGTAAATATCAGTGTAACTTAAATAGTTATTACCAGGGAACGGATTTATATGGACTAAAAATATATGAAATATGTAAATATATATGTAGTTATTTTTACCAAAATATGGAATTAAATATGGATTTTTACCAAAATATGGAATTAAATATGGACTTAAAATTATAAAAAAATGACTATGTACGTTAAATATTGGTACATTTTAATCAAACTAAACAAAAAATATAATGGACGTACCTTATCTTCCAATGTAGTTTCAACAAAACACAATTTTTATTGTCTGTTACCATAACAATAGGTTACAAACATTTCTTTCAAGTGCTGAAAAGTGAATCTTCTTCTATTGTCTCTGAGGATAGATTTATACTGACTAAAAGAGCGTTCGACGTCACAAGAAGTAACTGGTACATAATTCAATTTCACAATGTCTGCTGGGGATAAGTCCAAGTTAATCTTCACTGTTGATTCACCACTCATCACAGCAACAACCTTTTGTAGTTCTTCATATCCAGGGTTTTTTGAAAGTACAGTGTCCACCTTAGCTCTTACTGCATCTGCAACTTTACCTCTACCACGATTCAGTTGTTCCACAGTACTATTTATAATTTCAAAACTTTCAGATAGTGAAAGGTGCCTATTTTGGAGACTTTTGAGCGTTTTTATGATGCATGAAAATGTATGCTGAATGTGAGCTAAGTCATTCTTCACACTTGTGTCACAGGTAACTGTTTTCGCAGTATCAATTGAGACTGCATCTTCAGAGTCCAATGCAAGGAGAACATTGTTAATAGAGTCTATATGTTCGGCATAATATTCAACTGCTTCTAGCCATGTACCCCATCTAGTTAAAATTGGCTTTGGTGGCAATGGAATTTCAGGGTACATTTCTTTCAACACGTTAACTCTACTGGGAGCTTTGAGAAATACTTTTTTCACTGATGAAATCAACAAATCTACTTTAGGGAAATTGTCTCTGACCACTTCTGCCACACGATGAAATGCATGCGCCACACAAGTAAAATGAGTCAATTTAGGATATACAACAGATAATGCTTGTCCAGCTTTGACCATATAAGGGGCAGCATCGCTAATAAAGAATAACACATTATCGTACATAATACCCTTTGGCCACAGGATACCCATAGCTTCGTTGAACAGTTTAACTATAGTTTTGTTATTGCACTTTTCTAGAACATCACAATGTAAAAGAATTCGTTCAGAATATTGTTCACTTAACAAACCGATAACTACATTACCAACAAGTCTACCTTCTTTGTCGGGAGTCTCATCAATGGAAACCCAAATTGAACTATCTTTAATTTCATCTCTTATCTTCTGTATTGTCTCATCGTAGATGGATGGAGCATACGTCTTCCTAAGTGTTGACTCATCCGGGATTGTATGTTGAGTATATTTTTCAAGGAATTCCCTGAAGACCTTATTCTTTAGTTTGTAGAGAGGAATATCAGCAGAGATGAGAGAACGGCACAGGTCGATGTTAAACTCAGATCTTACATTCGATGTTGTTGGTTGTGTTAAAAACAATTGTCTCTGCTTGGAATTTAGTTTTTGTTGGCCTGATGTTTACTAGTTGTAATGTGTTGTTGCACCAGGAACTTTTGTGTAGATGATACTGCACACTGACACAAATTACAAAATAATATTTTATTGTCAGTTGATAAACCATCTTCTTTAAATTCTGAAATGTAACTTGTTAGTTTTGATTTTAAATTGACTGAATGACGTACTTTTGGCATATTTACCGTCTTTATAGTATGATTTACAAAACTGAACCTATGTGTACTCTGACTGGCATTTAACTGTTGAGCTGCACAACTGAAGTCTGTTAAAAATTTTAAATTAAATTAATACAGTTTTGTAACTTACTTTCCCATTGTTGATAGGACTGCTAATTTTCAAATAACTCTGATGTTAAAGGGATTACTGAACATGTGTTTAAATCTCTATTGTTGAAATGTATTTTTAAAAGTTAATGGAATTTTGTTTTGTTTTATTGTTAAACCTAATATAATATGGACTGTTTTATATGAAATATGGAAAATATATGGAAATTAACGAAAATATGTACTAAACTCTAAAATATGGAAAAATATGGAAAATAAAAGTAGGATTTTTCAACCCTACACATTGTGAAACATAAAGATAATGCAAAATATAAATTATATTAGCTTTATAAGTAAATATGTATTTACATATAAATCCTTTCCCTGGTTATTACCTATTTGAACTCCTCTGCACGGCTATACTGTGAGACTCCGATAACCATGGATGGTTAACTCGTGCTCACAAAGTAGCTACTAAAAAAACCTTGAAAGAGAGAAAGACAGACGGAGCCAACCGCAGCAGTTACAAGTTGTTTGTAGTTTCGCTGCAAAAAGCAGTTCACTGCCGCGATGCGCTCTGGTGGCTCATGCAGGTGGTCGTGATGGTTCTATTCATAGACATTTCGCAGCACGCGCTAAGAGCGTACTAAGCTAGCCCCGGCTATCCACTGGTTACTAGTACATAATTCAAATCATATCCTATCGCTAACACTGGTTTATGAATACAAAAAACGCTGATCATCCACCGGAAGCCAGCGCTAAAAATGTCTATGAATACGGCCCGATATCTACTCCATGATTTGAATTTCAGAATGACGCATGGTACAATAATTATAGTAGTTTTAGACAGATTGTACCTAAACACACATAACAAAATTATATTTCCTAGCTTTGTAAATTAGTTTAGTACTGGAAATGCAAACTGAATACAACCTTTTCGAGATACAACAAACATAGCTGCAACACTTATTTATTACTACACTATATGTTAATAATTCCTATTATACTCGTATGTCTCATTTTAAACATAGAACGCGAGAATTTACAAGTATTTAGTCATTAAAGAGTATTCCTCTGTTCTCAAAAAGGTAATAGTCTGTATTCGCAAACAATCACAAATTGAATGAAGTAATTTTTTACATGTCACGGAAAATGAAATAAAATTACTTCTGAGCTCTTTCTGTATATTGAGAGCTTTCACACTTCTTTCTTGTATTAAACTCTGCCTCAAGCACATAATGTGGAAGAAAAGAGTATATTTGGAAATTCTGACTTAGGCAGCATTACGAACAGTTCAATTCTTGATTTTGCTGGAATCTGAGTGGCGTGCTGGTCTGTAGCTTTACCAATTCAAGCTATAAACTTTCAGGATTTTCTATCAGCTGTAAGCCAAAAGCATTTCAAAAAATCTCGATTCCTTGTCAATTGTCACTGTTTCTCCAAACTTACCAGTAATTCTGCTGTAGGTCTTGAAGTAGGGTCTTATATTTGATAAGAAGATTTTCTTATCACTCTTCAAGATAGTTTATAGTCAAAGAAAGTGAAGTTGTCTATGTTCTACATGATACTGCCACATTTCAAATTTATCCATAAATGCTCTTAGCTAGGCGATCATAATGTCGTGATATTTTGTAACTCGCACGCAAAACGTGCTAACAATATTTGATATCAGTCTCACCTTGTTGATATCCCATTTTTATCTTTACGTTTTCTAAAGCAGATTCAGACAGTATTTCTTTACTAAAACCTTCACTGTGTTTATTTGTAACATAAAATGCCGTGCGTAAGAAAGTGTAATAGAACATAATAAAAGCTTTACCTCCCTTCTTAATAAAAACAATATTTCTTTTTCGACTCATCACTAAAGGGAAATGATATGCGGATTATTTTGTTTTTCACTTAAACGAGTCGCCACTTACTGCAGACGCAAGCTAACTTGTGTTTTGCAAGAACCTCATGCAGACACTACAGCTAGTACAGAGTCCGTTCTACCTGCACTGAGGATGTGTTAACGCTTTAAGAGCACGAGTTGCCCACCCATGCCCATAACGCTTACTCGTCACGATGTCGGACCTCTACCTGAGACAACTTTAGGCTTGTCTCGCTGGCTGGCTAACGGGTCCATTCGCTTAGACACACTTTGGCCCATTGTGAGCCCTCTGTATGCGATGATTGTATACAACCGACAGGCGGCCTAGATGGCATTCGTGAATCTGACACTGACAGGTGTGCCATACTGCCTCAGTCTCAGATAGAGTGCGGTCCCGATTCGCGAACGAATAGCCTAATAAACCCCATGGCTCCGAGCCCTTTCTGATCAGCCATAGACGGCAGGTGGACCATCATTGTTTTCTTAATCCAACAGGCTGCTTATTCCTCCTTCCATAAGTAGCGCTTAATGCCCGCGCACGACGTAATGGTCAGAAAAACGCGCCTGCTTTGGCATCACTGACGTACACCCTTAAGATAATGGCGAGTTTAATCCTAGATCATATATACCCAGATTGCTCGGCCTTATAGGCTTTGACGGTAACAGCTTTTGTCAGGTTTACTATGCTGCCATCTAGTTGTTACATAAGGAATCACGTCATAACGCCCATATTAATTGCAGTAGCGACTGTACTGTCATCTCGTGTTCGTTTACGGCGGACGGGTGGCGATCCTGGCAGTTGTTCTGTTCAGGGATGAGCAATCTGTTATATATGTCATCTGGGGTTTAACATTTATCTGTGCAACTGCGTTCAATGAGAGCTGAATTTTTGTATGGTTAAGCAGCTGGATAAGCAGATCGAAAGAGTAGCTGTTTTTACATGTATTCATGTACAGGTATTTTTTAAACGATCGCCTGAAATCACAGCGGATAATTGTTATAATTTCAAAATCCTACCGAGAAAAGCTACTTTTTAGGGAAATTAAAATACCTTAGCATTATTAGCAAGTGAAGTGAAGTAAATTAAAGTATACAGTTCCGAATAGTAGACTAACTGCACGACTGTAAATGTTCCAGGCAACATTAACAGCGAGCTACTTCTCGCACCAACACTTTCCAAGCCCTTGGAATAGATGTCTCGGTACGAAAATGTCTCACGCCAGTACAGAGTCTCCTGACGGTCGAAAGAGAAAATAAAGACCAAAATTTGAGAGACAGTTCATTGAGTTAATAAGTTGTAATGCATTCCGAACTTAACAGCGGATTTCTCTCGAAATGGAAGTTATTGCTGTGTCCCATGATATGAAATGAAGCTTAAAAATATCCTAGTTTTGATATAAGTTTTTATTGCTTGTTCATGAATTGGTTAAATTATTTGAAAGGACATGAAATACTGAATAACTCTAAAATCATAAATACGTGGCGACTTTATATTCGACTAACCAGCCACATACATCCCAGAGCATGTATTATATCTCAATTACACAACTTAATGAAAGACAATACTGTGGACAATCAAGTTCACTCGTACTGTGGAAATTCCAATTGATTTTCTCTACAGACTATGCATCATAAAGATAAAATGATGGACATTATTCGCTAATGTTCATTATCTGCTGTTATTGTCTACCGCTGTGGAGTAACGGTTAGCATGTCTGACCGTGGTACGAGCAGGACTGGATTCAAATCATGGTGGAGACAAGTTGCCTGGTTGAGGTTTTTCCCGTGGTTTTCCCTCAACCCTCAAATACCGACTGCTGGGTAACTCAGCGCTAGCATTATCCTCACTTTGCTGGCATTATCATTAGAGCCCGGAATTTTGTGTGATAAAAATTAATATTGTTCCTCGGTATAGTTTATAAAATAGAAGCCATGCCCCCACTTCTTTGACAAGTCATTCTTGACATTCAGTATTTTCCTTTTGGTACCGTTAAAGGTCTGTAATTCTCTTTACTACCACTTACAGATTAGCGCACGGTTTACAAGATTCATTACCCAGTCCTTGTGACTCTGTTGTCTATTATTACATATCGGACTCCTGTGAACTACTGTAGGCTTAAAACCTTCCTCACGGGCACCACATCTATTCATCTACACTCCTTGTCATTCTTAACTTTTAACACTTAAAATTCCGGGCTCTAACTTCATTTCATTTACACGTTAGATAACCATACCAGTTGATAAAGCATCGTAAATTGTACCAATTAAAATAAATCTACCGCTATTTCATAGACGGCAAAGGTAAAGGTACGTAAAGGTATTCACCATATACTTCCATTCGGTAATAAAATTTCGGGGAAATTCTACAGATAGTAACAATATATTCCTACTACAAAAAAAAAGAGTAATTTGAATAATAGTAGGTGCCAAATCTTGGGAATCGTGTAAGACCATTTTCAAAAAACTACAAGTAATGCTCATGGCTTGTTAGTATATTTTTTAATTAATTAACTTCCTCCTATGTAATCGTGAAAACTTTGTAACTAATTCAACAATTCATAGCATAAATAAGCGTCAAAAAATGACTTTCACACTTCATCGACAAATCTATCGTGCTGTCAAAAAGGAGTCCGTTATATGACAGTAAATATTTTTAATAGCTTTCCTATGGATACAAAAAATCAAACTGAAAATGTAAGATTATTTAAGGCCAAATTAAAGAAGTACTTAATTTCTCACGCCTTCTATTCTGTAGGTCAATTTATGACATTCAACAACGCTTCATGAATATTTCTATCTTGTATTAAGTATTGATACTATACCTTTGTGTTGTACTAGTATACTATATTGTAAAACTCTTCTGTATATATTTCAACTACACTGTGACTATTAAGACTTTATAGTACTATTAATTTTTCTTTACATATTTCATATTCTGTGAAGCGATGTACGAATACCATGGAATGTAAATAAATACAATACAATACAATAAATTCGCTGTCATTAAGTCTAATGACCTATGTTAAGGTGTTTAAAGACAATAGAATATGTAAATTTGCTCCGGGAAGTAAAAAACAGCGATGCTTCAGTTTTCTTTGAGTAAAACTTCTTTAGAAAGCAATAAGGAAATCGATAGAAAGAGCTCCGTCTTCATCGCTAGATTGTTGCAAATAATGCACTCAAAAGGACTATCGGTCAGGAACTCGTTACCATGGAATCGGAAGCCAATGATATTCATCCTTTCCAGAACATTGCTGACGATTGAAGAATTTTCGAGTGTAAAATCCACGTCATCAAGTGAGGGCACGTTAACGAAGAACATCCTTCAAGTGTAAGTAATTTTAAAATGAAATAAGTGATTTCTGAAGTGCTGAAGTACAAAAATTTATAATTCCTTTAAATTTTACCAAAAAATCTAATAGCCAAGCATTTTTCTTCTCTATCCTGAGTGACAATCCGACTTTACGTTCAGGTTACTTATGTCTCGGCCACTATAGGAACTTGCTAAAATACCTTGAAAATTCCTTGATTTATAGTAGCTACTGATTATTAGAAATTGATGTAATCACTGGGAGAGCTGTATGTCCACTCAATCCGCCTTAAATATGTACCTTTTTATATACGAAAATCGTCGTGCGTGAATGAAGAATACTGTCATATTTCCTTAATGTGACAATGGGTTTCACTGTCGCCAACATAGTAATAATACTGCACATCTAATCAAACCTAACCTAACCTGTCACATAATACACACCTAATCTAACCCAATCTGTCATATAATACACATCTCATCTAACCTAATCTGTCACATAATACTACACACCTGTAGTAACATTCCTCACCTTTAGTATCATTTCGTTTGCATGTATTACCAACCCTGCTACTCGTGTCGTGGGCCATCTAGTGGAAGTGGATTGTATTTCATCGTAATGCCAGGAAGAAAGTATGGCGAGTTTCATAACAATTACATTTAGTTCGTTCAATGTATGTTTTGTGACATATTAAATGTGTTAATGTAGTGATAATTCCTCACATACATACAATAAGAATTGAAATGTGTTGTGGCTGTGATAAAAGCGTGCAATATTCCAATGGTCGGTCAATACTCTACCTTGTCCTTACATTCAAACGAAAAAAGATTTTCTGGAATTTTAAAGCTCTGATATTATCAGAACTTATTTTTGCTGGACCTCAGTCTGATTATTATTCACGGGAGACGACCGCAGCTGTGTTGTGACACGCGGGCTCGCTAGTAGACGTACACATAACTGCGAAGTCCTAGGAATACGTACCACGACACGACAATATGTAGGCTAGCTTGTAACATAAAAGAACATGTAACTTTCACATGAAAGAGCCACATTTGTGTAATTATAAATATTTAATATAGTCTTGCTTCCATGTAACCAGAGACATAACAGCAAATTCTTTCAAATGCTAGGAAATATATATATACGAGTATCTTGAACATCTCTTCATTATTTGCGTTTTTCTGCTCTCACAATTTTATACGAATTCCAAGTTCCTCATTAAAACTATCGTTATTACGTCTCCAGTATTCTTTATATGCAAATGCTTTCATTATCCTCCATGTGGCATGAAGAATTCAAGAACTTCATAAGGTCGCAATCTTCAATAATTGCTTTGAGGATGTGAAATTAAAATAAGAACCTTGAAATTCCTTAGGAATAATAATAATGTCCATTTGCATATGCAGATAGCGTGTCAAATTTGAACAATATTACCTTTATTCTACCTTGTCTTTAGTATGTATGACTAAAGCTTCGTCCTCAAAGCTCAAGTGTTTACAGACGTGGACAAATTATTAGACTAAAATGTTTTTCTTGGAAACATAATATAATTCGTCATATCAACTATCAGTATAATTCACACAGTCTCTATTGTTGTAAATATGATTGTTTACATCTCCTGGTAGGCCTATATGGTTCCAATGGTTAAGTACATTTTGTCTGGCTGTGTTAGTACTACTGATGTTTTAATTATATACTGCTGAAGATATTCAACAGTCTGTTCTCCCATGGCCTGCAAGAAGACCGGACATCAACAAAATTGAAAATCTGTTATATATACTGAAGAAGAAAGTGAACAAAAAGAGGTTTATAACAAAACATGAACTTATTTAAGCACTGTCTGATATCTGGCTAAATGATGCTGACATTCAAAGAAAATGTCAAACTTTGGTTTCCAGAATCCCTGACAAAATCAACGTGTTAATAAAAATAAGGGAATGTTCACAAAATATTAGTAACCTCCAGACTCAATTTTATGTTCATTATATCTATGCAAAATACATTTTTGTTCATTATTTCTGCCGATAAATACAGCTTTGTTGCACATATAATTAATTTAGTCTAATAATTTGTCCATGTCTGTACTCTGCCTGTCAGTGATCCAACGGTTCAAACTCAAAAAATAGGTAAAACACTCTTATAATAATTATAGAAAGTTTCTTATCACTTATTTCACAACAGGTTAGTCCATTCCTCTTGTATTCGCACACATGCAGTCTCTCTTATCTTTCTACTCTTTGAGATACCGTAATGATTTTTGCCTGTATATGCCGCCATTTTGAAGATGAATTTTTCGCATCGTCGTAGGAATGGAGTTGAACAATTTTCATCATAAGAGCAGAATACACCTTTTTCAATAAAAGTCAACCAAAATTTAAAGCTAAAGATACGTCATAAGCGCACATAAGTTTATATGAAAAGGTCACACGAATTTTCCTTCCCAATTGTACTGTTATTTACTGACGTACAATAGCAATACAATTATTTCCCTGTACTTAAAGTAATATTGGGTGTGATTAGAAATTTTAAGTGTTTTTAAATAGAGTTCATTAAAATTAGTTCCAAATTCTTTATTATTGTATGTTTTTATACAGAAATAATCGTCCCGCCAAGAATTTGAACTGGTTGGATTAGCAGGCCAATGACATTTTGGGGAAGTAGTAGAAGGAAAGTCACAAAAAATCCTAAACCGAGCGAGTTGACTCAGACGGTAGCGTTTGAGACTCGTATTCTGGAGGTTCAAGCCCTGTAGCCGACCAATCTGACTGGGTTTTCACGCTTTTCCTTCAGTCACTAAGGCAAATGTTGGATTGGAAATTTACATGCCATGATTCATCACCGCCTCAATCACTAATATCATAAACATTTAATCAAAATCTATAGGTAATCAGTCACATGAAAACAAAGCCATCTGCAACACACAACAAAAGCTCAAAAATAGTGAAAACGGCCTACGAATATACCCACTGATTCTAAACACGAGATATGACCATGGACGTTACAGCATGTTTAAATAAAATTAACAAACAACTTTAAATGCCATTGGCTACTAATGGGACCGGTTTAAAACTCCAGATGAGACGATTCTGTCTATATAAAAAACATACTACAGTCTCTCAAATGTTTAGACAAGTTAAGTGAACCGACCTTCTTTAAAAACTGCAGTCTGTTAATCTCTCTTCTGCTATATTCTTACAGACATTTTCAATGTATGCATAAGTTTTATTCCACTTGCTTTTGCATTGTTTTCGTTAGCATCTTGAATTTTGAAGTTGTAGGGCTCTGAGTTGTTACGCTCGTCTCCTGCATCTTGTCAGCTAAAAATGCGAGCTTGTCCAAACTATCCTCTTCTCTGCAAAACAAGGTTTTAATAGCGTTATACCTGCCCGTGGCTGGTGGGTATTTAATTAAATCAGCTATAGTTGGAATAAATGTATGATCAGCGTTACATACTATATAATGGAATTCTGCTTGATCTCGAGTAATCCCTGCGAAACTTAGAGCATTTTCCACCACTGCAAACCACGGATCTGGATCGTCCTTGTAGAATGGAGGTGGCTTGTCAATACGTTGTGCACACACAGCGACTCTGTCACCACTACCAGTTGATGAAGAACCTTGTTCTGTATGTTCGCTGTTTCCATCACGTCTGGGTCACCAATATTGTAGCGCGAATACAATATAATAAGTAAATAAAACTCAAGAACAGTTTTATTTCTAGTCAGAAAGATGCAAATCAATTAACAACACACCGTGGCCCACTCCGTTGTACAAAGAACACAGACCTAGGCCAGTTGTGAATTCAGAACTCAGAGCCCTACAAAGTGATCTTTTATGATGACATCTATGATGTATAAGTGAATTGATGAATGTAACTTACAAATATTACTGAGTGGACTGAGAGATGTAACAAAATTGTCGTTTAAGTTGTTTATTAGAAAAACTTGGTGCCAATAGTAGTGCGCGGAATATCAAAAGCAAGAAGAGTGTCACACTGCAGAGGGAAAGGAACTGTCTTGGGCAACGTAACGTTGTAGAATGTAGTCACAGACACAGCCAACTTTGTTAATTTCTGGCGCAATACTAATACGGTCTACAAAGGCTTCTTCGATTTTACCCGATCTTAAATAAAGCAACCCAAAGAACAATTTCAACCATTCACGGGTCTCATCTTCATTCTTGTACAAAATTCCTAACCCCCAGTCTCAAATTTGACGGTACTAGAAGCCCTTTTCAATTAAAAACACTGAAGATTAGCGTTTGGAAATGCAAGTAGACACTGACAACTGCATGCATGGTCGAGCAGGACATACTACAAGAACACTAGTGAACGTGTATGCTTCTGTTACACTGTTTTGCACTTTCGAAGCCTTCTAGAACTTTCGAGCGAGGTGTAGGTCCCGAGCAATCTCCGACTTTTTTGTACGCCTTGTTTCTCTTTGACGTCATGTTTGCCAATTGTTGTTGAGTGTTACTCTTAATGCGTAGCAAAATTATTTATAGTTTCGTCCGTGTACCGCAGTTTCAAAATGTGTCGCACCTGTACTGAAAACAGAGAGAATATAAACTCATCGTTTACAGTATTTCATATTCGAGTATTTTTTTAAATTTAGGCTATAAGTGATATAATTATTTAAAAAATAATAATAATAATAACAATCTTGTGACTAACAAGATTGGGTATTTTGCAATAATGAATGAGTTTACCCTCTACTGCAGCGGTCATCAGCTCAGAGCACCCTAGGACTAGCGTCTCTTACCCGCGGAGAACACACTGCACTGTGGTGCATTCGTAGCTGCTAGCGGGTATGCTCTCTACCTCTTCCTGCTGCGCGACGGTGCACACGGGACGGCTTCGCTTACCCTTTACGACCACTGCTGTATTGAGTGTCATGTATCCGAGAGATAGGTCTACTCTTTCCCCATATGTGTGTGTGTCCAATGCCTATCCAGTTCAATTAAGTTATTCGGTTTCCTCATATCTCTCTCTCTCTCTCTCTCCTTATTCTGCTCCCGACACAAGCTGGAATTATTTTCTTCCCTTTTTTCCCCTAAATGAGTCCATAAATTCATTCAATACACAAATTGCATATAGATTACATAACGAAAATTCCTATTGTTTGTGTTTTACAACTCATTTCTTTCAGAATCGTATAATTATTGTCCTCACCACCATTCATAGCCTATACTTGAAGCGTTCAAATTCAACACAACTGCTCTAAATGAATCATGGAAAGTTACGCATTGTGTTTTGAATTTACATGATCGAAATATTTATTATTATTATTATTATTATTATTATTATTATTATTATTACAGCTTTTCTGAGGTTCGAACTGGTGTAGCTTAATCTCAGACATCGTGAACGCGGTGAGTGACGCGCGAATTGAGACAATAGAGCAGACACACGTCTCTGAAACAGAAAGTGTTTATAATATAATAGTATACGGTCGGATCAGATTGGGCAAGCATGACGTCACACGTATCAAAGCCGTAATACCTGAAATCTCACCTATCTCTAATTATCGCAGGGATCTGCGGTTTTTGCCATTATTCATAGGATAACGGAGGCTACCCGTACAAAAGTATTATGAACACATGAATTTTCATCGAAGTGTGCCTTTTTAAAGACAATTTCGGAAAAATATCTGACTAGGTAATAAGTCCAAGCGTGATAGAATCTATTTTGAAATACAGTCTTGCCTCAGCTTCTTTCTCCGTCTCACCTAGCATGTCTGACTAATGGTTAAAGCAAGTGATAAACTGAGAGGTCAACTGGCCGACGAGAAATGCATAGTGATCGATTCCATACGGGTCATACTATTTAATTCCTGGCTACTGAGTGATTGAAACAGATTTATAGCTCTAAGATCACGCAAACGAGTAACAAATGTTAACCACATTAATATGTACAAAACTGTCTTTCAACTCTCAGACTTGACAGATAGCCGAGCCGATCTAGTGACATAGCGACTGTCTTTCGACTGACAGGACGGACGATTAACGGATACCTCACGGCCAATTGACTAAATAACTCACTTACTCACAAACAGAAGAGCGTTTGAATTGATCCAGTAATCCCAATTTAGAAATCTCGAGATTCGTTTTCATCTTCTCCACTCACTCCATTCCACTTCACTTCACTCCACCCCATTCTACTAAACCATTTCTAATTTCATCTCTCTAGATCCATTTCAGTCTTCTCACAAAGAACCCTCCAGATCATCTTCTGAAGACGCTGCAAACTTCACTCGCTTTTCTGATGTTCTGAGTTGTGTACACAAGGATTTAGATTTTCACTGCATGTAATTAAGAAAGCAAAATGAATCAATACACGCATGACACAGCATTAAAAGAGAACCTTTTTTCCACCTGGTTCGAATTAGTTTGTGGTAGAAATTTGTATTTCGTCGTTGTTCCTGTAATAACTTCTATGTCAAAATATAAAATGTTTAAGTAGGAAGAAAAACACATCTAATCATTCTATGGCAGTTGTCGGCCCCTACATAGGAGATGGTGAATTGCTACATTTTCAAAATAAAAATATATAATTACATATAGGAGATTTTATTATTTGCCGTATCACTATTTAAATTACTTAATAGAGCAACAATCAACAGTTATATTATCGGTTGTTCTTTATGGTTGTGAAACTTGGACTCTCACTTTGAGAGAGAAACATAGGTTAAGGGTGTTTGAGAATAAGGTGCTTAGGAAAATATTTGGGGCTAAAAGGGATGACGTTATAGGAGAATGGAGAAAGTTACACAACACAGAACTGCACGCATTGTATTCTTCACCTGACATAATTAGAAACATTAAATCCAGACGTTTGAGATGGGCAGGGCATGTAGCACGTATGGGCGAATACAGAAATGCATATAGAGGGTTAGTTGGGAGGACGGAGGGAAAAAGACCTTTGGGAAGGCCGAGACGTAGATAGGAGGTTAATATTAAAATGGATTTGAGGGAGATAGAATATGATGATAGAGACTGGATTAATCTTGCTCAGGATAGGGACCAATGGCAGGCTTATGTGAGGGCGGCAATGAACCTCCGGTTCCTTAAAAGCCAGTAAGTAAGTAATAGAGCAAAAATATGAAAATCGATAAATATGTCACATAGGAGTTATTGCAGGAACAACGACGATTTTCTTCGCTTGAAAATAAGCATTAGTGGTTTATATAAAAAGACACTTATGTAAGGTTAGCATCCGTCCGGCAAAAGGAGGACATGTCCTCTTTTTAATCATTTTATCCTGTCCGGCAGGCATTTTAAAAATTTTGAAATGTCCGGCATTTCGTATTTCAACTAGAATTAATATGAATATTGAATAATGTGCAATATTATGCACTAAACAAATGGTGAAAACCTATGAAAGAATTTAACTTCTTTCAATGGTTGAAGCCGTAGCTCATAAAAAAACATGAAATATTGACATGCATTGAATTCTTAAACTCTAAAAATGTCACTATTCATGATTCTAAGCTATTTTATCAATTTTATTCTGCAATGTACAAGATATGCCAATCAAGTTAATTTGGACAAAGATTTAAGTTTATATAAGCAATGGTGCGAATTCTTCAATTCCAATAGTTCTGAGAGCACTGAAACTTTCTCAGAACTCTAAAAAATATGTCAATTTTATTTATTTATCCTAAGCCACAATGGAAGTGCTAAGAGAGTATTTTCCCTAATATCTGTTCAATCGACAAAAGAACGAAATCGCATGCTAACGGAGACAATCAGAGGTATGAGGGGTTGTGGGCAAGAACATGGTAACCCACAATTTATTGGTTTCGAGAAAAATGAGGAAAAGTAACTGTGTTATGTATTCCAAAGAATAGAAATGTGGGTTATCGAAACAAGTATAACAAGCCATCTTTGGGGATAGACGCAAACTACTTCGTCACTAGACAGAGCATGTCCCCTAACATATTATCGCCATGTTAGTTCAAAATTCGTCTTCATGTGGGTTACGATGTTCTTGCCCACAACCCCTCGTATCATCATGGTGAAATATAATTTCAAGGACATGTCCTGTGAACAGTTCCATAGTTATTTGTTACAAGATATACATTTGTCTCTTCAGGCTCTTGTGCACAAAGAGGGCTCCACCGATAAGTAGGGTACAAATGTAATACTGATCCAGCAACTGTGAGACTACTAAGGTGGGCATTATTTTTATCTTTAATTATTAAAAAGTCCTCCTTTTTTTAGAAATGTCCTCTTATTTTAGATTCCATGTCCTCCAATAGAATTTCTTCTCACGGTAACCCTACACTTATGATGTCTTAAAAATTGTGAAGTGATGGCAAATTAGCTACTCAAATTAATAAACGACCGGTAATTCAGCTTGTGAGCCGAAAGTTGTCAATTTTTTTAATGTCTAGGAAAATCGTATTTAAGCACCGAACAGGGAAGAAAAGAATAGAAACACCAAGGTAAGTCATATTATAATAAAACCCGAGCACATATTTTGCGAGGAAAGTTCAGGAGACCATGCGGGAATACGTTGAAAAGTTTCAGAACAGCTTTCATATACATTGGAGCTCCATACAATTAGGCTACATTTTACGTCACTTTCTTATGATAAATCTCTTACAATTGTCGAAGGACACATTGGCTGCAGATGAGGTTGTGAAAGTTAAGGCCCATTCACAATGAAAATTAAACATAACCGTAACATAAACACAGAAGTTTGCGGCCAGGCTACCAAATGGGATCATTCACAATGATTCACATAAACACTGACATTAACATTACCGTAAGACGTTAACATGGAAGTTTGCAAACTCCAAACTTTCATGCTTATGCTTACGTGATTTGCAAACAGAACACAATCGTGGAGCGCTGAAGTATACGACAGAATATGAGGAAATGACGTCGTTGTAATGTTTTGAGGGTGAAGTGATCGTGATTGAGGCCCCACGTTGGGCGCCATTTGAGGGTGGGTGGTTATTGTGACCACACGTTGGGCGCCATTTTAGGGTGGGTGCGTCTCGGTGTTGCGTGGGATTCACTCAGGGCAGCCGAGGTACTGTTGTGGTATAGGATGATGTCGGGAATAATACCAAGCCGGCTACTTATATAAAAGGCAGTGTAAACTCCAAGACTATAAGTTTATTGTCGTATTCACTTGGTAAACCCTAGAGTATGTATTTCCGGCTGACTTATAATTCCATCGTTGGTCGTACTTCTGTATCGACTCTATGGCGGCTCTGAATAAGCTCTATCCGATACTATAAATTCAATACTCTGTCCAGTACACTATGATCGGAGCTCCTAAACGTTGACGAGTGGTCTCGCCGATGACAAAGGTCTATCTATCGAGTCTTCGCCGGAAGAAAGACTATTAAGTTGGGCCGCCGACACGAAAAAAAAAGATGTCGCGCCCTCTACACGAAGAAAAGTAGTTATCCTGTCGACACGAAACGAAGTAGTTATTCTGCCCTGTATGTAGGGCTGTCGACACGAAAAGGAGTAGTGATTGTGCCCTGTATGTAGGGCAGCCGACACGATGAGACGTTGTGATCATCTCCGCTCCCCGTCACCTTATTTATAAAAACCTATCCTACGCTAAAACTAACTATCCTATTGGTTAAAAACTACGTCACTTAACCGGCCTAAAATATATTCTCTATTGGTCCAAAGTGACCTCATAAGTTGAACCACGATCTCTTCTTATTGGGCGCGAAATACGTCATCTCTAAATTTAAACTTTGGACTTCCCACAACATCTAATTAGTTCGAAGATCTTTCGAGAACCCCGTTCTTTGGAAAACCCAAGCTTGGCAGTCGCTTTCCCACGGGTCCAATCCAACTTTAGGATTTTACGCCTGAAAGAGTGTCTATATACAATCCTGCCCAAGGTGGCCCTAAATCTGTCCGATGCTGACAGGTGACGAAAAGATGCGAAACATCTGTGTGGGAAGCTAATTCTAACGAAGTCGCCAGAACATCCCCGCGAATACATGTAACGAAAATATGGAGATATCACTTCTCTAATAAATCGGTCTCTCCCTCTCCTAATTACTGCTTCAAATGCTCATCTACATAACCATCGGAAATTCACGAAAGAGGTTCCGATGTTATGAGATGTCCCCGCTTTCTGCCTATAACTAGCCTCATAGTTCCCCTACGCGGTCAGCCGGTGATACATTATTTACAATTCAATCAGATTATAAGTCACTACAAACAATTACAATAGATAGTACATATATCTTCACAAGCCTTTCTATGCACACAACTCTCACACAATAAGAACAACAATGTACAATTTATATTCACATTTACATATGTACAATACCAGTCATTCACATATTTACATTTATTTATTCATTGATCAATTACACACTCTGCGTGCTTGGTTGTACCAGCCGCACTGTACAGGTTCACCTGGCTGTACGCGTGAGACTAACTATCCTTACTCTTTCTCATTCCTGCCTCCTTGTCTCTCCTGTTTGAAAGGCCTCAAGAGTTGCTTGTGGTACCTTCCAACAGGTTTACTTTTTCCCCTTTCTACCAATTCGAAAGTATGGTCTCCGTACTTACTTTTAATTTCGTAGGGCCCCTTGTACAGTAACTCCATGCGTGAGTAACGTCCTCTAAGGGCGGAAGATAACTTCACGTCCCTTAGCAATACCAAATCGCCGGTTGTGGGCTCCCATTTGTGGCGATATCTTTTGACTTTACCGAGTCTATACTCAGCCTTTTTCCTGATTCGGTCGAAACCTAGTTTACACAGTAGTTCCGCACTAGGAGGCTCACCCTCCTGTATTGCCTGCGGCAAACTCTTTATCATGGGATCGGGATCGATCCCTAACATAAGTTTGATCGGAGCTATTCCGGTCGTTGGATTGATAGAGTGGTTCATGACTCTCTCAATCACCTCACATTGCCTAAACCAGTCCTTATGGTTTCGGTGACACAGAATACGGAGGTACAATGATATATCCCTAAGCGCTCTTTCGCAGGGATTACCGCTGGGAAAGTATGCGGAGCAATTGTACAGCTTCACACCCGCATCTTCCAGCCTTTTGCAAAACACTTTCGATTTATGTACCGACACATTGTCACTGAGCACCGCTGTCACCGGGCCGTAAGTCGGTATGTAGTCTCTAACCAGCTTATCAGCACACAACTTGCTAGAGATATTTCTTAAAGGGTAAATCTTTACAAATTTTGAGAATACATCGTACGTAACAAATATGTACCTGTGTCCGAAGGACGATGTGGGCATTGGACCGTGTTCGTCCACTGCTACAAGTTCATTCTTTTTACCCCTAATAATGGCCTGCGGTACATTATCATATTTTACATTTAGAGATTTCGCCCTCTGGCAGACCTCGCAACGAGATATTACCCTTCTAACCTTCTTTGACAGTTGCTTAATATAAAATGATTCTGACATAGTTAAAATAATCCTATCACTCCCAGAGTGACACATAGATAGGTGAAAGTTATTTATAAGTTCATTCTCCATACTCGCAGGTATGTATATCTTCCACTTCTGGATATCCCTACCATGCAATTTATACAGGATACCAGAGCGCAATCCATACACTTCATCTTTCACCTGTGAGATTTCTCTAGCTTTGTCCATTAAGGCCCTTATCGTGGAATCCTCCTGCTGCAAATCTGCAATTCTCCGAAATCTTCCCGTCAGAGCTCCATTCCTCGTGGAATCAATTTTCATCACGGCAATTTCGTACGCGGGGGCTGTGATAGTTTCCGGTAGCCCCGATTTGGAATTCAAACGAGGGAGACAATCACCAAAGATATTGTCTGCCCCCGGAATATGTCTGATCGTCACATCATGAGCCAAAATTTCGTGCACATATCTAGATATTCTAGAGTTCGTCAATTTGCATCTACTCAGAAACGCTAGGCTTACATGGTCAGTAAATATGATGATCTGCCTATTGAAGATATACTGACGGAACTTCTGTAGTGCGAAGTACACAGCAGAAATCTCTAGTTCCGTGATTGATGCGTTGCTTTCGGTACGCGACAGTCCCCTAGAAGCTGTGGCAATCACATGTCGCTTATTATCTTCATCTGTCTGACATAGAATTGCTCCATATCCATATGAAGACGCATCAGTATAAATCTGAAAAGGTAGGCTGTCGTTAGGCCTTTCCAACAGAATTGAGTCGGCGAAAAGCAGTTTCGTTCGATCGAATGCTTCCTGCTCTGCTGACCCCCACCTGAAGGCTGTATCCTTCTTCAATAATGCTCTGAGTGGGGCTACATGCTTAGCATAATTGACGAGAAACCGATTCTGGTATTGTAGGATACCTAGATATCTACGAACCTGTTTCCGGTTCCGCGGAGGCGGGATCCTCGAAATGCTCTGAATTCTCTCTTGGTCCGGTCTAATTCCGTCAGACGAAATTACGTAACCCAGGAAAACTGTCTCAACTTTAAAAAATGCTGTTTTCCCCAGCTTGACTGTCATACCAGCCTCTCTCAAATTAGTAAGTACAAAATCAATATCCCTAATATGCCTATCAACATTATTGCCATATATAAGAAAATCGTCAATGTACTGTGCCAGAAAACCTTTCGTCGAATCACCAAAAATTATGTCAAGTGCCCTTAGTAGCGCAGATCCAGAACTCGCGATGCCGAAAGGGCATCGGGTATACTGATAAACTTTCCCATTATGTAAGAACGCTGTGAATTTTCTCGAGTCCTCGTCCAGAGGGATCTGCCAATACGAACTGGTCAAGTCCAAACTAGTGAATATAGAACTGTCACTGATACGGCCTAACAAAGTGTCCACTGACTCCGTCCTGAAATTATCTTTAACTGAAAACGAGTTAACGTGTCGGGCATCGATCGTTACTCTTAAGCTTCCATTGGGCTTCCTAACCCAGCACAATGCATTTACGTAAGGCGAGTCAGATACTTCTATAACTCCATCTTTTAACATATCATTTATGACTTCGTCTGCCTGATCCCGTAAAGATAGGGGGATGGGTCTACATTTATGCCGAAATTCCTCCATTCCTACCACCTTAATTTTGTGTGTATACACTCTACACAGACCCGGCGCGTCTGAAAAGACATTTAAATGGCTAGCTACAACATCCATTAAGTGTTTTCTTTCACTCTCACTCAGGCCGTGTGCCTGGCTAACTTTATCTCTTACTATTTCGAAAGTATCTGTCCTCCTATTGTTAGACGTGACTACCTGCCTAAGATCGCCAAGCGAAATCTCATTACCATGGCTAGCCCTACCGCTAATGTGATTACGTCCTATTTGTCTCGCCTGGACTAATTCGCCGATACACAACTCGCATTCTCCGCAGTCTACTTGACACACTCCCCTAGTTACCTCGTTACCTTCCCACCGATTAACCTCTATAATTACATTCTTACAAATTTTGAGATGCTCTACGAAAAATAACTCTTCCTGTAATTCTATCTCTTCCGCGGTTCTCTCGTCTATCTCTGGTCTAGAACTATCCCTACTGAATGGGACATGGCCTACACTGCCGTTACCTGCCGTAACCCCTAGTCTGTTTTGTCTGAAATCTAATAGTGCGTGCCATTCATAAAAGCTTTCTACTCCAATAATGAGGTCAGTAGTCAACCTTTGTATCACAAGAAAAATCGCATTTAATTTCACGTCTCCGCACTCTAACTCGAACCACACTTGATATTTTACCTTTTCCTTCCTCTTGCTTAAGGCGCCCGCACAGTACAGTGAACATATGGGTAACGTTTGCAGTTTTATTCCTGAATCCCTAACCTTTTGAAAAAATTCCAAGCTGAATACATTATTTGTGGAGCCCGAGTCCAACAACACACAACACTTTATCCCAAATATTCTAGCATCTATATACGGCAATACGTAAGTCCCATTATTTTCTAACTCTGGGTTAGTAATCTCGCTCTGTCTCTCTACGCTTACCGCGTTGGTGGATTCTTTTGATAGTGGCTTACTGCACTTAGCTACAGAAATCTTCGAACCCTTAAGACCTCTGTCTAGCAGTTTCCCGAGTGTGATGCATTCGGTTCCACTGCTATCTCGTCTCTATTTCTTCTATTTATAGGCTCCCGGCCCATATTCATTCTGACCGGACTTGGCTGACGTCCGTTCATGTCTCTATCCCTACTTTGTCCCACGTTACACTGTGTAGGGGGCCTATTGCACCCTTGTGAGGCCATTTCTTGTAGGACGTCTCGTCTACCTCTCTCCTGCTCGTCTCCTCCAATCACCTCGATTTTGCGGTCCCCTGCTAAAATTAGGCTGCCAGAATCCCTGTCTGTAATTTCTGTTCCTAAGCCAATGTGGTTGGGCTCTAAGCCTACTATTTCCATTCTCTTGTCTTCCCGTGTACCATCGTATGTGGTTAACCCTACGCACGGGACCAACACCTTCTCTATCGTTTCTCATCCTGTTGTGACTGCTCTGGTTGTTCCTAATATTATTGTAAGGGCCCCCAAAGGGCGGGTCAATCCTTCTCTCCCTGTTGGGACTATTCCCTCCGTTCTGACCATTATGGTATCGACTATTGGGGCTCCTATCACAACACCAGCTGCTCTGATTTTGGGTTCCCGTCCTTGGGGATGAAAAGGCTGTACTTGCCCCCTTCCCCGCTTTCTGGTCGGTAGGGCTTGAACCCTTTCCTTTACCATGTTCGTAATCTGCCTGTCCACTACATTCATAGTGCGTGGCGTCCGAACCGTTCAGCGCAGTCAGTAGATCTATTGTTTCCCCGAAGTCTCGGGGCCCTGCTACGATCAGATTATATCTGATGTTCTCTGGATACTGCGAAATCACAGTTTGGATCAGCTCTGAATCCGGTATTGGCGGATTGAGGCTTTTCCCTTTCTTAACAAGTTCAAGGAAATAATCTATCATAGAGACGCCTCTTCCCGCGTCAAACCTGCTCTGATTAATTTCCTTCCTAATTCTTTGTTATTGTCTTTGTCCCCAGTATCTCTCCGAAAATTTTTCTCTGAATTCCTCATAGGTGACATTATCCCCTAGGGCCACTAGCGCCCAGTTGAGTGGTCGGCTCTTTAGGCTCTTTCGTACAACAGTCATTTTTAGGTCATCCGGCACCCCTCTTACTCTGAAGTACGTTTCCAGCTCACTTATGTAATTATGTGGGTTTGAAAATTCAACCTCATCAAAAATAGGGTAACCAATCTCATTCATAATGTGGGTGGGGTACTGAGGACGGCCTAAATATGCCTTGTCGTTTACATTTATCAACTCACTACGCACGTCATCACATGAGGTCTGACATTGCTCACTGGCACTATTGTTGACATGTCTTACATTTATGTTACTACCTGATGCCGGGCTCTCACTTGTGCCCTCTTGTCTAGAAACTGCACGGTCCGAGCTGCTATGTCCGCTTAAATTTGCCGGACTACCCCCATTTAGTACGTCGTTTATTGAGTTTAATTTACTTCTTAATTCTTCCAAACATTCGTTATCCGCCCTTTCTTTATTCTTTATGGCTCGCTTGAGACCGTCCACTTCCTGATCCATCTCACCTATTTTCTCTTCCACCGAATTCTGAATTTCTCGAACCTTCTCCACTATCGCTTCCTCAACAGCTGATTTTAGATCGCTATTCTCTCTCGTAGCGCTATCTCTAACTCTAACTTCTAAATCCTTCATACTTTCTGACATCCTATCCATAGCTATCTTCAATTGGTTCTCCATTCCGATCCCATTCTCGGCTAGTTACACCTCTAGCTTCTCTATTTTGTCCTCCATCTTGTTTCCTCTTTCCGCTAATTTTGCAATGTGATCTCTAATCTCCCTCGAACTTTCCCCCAATCTATTTTCTATTTGTTTTATTTGCTCTCTACTTTCCCAGGAGTTGTTTTCTAATTTAGTTTCCATTTGTTTTATTTGTTCTCTGCTTTCCCTCAGAATCTGCTCTCTACTTTCCCTTGAGTTATTCTCTAATTTAGTTTCCATTTGTTTTATTTGTTCCCTACTTTCCCTTGAATTATTTTCCATGAAGTGTCTCATCTGCTCGCACAACTACTCTAGCGTCATTTCCCCTTTGCCACTCTCTCTCCTCTGTTGCTTTTCCACCGTTCGCTCTCCCTCTATTTCCTGTCCTGCGTTATTCTCGACCTCCTCCCTAATTTCCATAATTTCCTCATCCTTCCTTTGCTCCATAGTTCCCTTGTTTCTATTTCCTCGTCTTTCTCGTATTTTCCTAACTACCTTACACCTATGGCTACGTAGTATCATCTATATGCTACTCTGTCATCTATCCGACGCTTGCTTTCCCAATAGTAATCTAACTAGGCCTGTATTTGCACTCTACTCACTTCCAACAAATTACACAATACACTTATTTCGCTCTTTCCCCCAAAATATCACACACAATATATATATATATATATATATATATATATATATATATATATATATATATATATATATATCCATCCAAAATATCACACCAGAAATTGAAACATATACACTTTATAATTATTCCCCCAAAATATCATATACTGTACATATATACACACATTTATACATCCTCCATTCATACTTGCCACCGCCTCTCCGAGTTGTCTTCTCTGGTGGTCTCCGTGTTGCCTTCTCTGGTGTTGTCGTGATGTCGCGATGGCCTGGTTCTATTCCCGCCTTCCAGCGTCGTTCCTCGGCTATGCAGGGCTGAACTGCTCCGTCCGGTCCTCCGCGTTGTTTGGTGCTGTGTTCGCGCCTGGGGCCGGTCACTGGAACAGCTGTCTTCCTTCGAGCCCCACGTTGGAAAGCGCCATTTGAGGGTGAAGTGGTCGTGATTGAGGCCCCAAGTTGGGCGCCATTTGAGGGTGGGTGGTTATTGTGACCACACGTTGGGCGCCATTTTAGGGTGGGTGCGTCTCGGTGTTGCGTGAGATTCACTCAGGGTAGCCGAGGTACTGTTGTGGTATAGGATGATGTCGGGAATAATACCAAGCCGGCTACTTATATAAAAGGCAGTGTAAACTCCAAGACTATAAGTTTATTGTCGTATTCACTTGGTAAACCCTAGAGTATGTATTTCCGGCTGACTTATAATTCCATCGTTGGTCGTACTTCTGTATCGACTCTATGGCGGCTCTGAATAAGCTCTATCCGATACTATAAATTCAATACTCTGTCCAGTACACTATGATCGAAGCTCCTAAACGTTGACGAGTGGTCTCGCCGATGACAAAGGTCTATCTATCGAGTCTTCGCCGGAAGAAAGACTATTAAGTTGGGCCGCCGACACGAAAAAAAAAGATGTCGCGCCCTCTACACGAAGAAAAGTAGTTATCCTGTCGACACGAAACGAAGTAGTTATTCTGCCCTGTATGTAGGGCCGTCGACACGAAAAGGAGTAGTGATTGTGCCCTGTATGTAGGGCAGCCGACACGATGAGACGTTGTGATCATCTCCGCTCCCCGTCACCTTATTTATAAAAACCTATCCTACGCTAAAACTAACTATCCTATTGGTTAAAAACTACGTCACTTAACCGGCCTAAAATATATTCTCTATTGGTCCAAAGTGACCTCATAAGTTGAACCACGATCTCTTCTTATTGGGCGCGAAATACGTCATCTCTAAATTTAAACTTTGGACTTCCCACAACATCTAATTAGTTCGAAGATCTTTCGAGAACCCCGTTCTTTGGAAAACCCAAGCTTGGCAGTCGCTTTCCCACGGGTCCAATCCAACTTTAGGATTTTACGCCTGAAAGAGTGTCTATATACAATCCTGCCCAAGGTGGCCCTAAATCTGTCCGATGCTGACAGGTGACGAAAAGATGCGAAACATCTGTGTGGGAAGCTAATTCTAACGAAGTCGCCAGAACATCCCCGCGAATACATGTAACGAAAATATGGAGATATCACTTCGCTAATAAATCGGTCTCTCCCTCTCCTAATTACTGCTTCAGTTTCCATGGTTACCAAGTATGTTTACTGTTATGTTTATGTCCCCATCGTGAATGATGGTATGATTTCTTGATTTTACCGTAACGTTTACATTCTTAAGTTAACGCTTACGTTATCTTTAATTTTCATTGTGAATGAGCCATTACGGATCTTGCAATGCAGTGCACAGTGATTCGAAACGCAAATCTATCTGGACAAAATTAATAACTTGTCTCCTATCTAACAGATTTTCATAAAACTTTGTACAGTAGTTACAAGTAGCATATTTGTTTTTATACAAATTTTGATTACGTTAGTATAAGGAAAACTACACTTTATAGGGGGTGCATTTAAATAAAATTAATGACTTTTCTCCTATCTAACAGATATTCATGAAACTCTGTACAGTAGTTACAGGTAGTATATTTCTTTTGTATACAAACTTTGATTACATTCGTATAAGGGAAACTACCCCTTATAAGGGGTACATATAGACAAAATTAAAATAATTTACACAAAATTAATAGCTCATCTCCTATCTAAAACGGACACATTCAGCAATACATCTAACATAAAGAAAACTGCGTGACAGTATTGCCAATGCTTGTTAATGAAATTACCCTCATATAATCCTGAAATTACCCGATTTTGCTCCAAAATACCTACATATAATTCTGAAATTAACCGAGTTTGCTCCAAAATACCCTCCGTTCCAAAAATAATTATAATTAAATATAAAAATCAGAAATATCAAATAGATGGACACCAAATTTCATATTAAGGTAAAATTTAAGAACTATTAACACAAGGATCTGGCATTGTACCGTAGCTACCACACACTTCTCCTCATCATGTCTTTAGGTGGTTCAAAGGAAACACATCCTCCCTTGGCTTCAATCCCCCCCTTTCCAGCCATTCTGTTTTCAATGTGTTCCTATGTGCGGTTTTCAAGTTCTTTAAGACACTAAACACTATTTCAACCGATTATAAATCGTCACGCAATGCTCACGCTTCCTACTGGCTGGTGGCTGCAGCGAACTTGATCATGTGATTAGGGGTTATAGCAAGCGAAATAACCTATCCACGTGATCATTCCTCATATTGTGAAATCGTCACGCAATTGTCACGCTTCATGAATGATTTATCATGACCCATGTCATTACTTTGGACGAGTAGTACTGAAGAGCCCATATGGGGTTTTCCCTCAACCCAATACGAGCAAATGCTGGGTAACTTTCGGTGCTGGACCCCGGACTCATTTCACCGGCATTATCACCTTCATATTATTTAGACGCTAAATAACCTAGATGTTGATACAGCGTCGTAAAATAACCCAATAATAAAAAATAAATAAAATAAAAAGAGCCCATATGCATTTATTATTATTATTATTATTATTATTTTTATTTTTTTATATTATGAGAAAACCCTACATTTTCTTAAAATTAAGCAAAAAATCCCTTAATCTCTTTCGGACCAAAATATTCCTTCACCGAGGGATTAATTCCACAATCTGGCAAACATTGAATTAGTGAATTATAGAATTAGTTGCATTGCAGCTCTCCGATCGCAATGATCGCATGAATAAGCAGCGACGCGAGCTAAAATTGAGTCAACGTTAGCATGACTCAGCACTCTAGTGCGCTGGAGTGAAGGAACACATAAGTCATAAGGTGAAGTTGCGAGCAAAGATGCTAGGGATTCCCTGGGGAGGAAGCCCTAACACACGTATCTATTTTCGTATAAATTGTATTAAATTACCCGAAAATACCCGAAATGTCTTAAAACCCTCTGACCACAATTTTACCCGAAACTCGGGTAATTACCACCCGATTGGCAACACTGCTGAGTGACAAAGAGAAGTGACGGGCGATATATGTTGTCCAGGCGCTTACAGGGCTGGAAATAAATTCGTTTACACTCCAAATTCGTTAGGTTCAGCAGAAGTTTCTCTATTGACTCAACTGAGTGTGTTTCCGGAAATATTTCGGTACAAAAAATGCGATCCTATCTCATCTTCAAAATTTAGTACACCTATATACATTTAAACCATTACACATAAAAAATACTGAGCTATTTATAAATGAAAAAGTCACAGAATAAATTATACTATGGTTAAAGTAATAAAGGAAACCCGAAAAGTCGTAAATTAATATTATACAGTGGAGTCTCTTAAATTCGACTGAAGAGAATTGAAAGTTCAGTCCAATAAGAGTAGTGGGTGTGGCAGGTGAAATGAATACAAATTCTTATTGGTTATCCATCAACGAATACAGTACTGTACTTGCATTTCCTGCCCGCCCAGAGACTTGTGTATGCGCTTCTAGTATCACAGTGGGTTTCGACAGTTCCGTCTCACAAACGTCACCATTCTCAAATAGAAAGAGAAGAGTTCATTAATTTAAAATCAGTGATTAAATATGGATGTCCTAATCAATAAAATATTCTGGTTTCCTTTAACAAATGTATCACTACAATACACAGAACCAATTCCCATTCAAATGGCAAACCCATTTCTTAGTGCCCGTGTAGGGGCGTGTCTAATTCTCCTACGTAAGTAGTCGAACTATACTGGGTGTTAATTTCAAAGTGTGTCATGACGTCACTGTTGTTGGGTCACCGATTTGAAGCGAGTTTCAGCTTATATGTTAGAGAAGTTGCCTATTATTTAAGGCGTTCTTCAATCTGAACTTGAGAACGTGTACGGTAAAACTTAAACGTCGTAGCAACAGATGGCGGTCTGTACGGTCTGTGTGCTACCATAACCTCTTCCGAACTGTGTTTTGCGCCGGCAAGTCGTACGCAGGGTATTTGTTATCATCGGTTGCGTACGGAACATTCCACAACACAAATCAAATGCTCCGTGTCCATGTTGACCGTCGAAGTTAATGTCAACAAATACGTAAGTAATCGTCTTAACCCTCCCCCCATATCCCGACAGTACGTATTTCCAAACAGTTCACATTCCTGTCACTACCGGCGTTACCGTACGTATCGGTACGTACTCTTCAGAATGAACGCCGTACTTGCTACGCAACTTCTCTGCCTCATAGATTATACACCTCTGCGGAAGTGTAGGAAGATTGAATTCTCTAGGCTCATCGGCTAGCCACATGACGGCATACAGCGAGCCATGACACACTTTGAACTGAACACCCAGTAGGATGTCGAACTTGTTTTCTGTCAAACTTAAGAGCTTCCACTGTAATTCAAAATTGTAAGTTAATAATACTACTACTACTACTACTACTACTACTACTACTACTACTACTACTACTACTAATAATAATAATAATAATAATAATAATAATAATAATAATAATAATTTAATAATAATAATAATAATAATAATAATAATTTAATAATAATAATTTATTTATTGCCGAATTCAGAGACTTAATTTTTTTACCGTAAAAATCGTACAAAATTTAAGTTCCTTTTTTCGAATACTATAAATTACAGTAAAACGACGTTACAGACAATCATATGACAATAAATTACTCCAATTATCATTTATTAATAGAAATGCATAAAGACATAAAGAGTTTAGTTTAAATTTATGGCAGAAAATTTGAATTTTGGCAAGGATTTTTCTCTTTCGGATCACTCTGTGCAATGGTTCAGCATCTATTCAAAGACTGTGTCTGTTGAAGTTATAGACAATTTGATGGAGCGCTTTAGCAGTTACCTGAACGCACAACGGAATATATTTTAGCATTAAACTGGCACGTTTTTGTATAGACAAATACAACGAATGTACTGTATATTATAATTGTGAACTTGCAATTACTTTTTCCAATAGAAGATTTCATGCTTTCACGCCTTATACTAATTATGTTATTAATTATACTGTATACAATAATTTGTAGCCTATATAGTCTACTGTAACAATTCTCACTTCATGGAATTCCATTGTAGTTCATTTCCTAGGTAACAAGTATTCAGTCGCACTCCTTTCTCCACCAAAATTATGTTGGCATGTTTACGGAAAATATTTTAAATTCTTCATTAATGTAATATAACTTGACAGTGTAAATTGCATGTATATGTTCACTTACAGCGCAGGTAAGAAATTCCAGCGGGATTTCAACCTATAAATACGATTAGACAGTTTCCCAATAAATTGTTCGGTGGAAGCGTTCCACACAAAAAATTTAACGGGTTTTATATGGAAGTTCTTTTATCGGTTATCTTGTGTTACGTATTAAAAGTTTGTTGCTAGTAGGTTACAAGCCAGAAGTTTTCGTTCTCAGAGCGGACAGAAAAAACACACTAAGTTTTAGCTGTTGTAATGGCGGCACCAGCACTGTTCTTTAGTTCATAAATTGAGACAAGAATAAAAGGAGATATCGTATATAAAACTTAGGTAACGGAAATGAAATTAAACAAATGTTTCATTTTAAAATTCCTGTTCGAAACGAAAAGTTACATTTTTCTGATCAAATTTCTCCATTTTTAATTGATAAAACTAAAATTCTTCCAATAATGTATTACCACAATACACTGCACTCTTAAATTGATTGAGCACATTAGAAATTGATTCAATAGCTATCCCAAAGTACGCTATGAAAATAATGTTTCATATTCTTTCTTTTCGAAAAGTAAGCGAAAACTGTATTGAACTTTTTTCTCTCAAATATCTGAAAGATAATCCCTCGAAATTTATGGCATTATTTACGGTACACTCTGTAGATATTTGTGTTATCCATTTTTGCATATTTATTCTGAGTTATTGACATTTAACGATGCTACGCTGTAACGCATGTTAAAATGAACGGAGATTCCCGACTGCGCGCAAGATAAATTTCTACCCGTTTTAAATTGCCCGACTGCGCGCGGCGGTCAGTTTTGGGTTTTTGTCAACTGCGCGCGGCGATTATTCCTGTATTTTCCTTGCCATTTTTTGGAGACTTAGGACTGTCTATGAGTGCCAGCCTATCTGCCATTCATAGGTATGGTTAAAAATGCAGTGTCATATGTATGCCGAAATTAGTAGGGGGCATTTGTCAAGAAATTAAAATATGCAATTAAATTATGCGGTTTTCTTGTAATAATAACAAACACCGTTGAGGAAATGCAATAGTGAGGTAATTCCTTGCTTGTATTTTAATAGTACATTATGCAACGAGCCTATAATGGTAGTAATTAAGACGCGAGTATGTTTATGAAACGTGCGCAAGCGAGTTTCATAATTTTCAAATGAGCGTCTTAATTACCATTATAGGCACGTTTCATACGACTTTTTATGCTCGACCATATTTCTAACTTGAAATTATTCATAAGTATTCATATTATTCTTATCTGACTGGGGAGCGGAAGTGACCTTCTGCAATATCTCGTAAATTGTGAGATGTGCGCAGACGGGAAAGTATTGATTTTTTCCGAGGAACAAATGTCATTGACCTTGATATAATCTAGAGAGTAAAATGAACATTAATTTTGATATAACCTGGAAATTGATTTAGACATTGAAAAACGAGATGACAAATTGAATTTATTTGAATATTATTTATAATTAACGCTAATTATTATAGTAACAGAATATAACCTTCTGCGACAGTATTGGATTTCCAGCCTCCGTGACGTTTCGCTAGGCCAAGTTGTCTTTCGATTGCATATCCGAGAATTCGACACTTGCGCTTTCATATTGCTTTCTGATTGGTGGAAAACCTGAACCTTAATGAATAGGTGTACTTTAATGAGGTCCATTAAAGGGCTGCTACCAGGTGTATAATTACTACATTTCGGCATGGTCGAGCATAAAATTAATTTCTCTATATGCTGCCTACGCTTTTCGCAAGCAGATTTAGATTTGTAAGTACCTGTATAATTCATTTTGATGTCTGCGTTTGAATAATAGCGTCAAGAAAGCTTGCTTATATATATATATATATATATATATATATATATATATATATATATATATATGGATGTGCACTGTTAAAGTTAAGTCGAAACCCCTGTGGAATATCTCACAAGTTAGTGATTCTTCTTTCTGATGTGATAGTGTAGAAGCCCAAATTTCTAGAGGAAACGCAGAATCAGAATCTATGAAAGTTGTTGTTAAATAATGTCGCGTGCAGTTGACCTTTTTAGCCTACAATTTAGTCACTCACGCGGAGTTGAACAAAAATTGACTCTTTCGCACGCAGTCGGTGCAAACAGAGGAAAATGAAGAAGAAATGGAGAGAAAAGACTAACACGAAAGTAAATAAATAAAGAAGAAAATATAGCAGGATGAAAAAGTAACAGAGGAGTCCCGAAATTGATTTATTAGATCACTGCAATACTCGTTTCCTTATTTTCTTTCTTTACATCGTACAATTAGAAAGAAAACGAGAAATGAAACAAAAAGAGGTACAGAAAAATAAACATAGTAATAAGTGGACCAAGAATGAATGGGATGAAGAGTATAGCCTGCATAAAATCTTTATGTTCCCAGCGTTTCAATTATCTCTACTGTCACGTTATTCAATGATGTTGAATGCAAAACTGAATTATTGGCTATCATATAAGCTGTTCATTCCTAACTCCCATGCTGTTAAACAAGCTGTTACTAACCAACTTATTTTCGCACTATTAAAGCTACTACGCCACGAAGTTGGCTGCACTAATAGTGTCAGTGTTGACCTTGGGTAATTACACTTGATGCGGATTATGCTGCACGTCACTGCTAGAAATACTGCAGCCCTGTAATAATTGATGGAAAGCAGTGCGGTAATGAGTTTCCTAGCCGGCTGCCGAGGACAATAGCTTAGATATGGATATAACATCGACAGTGTGCAGCAACACGGGATGGACGTGTAACCGCACCACAGCAGGGAAATTCATGTAGCTATTACTGTGAAGATACCGTGACTGCCCAGAGGGAATATATTGCACTACAGACCGGGTAGTGATTCGTACCATTTTCTCACCTTCCTGATTCTAGGTGCATTATTTCTGTTATTTCTTCACTCATTCTTGGTTTCCTGAGAATACATTTATACAAAATTTTCACCCTTTCTTGGTTTTGTGTGCATCAGTTCTATGACTTATCCACTCAACAATAGTCTTCGAGGTGTCCATTTACAAATTCTTCTCTCTCTTAGTTTCACTTTGATCAAATAGGTTATTTGTGATTAATTCAATCCTCTCTTGCTTCATAAGAACGGCTTTAACTACACTTTCGCTCTCTTCAGTCTTTGTATACATATCTTCTGTCATTTATTACCTTATTTCTCAGTTTTATAAATCATATTTTACATTATTTTACTTTTTCCTTTTTTATATTTTGATGTGCCTTGTGACTTTTTCCTTCCTTGCTGGTTTCCTAAGAAAGGCTTTAACCATTTTCTCATATTTTGCATTCACATGTACACTTTAGCATTTTTCATTGTTTCCTCACTTTCTTGGTACGGTTTTAACATCATTTTATTTAATTCCAGTTCTCTACGTATGACGTTTCCTTTCATTAATTATATTGATCTTTTTGTGACTAAATATACTCCTACTTAAGCACGGAGCGATGCATTTATTCCATATATCCTGCTTTAACTACTACCACTACCACTACTACTACTACCGGTATTGCAGCTCCTCGTACTCTTAATCAATCCCTCTAATACTCCCTTACTGCTATTCCTATTGCCAATCCTGCTGCATCCTCATCCTACACCTGTTCATGTTACTTATACTCTTGCATTTCCTACTACTCTTATTCCTATTTCTGCTCCTACTCTTATTACTATTCCAAATACTGCTTTTCATACTCTCAGTGCTACCCCTAATCCCATTTCTGTTCCTGTTCCTACTCTGACTTTTACTACTACTCTTACTACTATTCCTACTGCTGTACTCCTACCCCTACTACTGCTATTCATACGGTTAGTACTACTCCTCTTACTACTATTTCTACTACTGCTACTCCTATTCTTTACTCTTCTACTCTTGCTGCTGCTACTACTACCACTACCACTACTCCTACTATTACTCTTTACTCGTGCTCCTGTACTTCTCCTGCTGCCGCTTCTACTCCTGTTATTATTCCTGCTTTTATTAATCCTGCTGACACTACTACTACTACTACTACTCCTATTCTTTACTCCTGCTCCCAACACTTCTCCTGCTGCCGCTTCTACTCCTGTTATTATTCCTGCTTTTATTAATCCTGCTGACACTACTACTACTACTCCTATTCTTTACTCCTGCTCCCAACACTTCTCCTGCTGCGGCTTGTACTCCTGGTATTACTACTACTACTACTACTATTCTTTACTCGTGCTCCCGTACTTCTCCTGCTGCCGCTTCTACTCCTGTTGTTACTATTCCTGCATTTACTACTCCTGCTGTCACTACTACTACTACTCCTATTCTTTACTCCTGCTCCCGTACTTGCTGCCGCTTCTACTCCTGTTGTTACTATTCCTGCATTTACTACTCCTGCTGTCACTACTACTACTACTCCTATTCTTTACTCCTGCTCCCGTACTTGCTGCCGCTTCTACTCCTGTTGTTACTATTCCTGCATTTACTACTCCTGCTGTCACTACTACTACTACTCCTATTCTTTACTCCTGCTCCCAACACTTCTCCTGCTGCGGCTTGTACTCCTGGTGTTACTACTACTACTACTACTACTACTACTACTACTACTACTACTACTACTACTACTACTACTCCTATTCTTTACCCGTGCTCCCGTACTTCTCCTGCTGCCGCTTCTACTCCTGTTGTTACTATTCCTGCATTTACTACTCCTGCTGTCACTACTACTACTACTCCTATTCTTTACTCCTGCTCCCGTACTTGCTGCCGCTTCTACTCCTGTTGTTACTATTCCTGCTGTTACTACTACTCCTGCTGTTACTACTACTACTACTACTACTACTACTACTACTACTTCTCCTGCTGCCCCTGAGTCATTCCACGTCAAATCGCACAGCAACAAAACACGACCTTCTCGAAAATGGTCGAATTTTTTTTCATGAATTCCAGACATCAAATAAGGAGACCCGTATTGTTTTATTTCCACAATTATTAATTATTTGTGCAGTTATGACTATTTGAAAATACGCAAATTATGCGCGCACTGTTACATAAACTCAATTGGAACTCTGTGTCTACATATAATTGAGATTTGGGGTTTCGCGCATTTGAAAGACTAAATACAACACTTTTTATTACTTTAGGCTTATCACAAATAAATTTAAAATTTGGCCTAATTTTTTAATGACTTATTTTTCAAAGCAAAATTACTACGTTGAATAGCCAAGTTAAAAATCTGAAAAAAATATAGGCTTGTTCCCTGATGCATTATCTGTAAACAAATGCAGTTAAAATGTGGGATCTGCATACATACATTTGCAACAATTTATTTTCCGGAGGCATGCACGCGCTCGCGATCCCCAGCTAATGAACCGCTTGCGGCAGCAGACCTACACTTACACTTGTGCTAGAAGGCTGCGAAATTCCCCGTTGCTTATAATAACTGATGTCGCACACTACACAACACATGATTATTGCCTTAAGGAACAGTAAATATCTTAGCTAAAGTGATTTTATTATTGTCAATTCAGCTAAGAGTGGGAGCCCTTCACAATGCTGTATGTTTATACTGTACTATATAGCCAAGTTTTTAACGATAGCAAGGCTGGATAAGGCAGTAAACTTTATGACAGTAAACAGATGGCCGGAGACAAAATATAGAAGAGAAAAATAATCAGTCAGATTTTGAATTTCATGGAGTGAAGTTCTGTGTGTCGAATATTAACGCTTGTGACGTGTCTTCTACAACATGAGTGACGGTAAAGATCGCGTAATATATAACAAGTGTTTAAATCCATTTGACCTTCCTAATCACGCTTTTAAAAAGAAAAGTACACTAAGACGCGTAAGTCGCGATTTATTGTTAAAGCTTAATTTAGCGGAGTCTTTGAATGTGCGAATATGTGATTCGTGCAGTAAAAAAGTCTATCAACTTCCGGATAGGTGTGGTGAAAGTATATGTGAAGCCGGTAGTTCTTGTGATATTAATAAACATGAATCAAATGAATGTAGTGCGGACAATGAAAGTGATAATCCCAGTTCTTCTTCTAGCAGTTCTATGGATACAGCGCTAGAAATTAGTAATATTGAGGTGCTAAACAAAAGTTTGGTGTCAATAGGAGAATCCCCAATCAAGAAAAGAAAACTACTACAAAAACGATACCCCCGTGAAAAGTTTCAAAAAGTAAAAGGCTCCCTAGCGAAGTAAAGTTTTTCA